>NC_138771.1:1538007-2022659 GCF_965119305.1 Pelophylax lessonae | reverse complement strand
ATATATTTTCATGTTTAACCTCTGCTGAAGTCAAACAATCTTCATAACATTTACACACATAGATAAATAATACACCGATCAGCCAGAACATTCCGACCACTCACAGGGGAAGGGAATAACATTGATTATCTTATTGAAATGTCATCTGAAAGGGGGGGAGATGCATGACGCAGCAAGTGAACATGTTGTCCCTGAAGTAGACGTGCTGAAAGCAGAAAGAATGGACAAGTGTAAGGATTTGAGGGATTCTGACAAGGACCAAGTTATAATGTGTAGTCTACGGAGTCAGAGCAACTCCAACACTGCAGCTTGTGGGATGTTCCCGGACTTCAGTGATCAGAACAAAGCTAAAGAGGTCCAAAGAAAGAAAAATCAGCCAACCGGTGACAGGGTCATAGGTGGCCAAGGCTCATTGATGGAGGTGAGGAGGAAAGGCTCATTGATGGAGGTGGGGAGGGAAGGCTCATTGATGGAGGTGAGGAGGAAAGGCCCATTGATGGAGGTGGGGAGGGAAGGCTCATTGATGGAGGTGGGGAGGGAAGGCTCATTGATTGAGATGGGGAGGGAAGGCTCATTGGTGGAGGTGGGGAGGGAAAACTCATTAATGGAGGTGGGAACAGAAGGCTCATTGATGGAGGTGGGGAGGGAAGGCTCAATGATGGAGGTGAGGAGGAAAGGCTTAATGATGGAGATGGGGGCTCATTGATGGAGATGGGGGGAAGGCTTATTGATTGAGATGGGGAGAGAAGGCCCATTGATGAGGTGGGGGGGGGGCTCATTGATGGAGGTGGGGAGGGAAGGTTCATTGATGGAGGTGGGGAGGGAAGGCTCATTGATGGAGGTGGGGAGGGAAGGCTCATTGATGGAATTGGGGAGGGAAGACTCATTGATGGAGGTGGGGAGCAAAGGCTTATTGAAGGAGGTGGGGAGGGAAGGCTCATTGATGGAGGTGGGGAGGGAAGGCTCATTGATGGAGGTGGGGAGAAAAGGCTCATTGATGTAGGTGGGGAGGGAAGGCTCATTGATGGAGGTGGGGGAGAGAAGGCTCATTGATGGAGGTGGGGAGGGAAGGCTCATTGATGGAGGTGGAGGAGGAAGGCTCATTGATGGAGGTGGGGAGCGAAGGCTCATTGAAGGAGGTGGGAAGGGGAAGGCTCATTCATGGAGGTGGGGTGGAAAGGCCCATTGATGGAGGTGGGGGGAGGGAAGACTCATTGATGGAGGTGGGGGTGGGAAGGCTCATTGATGTAGGTGGGAGGAAAGGCTCATTGATAGAGGTTGAGGGGGAAGGCTCATTGATGAAGGTGTGAAGAGAAGGCTCATTGATAGAGGTGGGAGGGAAGGGTCAATGATGTAGGTGGGGAGGGAAGGCTCATTGATGGAGGTGGGGAGGGAAGGCTCATTGATAGAGGTGGGGAGGGAAGGCTCTCTGATAGAGGTGGGGAGACTCATTGATGGAGGTGGGGAGGGAGGGCTCATTAATGGAGGTGTGGAGGGAAGGCTCATTGATGGAGGTGGGATGGGGAGGCTCATTGATTGAGGTGGGGGGCTCATTGATGGAGGTGGGAAGGGAAGGTTCATTGATGGAGGTGGGGGGGGGGGCTCATTGATGGAGGTGGGAAGGTTCATTGATGGAGGTGGGGAGGAAAGGTTCATTAATGGGGTTTATTGATGGAGGTGGGGTGGGGAAGCTCATTAATAGAGTTGGGGGGGGCTCATTGATGGAGGTGGGGTGGGGAAGCTCATTGATGGAGGCGGGGAGGGAAGGCTCATTGATTGAGTTGGGGAGGGAAGATTAATTAATTGAGGTGGGAACAGAAGGCTCATTGATGGAGGTGGGGAGGGAAGGCTCAATGATGGAGGTGGGGAGGAAAGGCTCAATGATGGAGGTGGGGGCTCATTGATGGAGTTGGGGGGAAGGCTTATTGATTGAGGTGGGAGAGAAGGCCCATTGATGGAGGTGGGGGGGGGCTCATTGATGGAGGTGGGGAGGGAAGGTTCATTGCTGGGGGGGTCATTGATGGAGGTGGGGAGGGAAGGCTCATTGGAGGTGGGGGGGTTCGTTGATGGAGGTGGGGAGGGAGATGGAAGGCTCTCTGATGGAGGGGGGAGGAAAGGCTTATTGCTGGAGGTGGGGACAGAAGGCTCTCTGATGGAGAGGGTGAGGGGAGGCTCATTGATAGAGGTGGGGAGGAAAGGTTCATTGATCAGGGTGGGGACAGAAGGCTCAATGATGAAGGTGGGGGGCTCATTGGTGGAGGTGGGGAGGTAAGGCTCTCTGATTGAGGGGGGAGGGAAGGCTCATTGATGGAGGTGGGGAGGGAAGGCTCTCTGATGGAGGGGGGAGGGAAGGCTCATTGATGGAGGTGGGGAGGGAGGCTCATTGTTAAAGGTGGGGAAAGAAGGCTCATTAATGGAGGTGTGGAGGGAAGGCTCATTGATGAAGGTGGGGATGGAAAGTCTCATTAATAAAGGTGAGAAGGGAAGGCTCATTGATGGAGGTGGGAGGGAAGTCTCATTGATGGAGGTGGGGAAGGAAGGCTCATTGATGTAGGTGGGAGGAAAGGCTCATTGATAGAGGTTGAGGGGGAAGGCTCATTGATGAAGGTGTGAAGAAAAGGCTCATTGATAGAGGTGGGGAGGGAAGGGTCAATGATGGAGGTGGGGAGGGAAGGCTCATTGATGGAGGTGGGGAGGAAGGCTCATTGATGTAGGTGGGAGGAAAGGCTCATTGATAGAGTTTGAGGGGGAAGGCTCATTGATGAAGGTGTGAAGAGAAGGCTCATTGATAGAGGTGGGGAGGGAAGGCTCATTGATGGAGGTGGGGAGGGAAGGCTCATTGATGGAGGTGGGGAGGGAAGGCTCAGTGATAGAGGTGGGGAGGGAAGGCTCTCTGATAGAGGTGGGATGGGGAGACTCATTGATGGAGGTGGGGAGGGAGGGCTCATTAATGGAGGTGTGGAGGGAAGGCTCATTGATGGAGGTGGGATGGGGAGGCTCATTGATTGAGGTGGGGGGCTCATTGATGGAGGTGGGAAGGGAAGGTTCATTGATGGAGGTGGGGGGGGGCTCATTGATGGAGGTGGGAAGGTTCATTGATGGAGGTGGGGAGGAAAGGTTCATTAATGGGGTTTATTGATGGAGGTGGGGTGGGGAAGCTCATTAATAGAGTTGGGGGGGGCTCATTGATGGAGGTGGGGTGGGGAAGCTCATTGATAGAGGTGGGGAGGGAAGGTTCTTTAATAATGGTGTGGAGGGAAAGCTCATTGATGGAGGCGAGGGGGAAGGCTGATCCGTGTGATCTGATTCAATAGAAGAGCTACTGGATCTCAAATTGGTGAAAAAATGAATGCTGATTCTGATAGAAAGGTATCAGAACATACAGAACATTGCAATTTGTAGTGTATGGGGCTGCATAGCCGCAGACCAGTCAGGGTGCCCATGCTGACCCGCATCCACAGCAAAAAGCACCTACAATGGGCACATGAGCATCAGAACCTGAACCACAGAGCAATGGAAGAAGGTGGCCTGGTCTGATGCATTCAAGCATGGTTTCAGGAACACAACATACTGTACCTAAACATTTTTGGCGACCAAATATATCCCTTCATGAAAACGGTATTCTCTGATGGCAGTGGCCTCTTTAAGCAGAATAATGCGCCCTGCCACACTGCCAAAATGGTTCAAGATTGGTTTGAGGAACACAACAACTAGTTTGAGGTTTTGACTTGACCTCCAAATTCTCCAGACCTCAGTCCATTCAAGCATCTGCGGGATGTGCTGGAAAAACAAATCTTTAAAGGATCTTCCAGAGACGGCTTGGTGCCAGATACCACAGTGTACCTTCTATGGTCTGGTGGAGTCCATGCTGGGATAAGTTATGGTAGTTGGTTTCTTTGTTTCTTTATAGAACCCAACAAGGACTGCAGAAATGCAGCGGTTCTGGAGACCCTCTTTGTAGCAGTTGATTCTTTGATTTGGGGTTCCCAGTATACGAGATTTATGAGGCATTATGATGAAATGAAATTTTAACAACACTTTATTTCGGCAATATAATCAAATCGCACCGACAGATTAAATGGAATCCAACAGAAGGAGAGTTAAAAACAAAAACATTGTTCCTGACACATCCATGCTGGACTTGTAAAAGAAAATGTTCTATTAATTAGCTTTGGAAGTGTTTCTTTTAATTATGGTAATTAATTACTTCACATAATTAGCAACACAAAAAGTGCTGAAATTTTGTGCTTTTCAATTCGTAATTAACATTTAAGATCAGATTTCTGGATTGACGTTCCCCACTTAATACTGATATTAATAACTGACGCTTTACAGGTTATAATTTTAAATTATGAGCAACCGGGGAAAAATATAAAAACATAATAAATACGGCTGAAATGAAAAGAAAATAAATCCTGCAAATTAAAGCACTTTAATAAATATTAAATTCCCTCTCCCACTTGAATAAATAATTTAGCAATATTGATGATCCAGAATAAAAATAAAAGAAACACGCATAAAAAAAAAGAAGTAAAATGTGGTCAATACATCTAAGGGCTCTTTCACACGGTCCGCCTCCGTAGTCGGATCCGTGTTGCTCAGCGGGGATCGATCCGCGATCCCCGCTGAGCCAGTCGGATGACAGCTCCGTCTCCGCTTGCAGAGCGGAGAGGGAGGTGTCTCAGCCCCCGCTGCCCTCTATGGGGGATCGGATGACAGCGGACCGCCTGTCCACTCTCATCAGATCTGATCCGATTACTGAATGGATGGAAAAATAGGGTTTCCATCCGTCCAGATTTCAAGCACAGGATCGGATACGAATGGCAGCGGTTGTCAGCGGAGGTGTCTCTGCTGACACCCGCTGCCCCATAGAGCTGCATGGAGGAATCCGATCAGATCCGCCTAAAAAACTGACAGGCGGATCTGATCGGACCGCCCGTGTGAAAGAGCCCTTAGGGCGGCAATATATTAAACATTTGCGCTCGGGTTCTGATACACTTGAACCCGCAGGCGGAGGGCGGTATAATTCAGAGAAATAACCCCTGTGATAACCTTTGTGAACTGATATTACAGAGCATCCGGAATGTATTCACAGAGCTTCACTTCTTCCACATTTTATGTTACAGCCTTATTCCAACATGGGTTAAATTCATTATTTTCCTCAAAATTCTACAAACAATCCCCCATAATGACAAAATGAAAGAAGTGTGTTTGAAATCTTTGCAAATGTATTAAAAATAAAAAAGGAAACATCCCATGTACATAAGTATTCACACCCTTTGCCATGACACTCAGAATGTAGCTCAGGTGCATCCTGTTTCCACTGATCATCCTGGAGATGTTTCTATAACTTGATTGGAGTCCACCAGTGGTAATTGCAGTTGATTGCACATGATTTGGAAAGGCACACACCTGTCTATATAAGGTCCCACAGGTAAAGCCCTGTACACACGCACAGATTGTCGGCCGAACGATCGGCCGTCTTTTGTCCAGTGTTGTTGTATTGGTTGAAAAGTGCTAAAGACTGCACAGGAATTTTGTCGGCCAACAACAACCAACTTCAGAAGTGATGTCATGTTCTGGTTTACTTTCCGTGTGTTTTTTCTTGTCTGAGCATGCCCAGTCTTGCTCATCTGCTTTTTGTCGGCCGAAATCTGTACTGACTGATGAACAATTGGCCGTTCTTTGTTGGCCTACAAAAATTTTATAGCATGCACACCAGATTTTTTTCAGTCGCAGTCGGTTGTCGGAAGCATCATACTAACAAGCCGACAATCGGCCGATCGGACGTTGGCCGAATATTTACGGCCGACAACCGGTACGTGTGTACGGGCCTTAACAGTGCATGTCAGAGCACAAACCAAGCCATGAATTCCAAGGAATTGTCTGTAGACCTCCAAGACAGGATTGTATGGAGGCACAGATCGGGGGAAGGGTACAGAAACATTTCTGCAGCATTGAAGGTCCCAATGAGCACAGTGGTCTCCATCAACCATAAATGGAAGAATTTTGGAACCACCAGGACTCTTCCTAGAGCGGGCTGCCCGGCCAAACTGAGCGATCGGGGGAGGAGGGCCTTAGTCAGGGAGGTGACCAAGAACCCGATGGTCACTCTGACAGAGCTCCAGCGTTTCTCTGTGCAAGTGAGAGGTGGTATCATTTGGGACACCACCACTTGGTGGCAGTTTTAGTGAGGGCAGTAGCCATACTATTTATTTAGCACATACTTTGGTCCATAGCACGGGGAACCCAGGGCCGGTGCTTCCACTAGGCAAACTTGGCAGCCGCCTAGGATGCATTGCCACCTAGGGGCGCAGCCAGGAGTCGGCACTCTCTCTCCATCATGAATGATTATTGTGAGCTGAGGGGAGAGGTGGCGGTAGGGGAGGAAGAAGGGACAGAGGAAGATGCCAGTTGTCTTGGGCAGTGGCGGAACTATAAGGCCCTGGCTTTCCACCACTGTTGGAGGGGCCCAAAGAGGCAGGAATGGAGCCCACCAGAGTGCGGCCTGCATGATGATCCTCTTCAGCTGGAGCTGAACGGCCTAAACCCCAGGCAGGAAGAGACTCTCTGCACTGAGCTGGTAAGCAGCCGTTCATTTCCCTGGGTTGGTATTAAGCAGGGAGCGGAGGAGAGCTGAACCTGAGCTGGAGCTCGGCACTGGAGGGCGGAAACCATTACTGGGGCAGAAACAACGAGGCAACGGAATGGTCTGAGGAGGGCTGTGATGTGCGGCGCTCTCTGACTGCGGCTTCTGCCTCCACCAGGAGCCGGTTGGAGCTGTGGTGAGCACTGTGGTCCAGGAGAGGAGCGTCCTGGGAGAAGGAATCAGCAGGATCACTGTGAAGGAGGGCAGAGTGGGAGCCACTCTCTTCATACCGCCCAGTTAGTGTCCCCAGAACAGGGGATCGGGGTCCCTGGGTGTTACATGGAGCATCCCTGGTATGAAAGGGAATCGGGGTCATCAGGTGTGCCTTGGGGAATCAGAGTCACCAGGTGTGACATGGAGGATAGGGGTCACCGGGTGTAACAGGAGTTCGGGGTCACCAGGTATGCCATGAGGAATTGGGGTCCCTGGGTGTGCCATGGGGGATTGGGGTCCCCAAGTGTGACATGGAGGAACATCAGGGTCCCCAACTGTGACATGGAAAAACATCAGGGTCTGACATAGAGGAACATTGGGGTCACTGAGTATGACAGCATGACATGGAGATACACGGGGGTCCCTGAGTGTGACATGGAGGAACATCGGGGTCAGTGGGTATGACAGCATGACATGGAGGAATATTGGGGTCCAAGGGTGTGACATGGAAAAACATCAAAGTCCCTGGGTGTGACACGGAGGGACATTAGGGTCCCCGAGTGTGACATGGAGGAATATGGGGGGTCACTGGGTATGAAAGCATAACATGGAGGAACCATCAGATCAGGGTCACTGGGTGTGACATAGAGGAGTTTTTAACCCCTTCCCTTTTTTTTTTTTTTTTGGGGGGGGGGGCGCAAGTAGCTGGTCTTGCCTAGGGCATAAAATAGTCTAGCACCGGCCCTGGGGGAACCCCCACATTTTTTACCATTATGGGGGAGGGGTTTGTAGAATTTTGAGGAAAATAATGAATTTAATCCATTTTGGAATAAGGCTGTAATATAAAATGTGGAAGAAGTGAAGCCCTGTGAATACTTTCCGGATGCTCTGTACATTGAAAAATATCCACAAAAATTGATAAAATGACGTGCTTGTGGTAAATTAAGAGGATCCACATTGTAAAATGTTTAAAGCGGTAGTATCCCGCTTTTTGCCACTTTTAACTACAGGTAAGCCTATAATAAGGCTTACCTGCATGTACAATTAATATCTCCTAAATCGGCACGGTTTAGGAGATATTTGCATTGCATGCAGCCGCTCACGCGAGCGGCGCATGCGCTCTGAAGGTCCGGCGGACCTTCAGCTTTCCATGCCGGGAACTTGCCGGAAAATGACTCCTGCGCGACTCCGGCCTATCACAGCGCCGGAGCCGCCGAACCTGGAAGAGACGCCAAGGGATCATGTCAGCTCCCACAGCGGTGTCCGGGGGTCCGTGTCGGGGCTTCGTTCTAAGGTAAGTAATACATAATGAGCTAGTATGCGATGCATACTAGCTCGTTATGCCTTTGTCTTGCAGGTTTTTTTTTTCAGGTTTACACCCGCTTTAATCCATTGAAAATACCTATTTGAGTCATACAAAGTAGTAGATAATGTATGATAATGAAAATATGGCCCGGGATACACTTTAATGAATTGACCTTTGAGTAACTTCCATTCTCTGTTCATGGATAACACCTTAATGAGATGCAGCCCTGCACCGCCAAGTGCTGAGACCGCACAAAGCTCCAACATTTCAGGATAAATAGGTAATCGCTAATGTCTGACTCTAATCCTTTAATGCAATTTTTATAGACGAAATAATGATCTAGAAGATTTCAGAGCTTGCAACAGCAAAAAACTAAACAACAAACAAACTCCAGAACCTGGCCTATTTCTGGTGTCATTATAACAAGCCATTGCACACAATGTGATTTGTACCTGTAGCCAGGGCAGTGACTGCTAGCTGTTTCAAACTTTTCGTCTATGCTGGAATGCGTCACTTCCCCTCTCTGGTAAGGACAGAGTTAAATAAAGGTACCTGTAATCCCAACCTACGGTGGCCATCTTGCCAAAGATCATAAGGCGTGGGCCATCTTGAAGAAGACCATAAACAATGCTCAGCTATGGAAAGTCTTTAACTTTGGGGGGCGACCATTTTTGGTGAGCCAGAATGGATGGGGATGGACTGTGATTGGTTGGGAGGAGTGGCAAAGAAGGGGTAAGTGAAGGGAAAGAGGCCTCCAGGAGGCACAGGAGACACAAAGATAAGTGAGGCTGGTGGCTGCTGCAGCTGTTACTGGCTATGATTCTAAAGTGGATGTCACAGTCAGGGGCGAGGCTCAGAGACCAGTAGCTATAGCAGCAAAGTGTCTCCCAGCAGGATAGGTATACAAGAAGGTCTCCCTCGTGAATGACACGTGCTCATCGAGGTACGGAGGTCTAAGCACTAACTGGTATTCACCATTAGAGATCGCCTTGCTGTTCGACCGGCGGTCGGTTCGCAGCGAACTTTGCTCGTTCACAGTCCACTGATATTGAGAACACATGGCGTTGTTCGCGGCGGCCATATTAGTTTACATTGGGGAGAACTTCGACCCATGACACAGCCGTCAGGTGGAACGGGACAGCCAATTTAAACATTTCAGCACATGGACAGTCCCCCTACCCACATGGAAGAAAAATATATTAAAAATATATTTTAAAAAAACATTTTTTATTTTTCACAAATATATTGGAAATATATTTGAAATGCTACAATTTTGGCCATATTCAATATATTTCAAAATATTTTTTCCCTAAATATATTGTAAATACATTTTTCTTACATATGGGTATCTTCAGTGTAGGGAGAGGTTTGCTGAGTGCACCAGGGAAAGATTGTCAGTGACACAAATCGCTCTGTTATAGGACCACAAAAGTCCGTTCAAGGACTGGTATTTGGTATAGGTGTACTATTCTTTGGTGTGCAGTGCACTATATAGGGGTGTAATACACTTATAATATGCTTTCTAATATAGAAAGCATATTATAGAGGATTTGTATTGTGCACTGTGCAGCATTGTGACTGGTGTGGTGAGTGTTTCTGCAGCAATACTACAAACAATGACAAAAGCACTTTTAAAAAAGTATTATAACTGGTGTGATAGACCAGTGGCCCCCCTAAATGACAGATTGAAGCAGGGTGTTATCTAACAGTATACTTTTATAAGTGTATTTGGGTACTGCAAAAATGTTGCCTCTTTTGCTGTGTTAACTCTGCTACACTCAGTGATAACAGTTACTGGCCAATTATTTGTAGAACTGGTGTGATAAACCTGTGGCCCCCAATACCACAGATTGAAGCGGGGTGTTATCTACCTTTTTCCAGATATACTGCGATTCTCTAGAGACTTTTGTCACAAGGTAATTTAAAAACATGACAGGCAGAGGAAGAGGCAGGCACTTACGCAGGGGTGGTGGGGGTAGGGCAGGAGCAGTAGGCCGGAGCCAAAGTGTGAAGTTTCAGAAGGTGCGTTCGATTACGTCAAAGGACGCACCAGACTTGGTTGAGTGGGTCACTCAGCCTTCCTCTTCTGCACCCTCCTCATCCTCTCTATCTGCACCCTCTTCACTCTCTGCTGTGTGCAACCCCAAAGACACCACCACAAACACCACCACCATCACATACCCTCCGCTTGAGTCACTGGAATTATTTTCCGATCCATCACAAGACATTTGCGATGCGCAGCCATTGTTGGCATCGGATCAGGAAGAGGAGGTAGCAACAGCCGCCACTCAGCAGTCTGACGACAGTACCCAGATCAGCCCAAGGAGGTTGGTCCCCACTGTTGCTGCCTACTCCGAGATCTCGAATGTTAGTGGTGGGGAAGGTGACGTGGATGATGATGTGTCTATGGACGTCACGTGGGTGGCCACAAGAGAGGAAGAGGAAGGGAGTTCAGAGGGAGAGACGGACCGGCAGATAGGGAGGAGAGGCAGGCAGAACTTGCATTGCACAAGAGGTAGAAAGCAGACTGCAAATGTATCAGGAGCGAGCCATCAACCATGTACAGTCACATCTGGTGCTCCCAGGATGCCGACACATGGCTCCGCAGTGTGGGCTTTTTTTAATGTGTCCGTTGCTGACAATAGTGTTGCCATCTGCAGCCTTTGCAGTCAACGCATAAGTTGCGGTAAGCCCAACACTCACCTAGGAATAACTGCCTTAAGAAGGCACCTGGACTCCCATCACCGAGCCCAGTGGGAGCAACACCGTCAGAACCCACAAAGCCACACTCTCACCATCTAGCCTCTTCTCCTCTCTCCTCACAATTGTCCTCCACTCCACCTTCCATCATGCCGTCCTCACGTTGTTCTGGAAAAAGGCAGGCTTCCGTGGCCCAAATGTTGGAGCGTAAAAAAATGATGACGCCGGATAACCTTCATGCCCAACGGTTGACTGCTGGCTTGTCGGAACTGATAGCCCGCCAACTACTGCCATATAACCTGGTGTACTCGGAGGCCAGCACATTGGGGCCCAGATCCAGCATTGGAGCGCTCAAGATAAGTTCCTCCTACCCTGGATATAAGCACCTGCACTTCCAAGCTTCTGAGTTCCAAGCAAACAACACTGTTTCTCTTCAATGGGGTGCAGTAAGGTTTGACTAGAGGCCTCTCACCAGCCCCCGTAGTGACAGCTGGACCCCCTATGTTCTCATGGGGTGGCTCAGTGGCATTCTCCACAACAATCCATCAGCAGCACCAGTTAGAGACAGTGGAGTTCTCATGTACCAGGAGATGTTCGCTACTCTACCTTTTTGCATCCCTGGTGCGATGGCAAAATGTTCTGCTAACAGCCAGCAGCACTTTCTGACTCCCACAATGTCCTAATTACATTTGCACCCCGAGCCTGGGGGCAGACCCTCCATTTCCACTCCACAGAGCTGGGCTGTGTAGTTCCATTGGCAATCTGATACACAGGCTCAGTCTGTCTGGGGACTACATCCCCCACAAGCCTCAGTTCCCCCCAGCAGACTCAGTCCTTCCCACAAACCACAGCAGTCCATATCCCCTTCATCTGTGTCCTCCTTCAGCCAATCACAATTCATTCAGCATACAGTGCCTTGAAAAAGTATTCATACTCCTTGAAATTTTCCATGTTTTGTCATGTTACAACCAGAAGCGTAAATTTATTGGGATTTTATGTGATAGACCGACACAAAGTGGCACATAAAAAGAAAAAAAGGAACCACGCTCTTAAATCTTAAAACTTATATCACCATAGTGAACAGTGGTGGCTTGCTGCATTGGGGGCGCAGGGGCGCCACCCCCCCCCCCCCATCCATGCGTCCGGACCCCTAATCTACATGCAGGGCACCGGATGCATGGATTCCAATGGTGTTTTTTTTTTTGTTTTTTTTTTAAGCACCTGATTAGAGCCAGAGGCTCCAATAGGCTTAAAAAAAGGTGGGCTCGGTGCACCCTGAGCTCACCCAGTTGTGTGACAATAGCGAATGAATATTCGCTATTGTCACACGGATTCTCCTCCTGGCCAATCAGGAAGTGGGTCTGAGACCCATTTCCCGATCGGCTGAAAGGTGAAGCCATGCCATTGGCCAAGGAGGAGGAGGGAGGAGAAACAGAAGACTCAGGGGAAAGCCACCGCCACCGCTGCTGCCTGTCCACATGTCCAGGGTGAGGGATGAGTGAGCCGACGATAGGTGTGCGGGCTGGTTTGGTCCGGGGGGGGGGTGGTCCTTCTGCCGCCCCCCTGGCCCATGGAGCACCAGCCGCCACTGATAGTGAATAAACAATAGTGAATAGACAAATAAGAAAATACATAAAAATTGTGAAGTCCATATATAATCCCATACGTGAATAGCGTCCTGAGTGAGTATAGGAAAGGTTCCTCTCCACCATGCAGACGCACTATACACTCACCAGTTTAATTGACCCCTATTCAGGGCTTTTTTTCACAAAAAAAAGATGCAGGAACTCAACCACGACCCCCCCCCCTCCCTCAAAACCCCCTCCCTAAACTGGTCAAAATTTCACTAACAGTGGGAGGGTCTTAAGGGGGCATCAAATACCAGGAGTACATTATGTACAGAGTGCAGAGTTCGGTGGGGTTACACCCAGAGTGCAGAGTTCAGGGGTGTGCTACGTGCAGAGTTTGGGAGTGTGCTATGTACATAGTGCAGCGTTCAGGGGTGCGCTACACACAGAGTGCAGAGTTCAGCCTTCTTCCACAGCTGCTTAGCTCTGCATCCCCCATCAACATCTAACTTTTACTCCTCTTCTTCTCTAGTACCTCCCTTCACACTGTAGATGGCTTTGTCCCTCTCACTTGCAGGGAAATCATCCAGTGGGGGTGTCAGCATTCACACTGCACCACAGGCACCGGTATCTCCTTTGTTCCCATACTGCACTTGGAAAACACAGGAAGCCAGACTTCAGTGTTTACAAGTTATGGTGATGCGCAGGAAGCAGAGGGCATGAGCCAAAGGTGGTGGAACTGAGTTCCACCAAGTTCCAGCGGAAAAAAAGCCCTGCCCCTATTACAGGGAGTCAAATTGCGCATATGGGAAAATCCAAGATGTCATACATGAGGTCACAGGAATGAATTCAAACCGCTGCTGTCATCCATTCAATATGTATATAAATAGCGTATTCAAAGCTTGCCATATAGAGAGGGAGAGGAAGAAACACTCTCATGGTGCAGTATTTCAAATCATTTATTAACCACTTTATCACCGGAGGATTTTGCTGTCTTACATCCAGGCCACTTTTAACTGACAATTGCGCGGTCATGCAACGCCATACCCAAACGAAATTTACGTCCTTTTTTTCCCACAAACAGAGCTTTCTTTTGGTGGTATTTGATCACCTGTGCGATTTTCATTTTTTGCGATATTAATAAAAACTTTTGACAGTTAAAAAATATCCAATATATTCAATTTTTGTCATATATTTAGGCCAAAATGTATTTATCTACATGTCTTTGACAAAACAATTCTCAATGAGCGAATTTTTAACCGCTTTAAGACCGGAAGGTTTTACCCCCTTTCTGACCAGGCCATATTTTGTGATTCGGCACTGCGTTATTTAAAGGACAATTGCGTGGTCGTGCGACGATGTACCCAAATTAAATTTATGTGTTTTTTTCCCCCACAAACAGAGCTTTCTTTTGGTGGTATTTGATCACCTGTGCGATGTTTACTTTTTGCGCTATATACAAAAAAAGAGCGACAATTTTGAAAAAATTATATTTTTCACATTTTTTTTATATGAAATTCCCCCCCAAAAAATGTAAAAATCAAAATTTTTTTACTTTTTTTGCCAATTTGTTTTCTGTTACATATTTTTGTTAAAAAAAATTGCAATAAGCGTATTTTGATTGGTTTGCGCAAAAGTTATCGCAGCTACTATCTATGGAAAATATATGTCATTTTTATTGTTTTTTTTTTAACGAGTAATGGCGGCGATCTGCGATTTTTTTTGTGGGACTGCGACATTGCGGCGGACAGATCGGACCCTTGACTGACATTTTTGACACTTTTGGGGGTACCAGTGACATTACTGCAGTAATCAGTGCTATATATATGCACTGTTACTGTAAAAATGACACTGGCAGGGAAGGGGTTAATTTTTATTGGTGATTAAGGGGTTAATGTATGCCTGGTGCTTACTGACGTGTGTGGGGGGAGGTGACTGAGTGACACAGGGACAGATCGCAGGCTGAGCTATGCTGAATCCTGTGATCTGTCCCTGCCTGTCACAGAGAAGATCCGCCTGCTTTGTTTACACAAGTGGGCGGATCTCCACACTCGATCCCCGACAATCGGGGAAGAGCAGCGGTGATCACCGCCTCTCCTCCCCTGGCCCGACTCCCGCTGTGACTGAATACAGTGGGAGCGAGTCCAGCGACGTAGGTCTACATCACTGGACGATAACGAGCCACTGTGCCGCAGTAGCAGCAATGTGAGCGGTCGTAAAGTGGTTAAAAAAAGAAGGTTGTACAGCACTTACATCAAAGAAGACGGGGATAGGCATGTATTGTATAGGAATCGCTGGTTTGCGCTCCACCTGCATTCCAGCTGACCGGAAATGACATATATTATACACTCTTGGTAGGACGTTATTCACCTATAGGATTATATATGGACTTCAAGCGTAACCCCACTTTTGTTGAGAAAAAAACCTCCCCCTCTGGGTGATCTCTGTACATTGCAGGGAATGTAACAAACTTTGTTGCAGATTCCTTCCTTTTGTTATTCTAAAGAAATCATTCTTTGTTCCTCTGTGCTGAGTGGGTGTAATGGGAGTGGTTTCATAATTATCTATCAGCTGTGGCAGCTGCAGGGCTCTAATGAGGAAATCTGCTGGGCCTGCGTCCCTTTAGACGTGTTCCTATTGGGAGGATCTCACCAAAAATAACATTTATGTTGCAGGGGATGCCAGAAATCTGACTTGTATCTTAGTGCAGACTTCTGGGAAAATTGGTGAGCCAATCACACAAGCAGGAAATGATGTTTCTGGGGGTGTGGTCAGTAAACATTCTGTGTACAGAACAGCTCCAGGCGGCCATATTGTATTTTAAGAAAATTACAGCAGCTGCAGATTGAAAAGGAAAGGTAATTTTTAACAACTTCTGGACCGGAAGGATTTTCCCCCTTAATGAACAGGCCATATTTTGCAATTCGGCACTTCATTATTTTAATGGTCGTGCGACGCTGTACCCAAATACAATTGATGTCCTTTTTTTCCCACAAATAGAGCTTTCTTTTGGTGGTATTTGATCTCCTGTGCGATTTTTATTTTTTGCGCTATAAACAAAAAAAGAGCGACAATTCTGAAAAAATAACAATATTTTTCACTTTCTGCTATATAACATTCCCAAAAAATAAAAATGTTTTAACATTTTAGGCCAATTTTTTTTCTGCTACATATTTGTGGTAAAAAAAAATTACTATAAGCGTATTTTGATTGGTTTGCGCAAAAGTTATCGCAGCTACAAACTACGGGAAAGATTTATGTCATTTTTATTGTTTTTTTTTTTTTTACTAGTAATGGCGGCGATCTGCGATTTTTAGCGAGACTGCGACAGATACACCACATCCACAGACTTTCCTTTATCCAGATACACCACAGCCACAGACCTTCCTTTATCCAGATACACCACATCCACAGGCTTTCCTTTATCCAGATACACCACATCCACAGGCCTTCCTTTATCCAGATACACCACATCCACAGACCTTCCTTTATCCAGATACACCACAGCCACAGACCTTCCTTTATCCAGATACACCACATCCACAGACCTTCCTTTATCCAGATACACCACATCCACAGGCTTTCCTTTATCCAGATACACCACATCCACAGGCCTTCCTTTATCCAGATACACCACATCCACCGACCCTCCTTTATCCAGATACACCACATCCACATATCTTCCTTTATCCAGATACACCACATCCACAGGCCTTCCTTTATCCAGATACACCACATCCACAGACCTTCCTTTATCCAGATACACCACATCCACAGACCTTCCTTTATCCAGATACACCACATCCACAGGCCTTCCTTTATCCAGATACACCACATCCACAGACCTTCCTTTATCCAGATACACCACATCCACAGACCTTCCTTTATCCAGATACACCACATCCACAGACCTTCCTTTATCCAGATACACCACATCCACAGACCTTCCTTTTGTAACGCTCATGCGTTTTTTGTTAGTGAATGGATTTGCAGCTGCAGAATTATTACACTCAGTAGTCTTGTAGAGAATGTGTTGAACAACATATCCAACTCTCAGGACTTCATCACTGTGTACAGCCTGTTATGCAAATATACATACACTCAATATGATGTTCCTGGAGTGATAGAATGTATATGATAGAATAGAGGTGAGAGACAGGCAATAGAATGGTGAGCACTTAGTAGTAGTATTCAGGAGAGTGGTAGGTGATGATAGTATGCAGATAGGTTTTAGCAATCATGTATAGTAACAGGTGGTAGGGGACAGCAGATGAAGTATGCAAGAGAGAGTAACCTAGTGCAATGATAGGTGATGGTAGTCCCAAGAGCTAGCAATCTATGCAGATGATAGAAATAGCTTAGATAGTAATAGTCCCTTTAGTATGCAGTAGTAGATAGTGAAAGTTAGGTTGAGGAAGGAATCCCCTGCGGGGTACTTATCAATAGATGGGTTAGTAGTAGCAAGGTCCAAGAGTAATGGAGTAATCCGGTAGCGAGATACTGGATCGGTAGCGAGGTTCCGGTCTTGTTCAGGCAAGGGGAATAGCTTGAAGCTCCGGCAGCATTGGACAAGACAAGGCAACATACGGTTTGAATGAGCAATGAGTGAGAGAAAGCCGGCGATTGAAATAGCCGCTCATAACGGCGCCCGGCGATGACGTCATTGCCCTTAAAGGTGTATGCGTTCCATTTGGATAGCAAGATGGGATGCAATATTAAGAGAGAAATGTGGAAATAAGGGTACCAGAGGTACCAGAACATTACAGTACCCCCCCCTTAAGGCCGGCTCCGGAAGGCCTCTAGAACTGGTTTTTCTGGGTATTTCGAGTGGAAATTGCGAATCAGTCTAGGGGCATGTATATCGGAGGTATCCAGCCAGGTGTCGTCTTGGGGCCCATAGTTCTTCCATCGTACTAGATATTGGAGTCTTCTTCTATGGATATGAGAATCCAGAATCTCCTTTATCTCAAATTCGTCCCCGCCTTCAACTTGTACAGGAGGTGGAGGTGATATGGTAGGCCTTATTCCTTGGTTAGGAACATGGGGCTTTACTAGAGACACATGGAAGATGGGATGTATCTTGAGGTCTGTTGGTAATGTGAGTTGTACTGCAGCTTTTCCAATAAGCTTCTTTATTGGGAAAGGTCCCAAGAATAGAGGTCCAAGTTTTTTACTAGGGATCTTTAATCTCAAATTTTTTGTAGAAAGCCAAACAAGATCCCCAATGGCATATTGGGGAGAGGGTTTTCTACGAAGGTCGTAGTACCTCTTTTGTTGGCTATGGGCATGTGAGATGGTGGTGTTGAGTAACCCCAGGGAATCCTTTATTTGGGTAAGATAATCAGAGGCCACTGGATTACTTGATGGCAAGATACGTGGTGGAAGAAGTGTGGGATGAAACCCATAGTTTAAGTAGAATGGACTTTGTTTAGTAGTGCTGTGGGTCGCGTTGTTATAGGCGAATTCCGCCAGCGGGAGGAGGTCCACCCAATCGTCCTGTAGATATGAAGTATAGCAACGTAGATATTGCTCAATGCACTGGTTGACTCTTTCTGTCTGTCCGTTGGTCTGAGGGTGGTAAGGAGAAGTAAGTTTTCGCTCTATTCGTAGTATCTGACATAGAGCTAGCCAAAACTTTGAGATAAACTGTGAACCACGGTCAGACAGAAGTGTTTTTGGAATACCATGTAACTTAAAGACATGTTTCACAAGTAATTCCGCTGTTTGCTTGGATGAAGGTAGTCTTCGGATAGGAATGAAATGT
Organism: Pelophylax lessonae; assembly: GCF_965119305.1. NCBI lineage: Eukaryota > Metazoa > Chordata > Amphibia > Anura > Ranidae > Pelophylax > Pelophylax lessonae. Next base: position 2,004,519 of record NC_138771.1, on the reverse strand, counting down.
GCCATCTTGGTCAGATGGTCCACTGACACTAAAATGGTGTTGAATCCTTTGGAAGGTGGTAGTTCTACTATAAAGTCTAAGGACACCACTTCCCATGGAACCTGGGGTATTGGTAAACTACAAAGTAGACCCGATGGTTTTGTAGTGTCAATTTTGGACCTTGCACAGATGTCACAAGATGAAACAAACTTTTGTACGGTCGTCTTCATGTCAGGCCACCAAAATTGCCTAGTAAGTAAATTGAATGTTTTAGTCATACCCATATGTCCTGCCATAGGTACATCATGCGACAATTCCAAGATCTTGGTTCGCATAGTAGGGGGTATGTATAGTTTATCGTTGTAATAGAGGAAGCCTTCTGCATCAGCATTTAGTTGTGGTGGGGGTGAATCCAGTCCTATACTGTGCAAAATCTCTTCCTTCAGGGAACGGACAACACCGACAATGCGTTCATAGGGTATTATAGGAACTGAGGGAACCTCGGCGTAGCTATCTTCGGTTAATCGTGAAAGCGCATCCGCTTATTTATTATTGTCTGCAGGTGTATAGGTCACTAGAAAATTAAATCTCAAAAAGAATAATGACCATTGTACCTGCCGGTGGGAAAGAGTTCTATTAGTCTGAAGGTATTGAAGGTTTTTGTGATCTGTGTATATAAGGATTGGCAATCGAGTGCCCTCAAGTAGGTGTCGCCAATTCTCTAATGCCAGTTTTATGGCTAGTAACTCTTTTTCACCCACTGGGTAATTCACCTCGGGGCTGCTTAGTGACTTTGAGAAGAAAGCAACTGGGTGGAGTGGTGAGGTGTTTGTTGGTCGTTGGGAGAGAACTGCTCCTACTGCCATATTTGACGCATCTACCTCCAGAATATATTGGAGGGATGGGTCTGGATGGCGTAGTATGGGAGCAGAAGTAAAGCTTGATTTTAACAAGCGGAAAGCTCCATTTGCTTCTTCTGACCATTTGAATTGTTTTTTTGTACTTGTGAGTTGTGTGAGAGGTTTCACAATCGCAGAGAAGTTCTTGATGAACTTTCTATAGTAGTTAGAGAATCTGAGGAATCTTTGTAATGCTTTGCGAGTGGTTGGCACAGGCCAATCTAGAATACAGGATATTTTGCTCCTGTCCAGTTTGATTCCATTTTTGGATATAATGTATCCTAGGAATAATACTTCCTCTTTATGAAACAAACATTTTTTTGATTTAACATATAAGTTATGTGCAAGTAGTCTTGACAACACGAGTCTTACATGTTTTATGTGTTCAGATAAGGAATGAGAATAAATAAGTATATCGTCCAGATATACTACAACACAAACATCAAGCAAGTCTCTGAATATGTCATTTATAAATCGTTGGAAAGCTGCGGGAGCATTACACAACCCAAATGGCATCACAAGGTACTCAAACAGTCCGTATCTGGTTCTGAATGCTGTCTTACATTCATCCCCGTCACGGATTCGAATTAAGTTGTATGCCCCTTTTAGGTCCAATTTCGAAAAGTAGGAAGCTCCGCGCACCTGTTCTATAAGTTCAGGAATAAGAGGTAAAGGATAAAGATCCTTTATTGTAATGGTATTTAATTGTCTGAAATCAATAATAGGCCTGAGACTTGAATCTTTATTGCGGACAAAGAAGAGTCCTGCAGCAGAGGAGGAAGTAGAAGGTATGAATCCTTTCGCCAAATTTTCATCCAAGTATTCCTTGAGATGAGAGAGTTCATCCTGTGAAAGAGGATAAACGTGACCGAAAGGCAATTTGCTATTAGGGAGTAGATCGATACAACAATCATAGTCCCTATGGGGAGGCAACACTTGAGCGTTTTTCTCAAGGAAGACTTCCGACAAATCCTGATAACATATTGGTATAATCTCATCCGACACCACAGACAGGATCCTTCCATGTGATGAGAGATTACACGTGGTTTCGCAGTAGTGAGAAGAGAAGGTTAGAGTTCTTGTTTTCCAATCGATGATTGGTTGATGTATGTGTAACCAGGGAAGTCCCAAAATAATGGGAAAATGTGGTGAGGTCAGTACATCAAAAGTGGTGGTCTCCACATGAGACCCGTCAGCAGTGACAAGGAGTGCCTGTGTCTGATTAGTGATTGGACCAGAAGATAACGGAATACCATTAATGAAACTAACAGAGACAGGTTTAAGTTTTGAAATAATAGGTATTTTATTTAAGGTAACAAAACAAGTATCAATGTAGTTTCCACAAGATCCTGTGTCGACCATAGCCTTGGTGGTGATCCTAGTTTGGTCCCACTGCAATGTCAAATGAATAAAAAGATAAGGATTAGAAAATGAAGTTGTTAGTCCCCCTAGCAAGACATTTGAACACTCACCCTCTTTTTTGCGGACAAGGGGACAGCCGTTTATCAAATGATCCGGGGATGCGCAGTACATGCAGAGATGTTCGGTTTTCCTCCTGGCACGTTCGGAAAAGGTCAAAGGTGGGCGTATCATTCCTACCTCCATAGGAGTAGGGTCAACAGGCGACATCCAAGAAGGACTGGACAATGGCAATCCCATCTTCTCAGCCTTTCTTTCTCGCAGTCGTCTGTCAATATTGACACTGGTCTGTATCAGGCCATCCAAGGTGTCAGGTAAATCCGCTCGGGCGAGCTCGTCTTTAACGGCTTCTGATAGGCCGAGTCTGAACTGCGTTCGCAAGGATGTGTCGTTCCACCCTGAATCAAGGGACCATCTTTTGAAATCTGCCACGAAGTCCTCAACAGGTCTCCTTCCTTGTTTTAAAGCCCTCAATTGGGTATCAGCAGTACTCTGCCTATTGGGGTCTTCATATAAACTAGCGAGTTGCGCTAGGAATAAAGGATAGGAGTTAAGAAGTGGGTCATCTTTCTCAAAGAGAGAGTCTGCCCAGGCCCGGGGGTCACCCGTCAGATAGGAAATAATGGTACAGACTTTGATTTGGTCAGTAGGGTAGGTACGAGGTTTCAACAAGAATAGCAATCGACATGCGTTTTTAAATTCACTAAATTTACTCCGATCACCAGTAAACACTAGAGGAGGGTTTATCTTAGGCTCACAGGGCTGAGCAGCAGAGAGCTGCGCAGGACGGCCAACCTGCTGTCTTAAAGCCTGATTTTCGTTTTTTACCTCTGTAAGAGCAAGGATCAATGCATCTACTTGTTGTTTTAATTGCATTACTTGAGTGGGTAATTCTGCTAAATCCATATTTTTTCGGGCTCGTTCAATCTGTAACGCTCATGCGTTTTTTGTTAGTGAATGGATTTGCAGCTGCAGAATTGTTACACTCAGTAGTCTTGTAGAGAATGCGTTGAACAACATATCCAACTCTCAGGACTTCATCACTGTGTACAGCCTGTTATGCAAATATACATACACTCAATATGATGTTCCTGGAGTGATAGAATGTATATGATAGAATAGAGGTGAGAGACAGGCAATAGAATGGTGAGCACTTAGTAGTAGTATTCAGGAGAGTGGTAGGTGATGATAGTATGCAGATAGGTTTTAGCAATCATGTATAGTAACAGGTGGTAGGGGACAGCAGATGAAGTATGCAAGAGAGAGTAACCTAGTGCAATGATAGGTGATGGTAGTCCCAAGAGCTAGCAATCTATGCAGATGATAGAAATAGCTTAGATAGTAATAGTCCCTTTAGTATGCAGTAGTAGATAGTGAAAGTTAGGTTGAGGAAGGAATCCCCTGCGGGGTACTTATCACTAGATGGGTTAGTAGTAGCAAGGTCCAAGAGTAATGGAGTAATCCGGTAGCGAGATACTGGATCGGTAGCGAGGTTCCGGTCTTGTTCAGGCAAGGGGAATAGCTTGAAGCTCCGGCAGCATTGGACAAGACAAGGCAACATGCGGTTTGAACGAGCAATGAGTGAGAGAAAGCCGGCGATTGAAATAGCCGCTCATAGCGGCGCCCGGCGATGACGTCATTGCCCTTAAAGGTGTATGCGTTCCATTTGGATAGCAAGATGGGACGCAATATTAAGAGAGAAATGTGGAAATAAGGGTACCAGAGGTACCAGAACATTACACCTTTATCCAGATACACCACATCCACAGGCCTTCCTTTATCCAGATACACCACATCCAGAGACCTTCTTTTATCCAGATACACCACATCCACAGACCTTCCTTTATCCAGATACACCACATCTACAGGCTTCCCTTTATCTAGGTGGCAGCTCACTTCATCAAAGAAGGTTAATAGATTGGTTTGGCACGAACGATTTTTCATGAATCCATGCTGATTACTACTAATAATACCGTTTTCATTACTAAAGTCTTGTATGTGGTCCCTTAACATCCCCTCCAATATCTTGCAGACTACTGATGTTAGGCTGACCGCCCTATAGTTACCCGGGATACATCTCGGCCCCTTTTTAAATATTGGTACCACGTTGGCTTTTTTTCAGCTGGCACCATACCCGTCTGTAAACAATCCTTAAAGATCAAGAATAATGGTCTGGCAATCACCTGGCTGAGCTCTTTAAGAACCCTCGGGTGCAAGCCATCCGGTCCCGGTGATTAATTTATGTTAAGTTTCTCTAGTTTAGTTCTAAGTCTATCTTCTGTTAGCCATGGCGGCACTCCCTGAGGTGTGTTATTTAGTTTGGCCTTACAAGCTGGGTTAGTGTAGTTCCCCGATTCTTTTGTGAAGACTGAAGAGAAGTGTATAATGATTGGTTTGTGCAAAAGTTATCTTGTCTACAAACTAAGGGAAAGATTTATGTCATTTTTTTTTTTTTTTTACTAGTCATGGTGGCAATTGGCGATTTTATAGAGGGACTGTGACATTGCGGCGGACAGATCGCACCCCTGACTGACATTTTGGAATAAATTCCGAATACGAATCCTGAATACAAATTGAACGAATCAACAAAATTTAACGAAACAAAAAAACTGGAATAACGAATCTACAAGAAATGAAACACATTTTTCCATCATGCATTTTTCTAGTACAAAGTCGGTGCGCCATCTTTTCTTGGTTTTCCCCTGAATGATATCAGATCTCATGGCCGTCTTTTCTTGGTATGACATCAGATCTCATGGTTGTCTTTTCTTGGTATGACATCAGATCTCATGGCAGTCTTTTCTTGGTATGACATCAGATCTCATGGCCGTCTTTTCTTGGTATGACATCAGATCTCATGGTTGTCTTTTCTTGGTATGACATCAGATCTCATGGCCGTCTTTTCTTGGTATGACATCAGATCTCATGGCCGTCTTTTCTTGGTACGACATCAGATCTCATGGCCGTCTTTTCTTGGTATGATAAAAGATCTCATAGCCGTCTTTTCTTGGTATGACATCAGATCTCATGGCCATCTTTTCTTGGTATGACATCAGATCTCATGGCCGTCTTTTCTTGGTATGATATCAGATCTCATGGCCGTCTTTTCTTGGTATGACATCAGATCTCATGGCCGTCTTTTCTTGGTACGACATCAGATCTCATGGCCGTCTTTTCTTGGTATGACATCAGATCTCATGGCTGTCTTTTCTTGGTATGATATCAGATCTCATGGCCGTCTTTTCTTGGTATGATATCAGATCTCATGGCTGTCTTTTCTTGGTACGACATCAGATCTCATGGTTGTCTTTTCTTGGTATGATATCAGATCTCATGGCCGTCTTTTCTTGGTATGACATCAGATCTCAAGGCCGTCTTTTCTTGGTATGATATCCGATCTCATGGCCGTCTTTTCTTGGTATGATATCAGATCTCAAGGCCGTCTTTTCTTGGTATGATATCCGATCTCATGGCCGACTTTTCTTGGTATGACATCAGATCTCATGGCCGTCTTTTCTTGGTATGATATCAGATCTCATGGCTGTCTTTTCTTGGTATGATATCAGATCTCATGGCCGTCTTTTCTTGGTATGATATCCGATCTCATGGCCGTCTTTTCTTGGTATGATATCAGATCTCAAGGCCGTCTTTTCTTGGTATGATATCCGATCTCATGGCCGACTTTTCTTGGTATGACATCAGATCTCATGGCCGTCTTTTCTTGGTACGACATCAGATCTCATGGTTGTCTTTTCTTGGTATGATATCAGATCTCATGGCCGTCTTTTCTTGGTATGACATCAGATCTCATGGCCGTCTTTTTTTGGTATGGTATCAGATCTGGTGGCCATCTTTTCTTGGTATGACATCAGATCTCATGGCCGTCTTTTCTTGGTAAGACATCAGATCTCATGGCCGTCTTTTCTTGGTATGACATCAGATCTCATGGTTGTCTTTTCTTGGTATGACATCAGATCTCATGGCCGTCTTTTCTTGGTATGACATCAGATCTCATGGCCGTCTTTTCTTGGTAAGACATCAGATCTCATGGCCGTCTTTTCTTGGTATGACATCAGATCTCATGGCCGTCTTTTCTTGGTATGACATCAGATCTCATGGCCGTCTTTTCTTGGTACGACATCAGATCTCATGGCCGTCTTTTCTTGGTATGATAAAAGATCTCATAGCCGTCTTTTCTTGGTATGACATCAGATCTCATGGCCATCTTTTCTTGGTATGACATCAGATCTCATGGCCGTCTTTTCTTGGTATGACATCAGATCTCATGGCCGTCTTTTCTTGGTACGACATCAGATCTCATGGCCGTCTTTTCTTGGTATGATATCAGATCTCATGGCTGTCTTTTCTTGGTATGATATCAGATCTCATGGCCGTCTTTTCTTGGTATGACATCAGATCTCATGGCTGTCTTTTCTTGGTATGATATCAGATCTCATGGCCGTCTTTTCTTGGTATGACATCAGATCTCATGGCCATCTTTTTTTGGTATGATATCAGATCTGGTGGCCGTCTTTTCTTGGTATGACATCAGATCTCATGGCCATCTTTTCTTGGTATGACATCAGATCTCATGGCCGTCTTTTCTTGGTAAGACATCAGATCTCATGGCCGTCTTTTCTTGGTATGACATCAGATCTCATGGTTGTCTTTTCTTGGTACGACATCAGATCTCATGGCCGTCTTTTCTTGGTATGACATCAGATCTCATGGCCGTCTTTTCTTGGTACGACATCAGATCTCATGGCCGTCTTTTCTTGGTATGATAAAAGATCTCATAGCCGTCTTTTCTTGGTATGACATCAGATTTCATGGCCATCTTTTCTTGGTATGACATCAGATCTCATGGCCATCTTTTCTTGGTATGACATCAGATCTCATGGCTGTCTTTTCTTGGTATGACATCAGATCTCATGGCTGTCTTTTCTTGGTATGACATCAGATCTCATGGCCGTCTTTTCTTGGTATGAGATCAGATCTCATGGCCGTCTTTTCTTGGTATGACATCAGATCTCATGGCTGTCTTTTCTTGGTATGATATCATATCTCATGGCCGTCTTTTCTTGGTATGAGATCAGATCTCATGGCCGTCTTTTCTTGGTATGACATCAGATCTCATGGCTGTCTTTTCTTGGTATGACATCAGATCTCATGGCCGTCTTTTCTTGGTAAGACATCAGATCTCATGGCCGTCTTTTCTTGGTACGACATCAGATCTCATGGCCGTCTTTTCTTGGTATGACATCAGATCTCATGGCCGTCTTTTCTTGGTACGACATCAGATCTCATGGCCGTCTTTTCTTGGTATGATAAAAGATCTCATAGCCGTCTTTTCTTGGTATGACATCAGATTTCATGGCCATCTTTTCTTGGTATGACATCAGATCTCATGGCCGTCTTTTCTTGGTATGACATCAGATCTCATGGCTGTCTTTTCTTGGTATGACATCAGATCTCATGGCTGTCTTTTCTTGGTATGAGATCAGATCTCATGGCCGTCTTTTCTTGGTATGATATCACATCTCATGGCTGTCTTTTTCTTGGTATGATATCATATCTCATGGCCGTCTTTTCTTGGTATGAGATCAGATCTCATGGCTGTCTTTTCTTGGTATGACATCAGATCTCATGGCCGTCTTTTCTTGGTATGACATCAGATCTCATGGCCGTCTTTTCTTGGTATGACATCAGATCTCATGGCCGTCTTTTCTTGGTATGATATCAGATCTCATGGCCGTCTTTTCTTGGTATGATATCCGATCTCATGGCCGTCTTTTCTTGGTATGATATCAGATCTCATGGCTGTCTTTTCTTGGTATGACATCGGATCTCAAGGCTGTCTTCCATCGTGTAGAAATCTTACCTTGTAGAATATTTAATCCTCGGTTGGCAGATGATGTTTGTGGTTTTTTTTTTTATGTTTTTTTCCCCTTTTTAACAAGCTTTGTATTAATGTCTGCGTCCCGGTCATCATTTCTGATCAATTACAAGCGGCGTTCCCCAGAGATCCCGCTCGGAACACGGAGAATAACCCTGTCTGTATAGTTTAGAAGCTCATAAGTAAGCTGTCTGCATACATTAGACGATGCAAATGGAATCAGACAGAGATTTAGCGCTGTGCTGTGTGATGGTTCAAACCCGGAGAGACAAGTTAGTGGCAGCCGAGACACACCAGGAAATCCGAGATCCAATCTGAATGTATATTTATTGAAATATCCGCTTTTCCCTGAGCCGGCCTCCCCGATCATTTCCCCCAATGCAGTCCTCTGAAATGACTTGTAAAGTGAGGGGAAAAAGTATGTGAACCCCTGCTGATTTTGTAGGTTTGCCCACTGACAAAGAAATGATCAGTCTATAATTTTATTGGTCGGAATATTTTACCAGTGAGAGACAGAATAACAACGAAAATATCCAGAAAAACGCATTTCAAAATTGATTTGCATTTTAACCACTTCTGTCCCGGAAGATTTTCCACCCTTAATGACCAGGCCATATTTTGTGATTTGGCACTGCGTTACTTTAACGGACAATTGCGACACTGTACCCAAATAAAATTGATGTCCTTTTTTTCCCACAAATATAACTTTCTTTTGGTTTTTATTTTTGCGCTATAAAGAAAAAAGAGTGACAATTCTGAAAAAAAAAAAAAAAAATGATATTTTCACATTCTGCTATTCTTCCCAAAAAAAAAAGAAAATTAAAAATCAAAATTTTTTAACATTTTAGGCCAATTTGTTTTCTGCTACATATGTTTGGTAAAAAAAATCGCAATACGCGTATTTTGATTTTTTTGCGCAAAAGCAATCACATCTACAAACTACAGGAAAGATTTATATCATTTTTATTGTTTTGTTTTTTTTACTAGTAATGGCAGCGTTCTGCGATTTTTAGTGGGACTGCGACATTGTGGCGGACAGATCGGACCCCTAACTGACATTTTTGACACTTTTGGGGGTACCAGTGACATTACTACAGTAATCAGTGCTAAAATTATGCACTGTCACTGTACTAATGACACTGGCAGGGAAGGGGTTAACCCTATGGGTGATCAAGGGGTTAAATGTGAGCCTAGGGGAGTGATTCTAACTGTGGGGGCGTGGCTTGTGAAATGATCATAGAGACATGTGATCCTATATAGAAGGAGCTCTGTGATCTTTCCAGGGAGAAGAACGGTCAGCTGTGATTACAACATCCGACCGTCCTTCTCTCTCAGCGGGGAGTGATCGTGGGTGTCAGGTGGCAATTGGAGCCGCCTGACCCGTGCATCGGCTTTCACGCTGCCGAGTGGGGGTGGGAGCCCGCCAGTGCCGGCGCACGCTTGCCTACGTCAGTTTGCACAGGAGAGCCACACTGTTGCAGTAAAAAAGTGGCATGTGGTCGGCAACTGGTTAATAACTGAAATAAGTATTTAATCCCCGATCAATCAGGTCCCAGGTGTCTTCTATACAGGTAACAAGCTGAGATTAGGAGGATTCTCTTATAGGGAGTGCTCCTAATCTCAGCTTGTTACCTGTATAGAAGACACCTGTCCACAGAAGCAATCAACCAATCAGATTCCAATCTCTCCACCATGGCCAAGACCAAAGAGCTGTCCAAGGATGTCAGGGAGAAGATTGGAGACCTACACAAGGCTGGAATGGGCTACAAGACCATCGCCAAGCAGCTTGGTGAGAGGTGACAACAGTTGGTGCGATTATTCCCAAATGGAAGAAAGAGAAAATAACTGTCAGTCTCCCTCAGTCTGGGGCTCCATGGAAGATCTCACCTCGTGGAGGTTCAATGATGATGGAGAACGGTGAGGAATCAGCCCAGAACTACACAGGAGAATCTTCTCAATGATCTCAGCTGGGACCATCGTCACCAAGAAAACAATTGGTAACACACTACCCCATGGAGGACTGAAATCCTGCAGCGCCTGCGAGGTCCCCCTGCTCAGGAAATCACATGTACAGCCCGTCTGATGACTGCTAATGAACATCTGAATGATTCAGAGGAGAACTGGGTGAAAGTGTTGTGGGCAGATGAGACCAAAATTGAGATCTTTGGCATCAACTCAACTCACCGTGTTTGGAGGAGGAGGAACGCTGCCTATGACCCCAAGAACACCATCCCCACCGTCACACATGGGAGGAGGAAACATTATGCTTTGGGGGTGTTTTTCTGCATAGAGGACAGGACAACTTCACCGCATCAAAGTGACGATGGACGGGGCCATGTACCATCAAATCTTGGGTGAGACCCTCCTTCCCTCAGCCGGGGCATTGAAAATGGGTTGTGGATGGGTCTTCCAGCATGACAATGACCCAAAACACACGGCCAGGGCAACAAAGGAGCGGCTCAAGAAGAAGCACATTAAGGTAATGGAGTGGCCTAGCCAGTCTCCAGACCTTCATCCTATAGAGAATATAAGGAGGGAGGTGAAGGTTTGAGTTACCAAATGTCAGCCTTAAAATTTTGGAGAAGATCTGCAAAGAGGACAAAATCCCTCCTGAGATGTGTGCAAACCTGGTCACCAACTACAAGAAACGTCTGACCTCTGTGATTGCCAACAAGGGTTTCTCCACCAACTACTAAGGGGTCAAATATTTATTTCACTCATTAAAATGCAAATCAATTTATAACTTTTTTGAAATGCGATTTTCTGGATATTTTTGTTGTTATTCCGTCTCTCACTGGTAAAATAAACCGACCAATAAAATTATAGACTGATCGATTCTTTGTCAGCGGGCAAACGTACAAAATCAGCAGGGGGGTCACATACTTTTTCACCTCACTGTAACTCCGAGATCTACAACACATCGCAGTCAGTGTCACATGCTACCGAGACCCCAAAGAACACGAATCACAATTGCTGAACTACATAGACTGCGATCCAACTGTGCAGCCGGCTGCTCACAGAGGCCAACAGAGATCAGATCATCTCTATGGCCTTGGAGGACTGGAGCAACGTCAGCTCTGGGGCAGAAGTAAACAAATTGTTTTTGCAAAATATCTACTTTTTTTTTAATCTTTTGCTTTAAAGGTAAAGAATAGATTTGGGGTCTTTTTGATCCAAGATCTCTCCATAAAGAGGACCTGTCATCCCTATTCCTATTACAGGGGATCCCTCCATACAGAGGATCTGTCATCCCTATTCCTATTACAGGGGATCCCTCCATAAAGAGGACCTGTCATCCCTATTCCTATTACAGGGGATCCCTCCATACAGAGGATCTGTCATCCCTATTCCTATTACAAGGGATCTCTCCATAAAGAGGACCTGTCATCCCTATTCCTATTACAGGGGATCCCTCCATAAAGAGGACCTGTCATCCCTATTCCTGTTACAGGGGATCCCTCCATAAAGAGGACCTGTCATCCCTATTCCTATTACAGGGGATCCCTCCATAAAGAGGACCTGTCATCCCTATTCCTATTACAGGGGATCCCTCCATAAAGAGGACCTGTCATCCCTATTCCTATTACAGGGGATCCCTCCATAAAGAGGACCTGTCATCCCTATTCCTATTACAGGGGATCCCTCCATAAAGAGGACCCGTCATCCCTATTCCTATTACAGGGGATCCCTCCATAAAGAGGACCCGTCATCCCTATTCCTATTACAGGGGATCCCTCCATAAAGAGGACCTGTCATCCCTATTCCTATTACAGGGGATCCCTCCATAAAGAGGACCCGTCATCCCTATTCCTATTACAGGGGATCCCTCCATAAAGAGGACCTGTCATCCCTATTCCTATTACAGGGGATCCCTCCATAAAGAGGATCTGTCATCCCTATTCCTATTACAGGGAATCCCTCCATAAAGAGGACCTGTCATCCCTATTCCTATTACAGGGGATCCCTCCATAAAGAGGACCTGTCATCCCTATTCCTATTACAGGGGATCCCTCCATAAAGAGGATCTGTCATCCCTATTCCTATTACAGGGGATCTCTCCATAAAGAGGGCCTGTCATCCCTATTCCTATTACAAGGGATCTCTCCATAAAGAGGACCTGTCATCCCTATTCCTATTACAGGGGATCCCTCCATAAAGAGGACCTGTCATCCCTATTCCTATTACAGGGGATCTCTCCATAAAGAGGAGCTGTCATCCCTATTCCTATTACAGGGGATCCCTCCATAAAGAGGGCCTGTCATCCCTATTCCTATTACAAGGGATCTCTCCATAAAGAGGACCTGTCATCCCTATTCCTATTACAGGGGATCCCTCCATAAAGAGGACCTGTCATCCCTATTCCTATTACAGGGGATCCCTCCATAAAGAGGACCTGTCATCCCTATTCCTATTACAGGGGATCCCTCCATAAAGAGGATCTGTCATCCCTATTCCTATTACAGGGGATCTCTCCATAAAGAGGGCCTGTCATCCCTATTCCTATTACAAGGGATCTCTCCATAAAGAGGACCTGTCATCCCTATTCCTATTACAGGGGATCCCTCCATAAAGAGGACCCGTCATCCCTATTCCTATTACAGGGGATCCCTCCATAAAGAGGACCTGTCATCCCTATTCCTATTACAGGGGATCCCTCCATAAAGAGGACCTGTCATCCCTATTCCTATTACAGGGGATCCCTCCATAAAGAGGACCTGTCATCCCTATTCCTATTACAGGGGATCTCTCCATAAAGAGGGCCTGTCATCCCTATTCCTATTACAAGGGATCTCTCCATAAAGAGGACCTGTCATCCCTATTCCTGTTACAGGGGATCCCTCCATAAAGAGGATCTGTCATCCCTATTCCTATTACAGGGGATCCCTCCATAAAGAGGACCTGTCATCCCTATTCCTATTACAGGGATCTCTCCATAAAGAGGACCTGTCATCCCTATTCCTATTACAGGGGATCCCTCCATAAAGAGGACCCGTCATCCCTATTCCTATTACAGGGGATCCCTCCATAAAGAGGACATGTCATCCCTATTCCTATTACAGGGGATCCCTCCATAAAGAGGACCTGTCATCCCTATTCCTATTACAGGGGATCCCTCCATAAAGAGGACCTGTCATCCCTATTCCTATTACAAGGGATCTCTCCATAAAGAGGACCTGTCATCCCTATTCCTGTTACAGGGGATCCCTCCATAAAGAGGATCTGTCATACCTATTCCTATTACAGGGGATCCCTCCATAAAGAGGATCTGTCATCCCTATTCCTATTACAGGGGATCCCTCCATAAAGAGGATCTGTCATCCCTATTCCTATTACAGGGGATCCCTCCATAAAGAGGACCTGTCATCCCTATTCCTATTACAGGAGATCCCTCCATAAAGAGGACCTGTCACCCCTATTCCTGTTACAGGGGATCCCTCCATAAAGAGGATCTGTCATCCCTATTCCTATTACAGGGGATCCCTCCATAAAGAGGATCTGTCATCCCTATTCCTATTACAGGGGATCCCTCCATAAAGAGGATCTGTCATCCCTATTCCTATTACAGGGGATCCCTCCATAAAGAGGACCTGTCATCCCTATTCCTATTACAGGGGATCTCTCCATAAAGAGGATCTGTCATCCCTATTCCTATTACAGGGGATCCCTCCATAAAGAGGACCTGTCATCCCTATTCCTATTACAGGGGATCCCTCCATAAAGAGGACCTGTCATCCCTATTCCTATTACAGGGATCTCTCCATAAAGAGGGCCTGTCATCCCTATACCTATTACAGGGGATCCCCCATAAAGAGGATCTGTCATCCCTATTCCTGTTACAGGGGATCCCTCCATAAAGAGGACCTGTCATCCCTATTCCTATTACAGGGGATCCCTCCATAAAGAGGACCTGTCATCCCTATTCCTATTACAGGGGATCCCTCCATAAAGAGGACCTGTCATCCCTATTCCTATTACAAGGGATCTCTCCATAAAGAGGACCTGTCATCCCTATTCCTGTTACAGGGGATCCCTCCATAAAGAGGATCTGTCATCCCTATTCCTGTTACAGGGGATCCCTCCATAAAGAGGATCTGTCATCCCTATTCCTATTACAGGGGATCCCTCCATAAAGAGGACCTGTCATCCCTATTCCTATTACAGGGATCTCTCCATAAAGAGGACCTGTCATCCCTATTCCTATTACAGGGGATCCCTCCATAAAGAGGACCTGTCATCCCTATTCCTATTACAGGGGATCCCTCCATAAAGAGGACCCGTCATCCCTATTCCTATTACTGGGGATCCCTCCATAAAGAGGACCTGTCATCCCTATTCCTATTACAGGGGATCCCTCCATAAAGAGGACCTGTCATCCCTATTCCTATTACAGGGGATCCCTCCATAAAGAGGACCTGTCATCCCTATTCCTATTACAGGGGATCCCTCCATAAAGAGGACCTGTCATCCCTATTCCTATTACAGGGGATGTTTTCTTTGCCTGTAATAGGCATAAAAGTGCTAAAAAAATATGAAAAATAAAAAAAATTGAAACTGCTCCCATTCCTCCTTGCTTTCTTGCAGAAACAAACACATACATAAGTCCCACCCACATATGTAAACGAAGTTCACCGTGATTGTTACAGTGAGAGCAATAATTGTAGCCCTAGAACCCCTCTGTAACTCCAAACTGGTAATCTGTAAAGATTTTTAAAGCATCGCTCATGGAGATTTTTAGGAATCTCAGTTTGTTTCCATTCCACGAGTGTGCGCAATTTTAAAGCGTGACATGTTAGGCATCTATTTACTCGGCATAACATCATCTTTCATATGTTACAAAAAAATTGGGTTATATATTGTGTTTTGTTTTTGTTTTTAAACTCATTAAAGTATAATACTTTTTTCAACAAAATTGCGTTTAAAAAAAAAAACGCTTCGCAAATACCGTAAGACGATCACCATTATATTCCCTCGGGTCTCTGCTAAAAAAAAAAATGTCTAATGTTTGGGGGTTGTAAGTAATTGTGTAGCAAAAATTACTGATTGAAACGTGTAAACAAAAAGTGCCAAAAAAGGCCGCGTCTTCAATTGGTTAATTAGCAAAAAAAACAAAACCCAGTGGTGATTAATCTCCCTGGCGGTAAGATTATTTCTGATTTTAGGTGCTGAAAGCAGTACAATTATTTTGCATGTAATTCTTAAGAATGAGCCGCCCAAACCAATTATTTACATATGATTGTGCGTTCTTCTTTATAACATCTTGGGTATGATAAAGTTTGAAACACAAAATCATAAATTATATTATAATAAAAAACTATAGATAAGTTAAAGTATGTATGTATATATACAGTATATATATATGTATACATACATACATACATACTTTAACTTATCAATAGTTTTTTATTATAATATAATTTATGATTTTGTGCTTCAAACTTTATCATACCCGAGATGTTATAAAGAAGAACGCACAATCATATGTAAATTATATATGTAATATATATGTGTGTATATATATATATATATACATAAAAAGTACAGTAAAACTGCAGGAAAGGGCACTGGGGGGGGGGCAAACTAATGTGATTTTTTTTTTATTTTGCATTGTATCAGTGTGTTTGGTTTGTATAACTTTTTGAATTTACCGCCGGTTCCACCCCCCCTGCGAACGTCACATCGCAGGAGACGGAAGCTGGGGCACGGAGAGGATAGGGAGGAAGATCCGCCGCTACACACCGCCGCCACACACCGCCGGGATACATCGCTGGATCCCGGGGACAAGGTAAGTACCCTCCCTTTCAGGATCCAGCGATCTTCCTAGCAGTACCCCGAGTGTGGCTCGGGGTTACCGCTTTTGGCTCTGAAATTTAACCCCAAGCCACACTTGGAAATACCGCTAGGAAGGTTAAATACACCAAAAGAAAGTTCTATTTGTGTGAAAAAAATGATATAAATTTCATATGGGTACAGTGTAGCATGACCGCGCAATTGTCATTCAAAGTGTGACAGCGCTGAAAGCTGAGAATTGGCCTGGGCAGGAAGGGGGGAGTGTCCGGTATTGAAGGGGTTAATTAGGGGCAGGGCATTTATGTAAAATGGGCGTGGTTCTACAAACATATCATTAATATGAACCAGCAGCAGCTCTAAGACATGGGAAGAGTTGAGGACGCAATGTTTGTGATCCATTTCCCCATATTCAGCCCACATGCATTTTTGAGACCACATCTGACAAAAAGGATCCTGCGAGCAACATTAATAAATTGCTGCAGACACTCCACTTCTCATAGCAGTGTAAAGAAATCAATAAAATTAATAGTGCTGCTCAAATAATGAAATAAATAATTGAAAAACTGTCAAGCAGTGAATAATAATCAGTGCCAAAATAATAAGCATAAATATAATGAATATATGCAATAGATATGCAACAGTGCAAAATAGTAAAGTGCAAATGCAGAAAAAGTGCCAATAATAAAATCCAATATATATATAAAAAACGTGCAAACTATTAATATGTGCAAAAGGAAGTCCAATAATTGAATAGTCCACGTGAATAATAGTGCTGAAAAAATAGTCCTATAACAGTGAATCGGCCAACTGTAGGTGGCTAGTGCTTCCCAATGGTGAGTGACCAGAGTGTCACAGTGAACAGCAACCGTGCACCCCCTTGTGAATGGGTGCTCACCTTTAACCACTTAAGCCCCGGAAGATTTTACCCCTTCGTGACCAGGGCCTATTTTGCGATTCGGCACTGAGTGAATTTAACGGACAATTGCGCGGTCGTGTGACGCTGTACCTAAACGAATTTGACGTCCTTTTTTTCCCACAAACAGAGCTTTCTTTTGGTGGTATTTGATTACCTGTGCGATTTTTACTTTTTGCGCTATAAACAAAAAAATAGCGACAATTTTGCAAAAATAACAATATTTTTCACATTTTTTTATATGAAATCCCCCCCCCCCCCCAAAAATGTAAAAATCAAAATTTTTTAACATTTTCGGCCAATTTGTTTTCTGCTACCTATGTTTGGTAAAAAAAAACCGCAAAAAGCGTACTTTGATTGGTTTGCGCAAAAGTTATCGCGTTTACTAACAAAGGGAAAGATTTTTGTCATTTTTGTTGTTTTTTTTTTACCGCGTAATGGCGGCGATCTGCGATTTTTTTGCGGTACTGCGACATTGCGGCGCACAGATCGGACCCTTGACTGACATTTTTGACACTTTTGGGGTTACCAGTGACATTTCTACAGTAATCAGTGCTATACATATGCACTGTTACTGTAAAAATGACACTGGCAGGGAAGGGGTTAATTTTTTTTGAGAGGGAGGGGCTATGTGTGTCCCTAGGGGCGTGATTCTAACTGTGATTGGCTGTGGCTTGAGGTGTAGGAACAATGATCAACGGTCCTACATAGTAGAACCCTATGATCGCCATTCTTACACAGGGGAGACTGACAGGCGGCTTGTTTACACTAGCCGCCATGCCTTTCTCCCTATCCACTGACGATCACGAGTGACCGGCGTACGATCGGGTCCGCCGGGCACACGCGCGGGGGGGTCCGTGACCACGCGGGAGCGCGCCTCCGGCGGAGCGCGCTCCCTCCCTAGAGCCTCACAGGCGAGCGACGTAGATCTACGTCACTCTGCCTGTGAGGGGCTGACCACCACAGTAAATATACTGTGAGCAGTCGGCAAGCGGTTAAAATATATACAATAGGGCGTATATATAGGCGAACTTAGTAAACATCCATCCGGATCTCTATGACTCCTCTCATCCAAGTATTAGGACCCCTCTCTATATACACTATATTACCAAAAGTATTGGGACCCCTCTCTATATACACTATATTACCAAAAGTATTGGGACACCTCTCTATATACACTATATTACCAAAAGTATTGGGACCCCTCTCTATATACACTATATTACCAAAAGTATTGGGACGCCTCTCTATATACTCTATATTACCAAAAGTATTGGGACGCCTCTCTATATACACTATATTACCAAAAGTATTGGGACGTCTCTCTATATACACTATATTACCAAAAGTATTGGGACGCCTCTCTATATACTCTATATTACCAAAAGTATTGGGACGCCTCTCTATATACACTATATTACCAAAAGTATTGGGACACCTCTCTATATACACTATATTACCAAAAGTATTGGGACACCTCTCTATATACACTATATTACCAAAAGTATTGGGACGCCTCTCTATATACTCTATATTACCAAAAGTATTGGGACGCCTCTCTATATACACTATATTACCAAAAGTATTGGGACGTCTCTCTATATACACTATATTACCAAAAGTATTGGGACGTCTCTCTATATACACTATATTACCAAAAGTATTGGGACGCCTCTCTATATACACTATATTACCAAAAGTATTGGGACACCTCTCTATATACACTATATTACCAAAAGTATTGGGACGCCTCTCTATATACACTATATTACCAAAAGTATTGGGACGCCTCTCTATATACACTATATTACCAAAAGTATTGGGACACCTCTCTATATAAACTATATTACCAAAAGTATTGGGACCCCTCTCTATATATACACTATATTACCAAAAGTATTGGGACTCCTCTCTATATATACACTATATTACCAAAAGTATTGGGACGCCTCTCTATATACACTATATTACCAAAAGTATTGGGACGCCTCTCTATATACACTATATTACCAAAAGTATTGGGACCCCTCTCTATATACACTATATTACCAAAAGTATTGGGACCCCTCTCTATATACATTATATTACCAAAAGTATTGGGACACCTCTCTATATACACTATATTACCAAAAGTATTGGGACGCCTCTCTATATGCACTATATTACCAAAAGTATTGGGACCCCTCTCTATATACACTATATTACCAAAAGTATTGGGACGTCTCCCTATATACACTATATTACCAAAAGTATTGGGACGCCTCTCTATATACACTATATTACCAAAAGTATTGGGACGCCTCTCTATATACACTATATTACTAAAAGTATTGGGACTCCTCTCTATATACATTATATTACCAAAAGTATTGGGACGCCTCTCTATATACACTATATTACCAAAAGTATTGGGACGCCTCTCTATATACACTATATTACCAAAAGTATTGGGACACCTACCTTTACACACACACGTGAACTTTAATGGCATCCCAGTCTTAGTCCGTAGGGTTCAATATTGAGTTGGCCCCACCCTTTGCAGCTATAACAGCTTCAACTCTTCTGGGAAGGCCGTCCACAAGGTTTAGGAGTGTGTCTATGTTTGACAGGCATAGTCACCCAGGCGTTCACTGGGTGATTACTCTTGCATGTCATGGGGTGATGGAGATCTGAGACACTTTCGGTGCATGTTCTTAAACTTCCCTGTATGATAATGTTGTTTTTCTAATGTATCATCTCCTTTTCACACAGGAATTCTAAGGCAAATTTATCTACTTTAAAATCAATATACCCCTGAAGAAGCGGATACTTGAAACCGCGAAACATGTTGGGTCATTACCCAGTGCTTTTGGTGTAAATCAACGGTTTACATATATTGTTATTGCCTATTAGAACACATCTGTATATTCCTGATATACTGCTATATACATGTTTTTTCATTTCATGTCTATGTCCTGTCCTATTTTTGTCATGTTTTTAATCTAAGAATAAAATTTAGACATTTTTATATATGATGTTTTTTCATCTCTAATTACAGTACCGTCAAAATCCCATTAGCCCTCAACCACTTTTCTTCACCCTCTCCCTTCTCTCCCCTTTTTCTTTGCTCTTTTTTCTTACTTACCCTGTTTTTTCCATCTTCATTCTCCAATTGTTTTTCCCCTCGTTCCCCTTTCCTTTCCCCTTTTTTCTTTTTTTTCCCCTCCTATCTTGCCCTCCTCTCTCTTCTTCCCCTTTTTCTCTTCCCCTCTTTATTTTTCTTCCCTTCTCTTTATTGAAAGTACGGTTTTGGTGCTGGACCCTTCACCCGGATCCTGCACAGACCTGTCCTTTCTTGAATATGTTTGACCATTCTTCCAGAGGTCAGGTACTAATGTCTTATTCTCAGGGCTTTTTTTCTCAGAGAATAGGTGTAGGAACTCCCCCTTCTAAGTTACTTTGTGTCTCAGCCCCCTTCCCACCTCCGAGCACTAACCCTTGGTTCCACCCCTTCCAACCTTCGAGCACTGAACCTTGGTTCTACCCCTACCCAGCTTCCAGTAAAGCCTATTTTAGAGAATATAGAGCCAAGTATAATTTTGTATTGAAATGTATGGAATTAGGTTATGATAACAAGAAAAGCAATACAATAGATCCCCCACAGCCAGCAGCAATAAACCCCCCCCCCCCAGCAGCAATAGACCCACAGCAGAAGCAAAAGATCTCCCAGCAGACAGCATCAATAGACTCTTTAGCAGCCAGCAACAGTAGACCCCTCCCTAAACAGTAGACCCCCTCCAGCATCAATAGTTCCCCCAGCAGTCAGCATCAGTAGACCTTCCAGCACCCATTGGAGGTGCTGGAACTGCGTTCCCCCGCGTTCCTGCTGAAAAAAGCCCTGCTTCTTCTAATCTGCGTTACTTGGATGTTTTGTTGGTCTTTTGGCTTCAAAATTTTGAGTCTCTGACCCAACAGAATATGACTTCGGTCTTATTTCATTGGCCACATGAGTTCCTCACATGTTATCAGTGACATAGCATTTCAGGGTCCAGAGACAGCCAGGCAAACAGGCAGCCAGGCACTTTTAAATGGAGGTCAGCAATAACAGCCCCCATATTTCCATCTTTTTAAACAGCATCATAAATTCAGCAAATATTATCAATGACTGGGCCTCTTGTAGATGCGTGGTCAATGTGTTATCCAGGTAATCTTTGCCCAATGTTCCCTACATATAACCAACATGACCTCCACAAAATAGAATTTCCATTGAGAAGGTTTTACATTTTAAAATGTATATCTTCAGATTTAAAGGTCACAGTCATTTTATTTTATTTTTTTTCGGCAGTGATGTGAAATGTTTTGGCATCTCACCTGCAAGCAGTGATTTTGTAGAACATGAAGAACATCGCTGGTACGTCTCGGTAAACAACGGCTCTGATTCAAGTTTTCTGATTAGAGGAGAAGAGACACTCGAGCTCGGCATGCAGAAAAGCAAACAACGACTTTTCACAGCAATCTAAAAGTCAAAGTATATAGACGTGGATTAACCGGCTTACTTCGGTGTGAAGTCTGTAAGAAAAGACACAATGTACAATTGTTGGATGACAACCAAGAGAAAAGTATAAAACGTCTACATTCACCTCTGTAAACGTGACCCGGAGAGAGACGGGAGATGCTGAACATGAAAATAAAACATCAGAAATATTACCCAACTACGCTAATTATCTATTATGGCCACAGCTTTTATTAACCTGTTGACACCGGCGTCGCACATAGAGAAGGACTCGGTTCGATTTGAACTTTAGGTCATGAATGGCCCCCTTCTTCTCAGAGAATGAAATATCCATGATTTAATATGTAAGCCATATGTGTTAGACAGTTTACCTAATTGGGTTATGTCTGGCATCAGGTAAGGCAATACTTTAAACTCATTGTTGTGTTTTTCAAACCATTCTTGAACCATTTTTGCAGCGTGGCAGGGCGCATTCTCCAGCTAAAAATTGGGTGTACTTGGTCACCAACAACGTTTAGGGAGCTTGTACATGTCAAAGTAACTTACTTTGGATCTAAAATTATCCAGCAGAACATTTCCAAAGCATCACATTGCCTCCACTAGCTTGTCTTCTTCCCATACTGCACCCTGGTGTCATCCAGGGCCGGACTGGGAATAAAATTCAGCCCTGGAAAAAATTTCATACCAGCCCCATTATTATACCGGCCCAACAGCATAACGCCATTATTTTCTTGTTCATAAAAGGGAAAACCATGCATTTTAAAGCAAATTTGAAGAGTGTAATATACATAGATAAGATAGATATGAAAGCATATAGGGCTTTATATATAAAAGAGCAAATTCTAGTTAAAAGTGGTAAAAGTGCGGACATGGTACAGGAGATGTCAGAGGATGTGCAGAAATGGTGCAGGAGATGTCAGAGGATGTGTGAACATGGTACAGGACATGTCAGGGGCTATGCGGACATGGTACAGGAGATGTCAGAGGCTGTGGACATGGTGCAGGAGATGTCAGGGGCTGTGCAGACATGGTACAGGAGATCTCAGGGGCTGTGCTGACATGGTACAGGACATGTCAGGGGCTGTGTGGACATGGTACAGGACATGTCAGGGGCTGTGTGGACATGGTACAGGAGATGTCAGGGGCTATGCAGACATGGTACAGGAGATGTCAGAGGCTGTGGACATGGTGCAGGAGATGTCAGAGGCTGTGCAGACATGGTACAGGAGATCTCAGGGGCTGTGCTGACATGGTACAGGACATGTCAGGGGCTGTGTGGACATGGTACAGGACATGTCAGGGGCTATGCGGACATGGTACAGGAGATGTCAGGGGCTATGCGGACATGGTACAGGAGATGTCAGAGGCTGTGGACATGGTGCAGGAGATGTCAGAGGCTGTGCAGACATGGTACAGGAGATGTCAGGGGCTGTGCGGACATGGTACAGGACATGTCAGGGGCTGTGTGGACATGGTAAATTTAATAAAACATAATTTATTAAATTTAAAATTCACAGACATAAAATTAACAAACATTAAAAAGGAAACAACATTTCCATGGTACATTCAGTGCAAAAATCCAACTTGATCTCACATGTGCCCTGGGACGGGTCTGACGCGTTTCGCCCTTGGATGGGCTTTCTCAACGACCATAGCCAGTCCCGGGTGGACACAAATAGAGAAATTGAATTGGTTGTTAATGAACAGGGGATTCCACATATAGCCCGATGCACGGCTCCACACCCACGTTCAAGGAAGCAACACACTGGGTATCTCCAACCCCGCAGGGGGGCAAGAAACCTGTCCCAAAAGATGGGGTGTCGAGCCCCGCCCCTTAAAATGAAGGAAATGAAGAGCTACGGCCTTGGGGGAAAAGGCCAAGTAATCAAAAAGGTCATAATTGTCCCCTGAAAAAGCGGGGTAGCTCAAAGGGCTCTGTTGTTAAGGCACCAGGACGCCTCCGCCACCGTCTGCAGGCAGAGGCCAAAGCATCGTGTGGTCGTAGCTCATCATTTCCTTCATTTTTCACACATCCTCTGACATCTCCTGCACCATTTCTGCACATCCTCTGACATCTCCTGTACCATGTCCGCACTTTTACCACTTTTAACTAGAATTTGCTGTTTTATATATAAAGCCCTATATGCTTTCATATCTATCTTATCTATGTATATTACACTCTTCAAATTTGCTTTAAAATGCATGGTTTTCCCTTTTATGAACAAGAAAATAATGGCGTTATGCTGTTGGGCCGGTATAATAATGGGGCTGGTATGAAATTTTTTCCAGGGCTGAATTTTATTGTGAGATCAAGTTGGATTTTTGCACTGAATGTACCATGGAAATGTTGTTTCCTTTTTAATGTTTGTTCATTTTATGTCTGTGAATTGTAAATTTAATAAATTATGTTTTTTCAACATGTGAAGTAATTGTCTTATACTCACCCATCAGGAGTCCTCCTCAACATATCCATCTATTTTATTCCTAGGTGCTAGGACCCCTCTACCCAATGGGGCGGGGGATCAGGTTCCTTGGTTGTTTTATGGTACAGGACATGTCAGGGGCTGTGCGGACATGGTACAGGAGATGTCAGTGGCTGTGTGGACATGGTACAGGAGATGTCAGGGGCTGTGCGGACATGGTACAGGACATGTCAGAGGCTGTGTGGACATGGTACAGGAGATGTCAATGGCTGTGTGGACATGGTACAGGAGATGTCAATGGCTGTGCGGACATGGTACAGGAGATGTCAGAGGCTGTTTTGACATGGTACAGGAGATGTCAGGGGCTGTTTTGACATGGTACAGGAGATGTCAGAGGCTGTGTGGACATGGTACAGGAGATGTCAGAGGCTGTGCGGACATGGTACAGGAGATGTCAGGGGCTGTGTGGACATGGTACAGGAGATGTCAATGGCTGTGTGGACATGGTACAGGAGATGTCAATGGCTGTGCGGACATGGTACAGGAGATGTCAGGGGCTGTGTGGACATGGTACAGGAGATTTCAGAGGCTGTGTGGACATGGTACAGGAGATGTCAGAGGCTGTGGACATGGTACAGGAGATGTCAGTGGCTGTGCAGACATGGTAAAGGAGATGTCAGATGATGTGCAGACATGGTACAGGAGATGTCAGGGGCTGTGCGGATATGGTACAGGAGATGTCAGAGGCTGTGGACATGGTACAGGAGATGTCAGAGGCTGTGCGGACATGGTACAGGAGATGTCAGAGGCTGTGGACATGGTACAGGAGATGTCAGTGGCTGTGCAGACATGGTACAGGAGATGTCAGAGGATGTGTGGACATGGTACAGGACATGTCAGGGGCTGTGCGGACATGGTACAGGAGATGTCTGAGGATGTGCGGACATGGTAGAGGAGATGTCAGCGGATGTGCGGACATGGTACAGGAGATGTCAGAGGCTGTGTGGACATGGTACAGGAGATGTCAGAGGCTGCGGACATGGTACAGGAGATGTCAGAGGCTCTGGACATGGTACAGGTGATGTCAGTGGCTGTGCGGACATGGTACAGGAGATGTCAGAGGATGTGCGGACATGGTACAGGAGATGTCAGAGGCTGTGCGGACATGGTACAGGACATGTCAGGGGCTGTGTGGACATGGTACAGGACATGTCAAGGGCTTTGTGGACATGGTACAGGACATGTCAGGGGCTGTGTGGACATGGTACAGGAGATGTCAGGGGCTGTGCGGACATGGTAAAGGACATGTCAGGGGCTGTGTGGACATGGTACAGGACATGTCAGGGGCTTTGTTGACATGGTACAGGACATGTCAGAGGCTGTATGGACATGGTACAGGAAATGTCAGGGGCTGTGCGGACATGGTAAAGGACATGTCAGGGGCTGTGTGGACATGGTACAGGAGATGTCAGAGGCTTTGGACATGGTACAGGAGATGTCATTGGCTGTGTGGACATGGTACAGGAGATGTCAGTGGCTGTGTGGACATGGTACAGGAGATGTTAGAGGCTTTGGACATGGTACAGGACATGTCAGGGGCTGTGTGGACATGGTACAGGAGATGTTAGAGGATGTGCAGAAATGGTACAGGAGATGTCAGAGGATGTGTGGACATGGTATAGGAGATGTCAGAGGCTGTGCGGACATGGTACAGGACATGTCAAGGGCTTTGTGGACATGGTACAGGACATGTCAGGGGCTGTGTGGACATGGTACAGGAGATATCAGATGCTGTGGACATGGTACAGGAGATGTCAGTGGCTGTAAGGACATGGTACAGGAGATGTCAGAGGATGTGGGGACATGGTACAGGAGGTGTCAGAGGCTGTGGACATGGTACAGGAGATGTCAGTGGCTGTAAGGACATGGTACAGGAGATGTCAGAGGATGTGGGGACATGGTACAGGAGGTGTCAGAGGCTGTGGACATGGTACAGGAGATGTCAGTGGCTGTGGGGACATGGTACAGGAGATGTCAGAGGCTGTGTGGACATGGTACAGGAGATGTCAGAGGCTGTGCGGACATGGTATGGGAGATGTCATAGGCTGTGCGGACATAGTACAGGAGATGTCAGAGGCTGTGGACATGGTACAGGAGATGTCAGAGGCTGTACGGACATGGTACAGGAGATGTCAGGGGCTGTGTGGACAGGGTACGGGAGATGTCAGGGGCTGTGTGAACATGGTAAAGGAGATGTCAGAGGCTGTGCGGACATGGTACAGGAGATGTCAGGGGCTGTGTGGACATGGTACAGGAGATGTCAGGGGCTGTGTGGACATGGTACAGGAGATGTAAGGGGCTGTGCGGACATGGTACAGGGGATGTCAGGGGCTGTGTGGACATGGTACAGGAGATGTTAGGGGCTGTGTGGACATGGTACAGGAGATGTAAGGGGCTGTGGGGACATGGTACAGGACATGTCAGGGGCTGTGCGGACATGGTACAGGACATGTCAGGGGCTGTGTGGACATGGTACAGGACATGTCAGGGGCTGTGTGGACATGGTACAGTCTCAGTCTCTTCTTCACTCTCTGCAGTGCACTGACCTCATGCTCACCTCACTGCGATCACATGCTGCTGGTGCAGCGCGTGACGTCTCGTCTGTGTTTTTGGAGGTATCAGCATCAGCGCGCCCGTGACAGTGGCAGGCTCCAGCCACAGCCAGTCAGTTACTTCAACCCCGCCGCACAGCCGCCCCGTGACCGTCGTGACGTCATGCCGCTCACAGCGGCTGACGCGTGAGGAGTAAATATCGGACGGACCGCCCCAATGCTTAAAGCGGTGCTGCGGCTGCACCGGCCATATCTGAAAGCGGCCAAAATTTCCCGGTATCCCGGTAGGCCAGTCCGGCCCTGGTGTCATCTCATTCCCTGGTAAGTAACGCACACACACCTGGCCATCCTCATGATGTAAAAGAAAATGTGATTCATCAGACCAGGCCACCTTCTGCCAGCGCTCTTTGTGTTCTGGCAACTTTCTATTAGAACCAGCGTTCACTTGTTCACCAATTTGAGCTCTGGTAGCTCTTCTAATAGATCGGCCTACATGGGCCAGCCAGCCTTCCCTTCCCACCTCCATCAATGAGCCTTCCCTCTCCACCTCCATCAATGAGCCTTCTGTCTCCCCACCTCCATCAATGATCCTTGCCTCCCCACCTCCATCAATGAGCCTTCCCTCCCCAACTCCATCAATGAGCCTTCCCTCCCCACCTCCATCAATGAGTCTTCCCTCCCCCCACCTCCATCAATGAGCCTTCTTTACCCACTTCCACCAATGAATCTTCCCTCCCCACCTCCATCAATGAGCATTACCTCCCCACCTTTATCAATGAGCCTTCCCTCCCCACCTTTATCAATGAGCCTTCCCTCCTCACCTCTATCAATGAGCCTTACCTCCCCACCTCCATCATTGAGGCCCCCCCCCCACCTCCATCAATGAGCCTTCCCTCTTCACCCTCATCAATGAGCCTTCCCTCCTCACCTCTATCATGGAGCCTTCTCTCCCCATCTCCATCAATGAGCATTGCCTCCCCACCCCCATCAATGAGCTTTCCCTCCCCACCTATATTAATGAGCCTTCCCTACCCACCTCCATTAATAAGTTTTCCTTCCCAACCCCCATCAATGAGCCTTCCCACCCCACCTTCATCAATGAGCCTTCCCTCCCCACCTCTATCAATGAGCCTTCCCTCCCCACCTCCATCAATGAGCCTTCCCTCCCCACCTCCATCAATGAGCCTTCCCTCCCCCCCACCTCCATCAATGAGCCTTCCCTCCCCCACCTCCATCAATGAGCCTTCCCACCTTCATTAATGACCCCCCCCCCCATCAATGTGCCTTTTTCTCCCCACCTCCATCAATTAGACTCCCCACAACCTCCATCAATGAGCCTTCTCTCCCCCCTCCATCAATGAGCCTTCCCTCCCCACCTCCATCAATGAGCCTTCCCCCCACCTCCATCAATGAGCCTTCCCACCTTAATTAATGACCCCCCATCAATGTGCCTTTTTCTCCCCACCTCCATCAATTAGACTTCCCACAACCTCCATCAATGAGCCTTCTCTCCCCCCTCCATCAATGAGCCTTCCCTCCCCACCTCCATCAATGAGCCTTCCCTCCCCACCTCCATCAATGATCCTTGCCTCCCCACCTCCATCAATGAGCCTTCCCTCCCCACCTCCTTCAATGAGCCTTCCCTCCCCACCTCCATCAATGAGCCTTCCCTCCCCACCTCCATCAATGAGCCTTCATTCCCTACCTCCATCAATGAGCTTTCCCACCACCTCCATCAATGAGCCTTCCCTCCCCACCTCCATCAATGAGCCTTCCCTCCCCACCTCCATCAATGAGCCTTCATTCCCTACCTCCATCAATGAGCTTTCCCACCACCTCCATCAATGAGCCTTCCCTCCCCACCTCCATCAATGAGCCTTCCCTCCCCACCTCCATCAATGAGCCTTCATTCCCTACCTCCATCAATGAGCTTTCCCACCACCTCCATCAATGAGCCTTCTCTCACCACCTCCATCAATGAGCCTTCCCTCCCCACCTCCATCAATGAGCCTTCCCTCCCCACCTCCATTAATGAGCCTTCATTCCCCACCTCCATCAATGTGCCTTTCCTGCCCACCTCCATCAATGAGCCTTCCCTCGGCATGCACATTAATGATTTATGACTGCCCATGACCCTGTTGCTGGTTTCCGGATTCTCCATCCTTTAAACATTTTTGGTCAGTCAAGACCACTGCAGACCAGGAACATCCCACAAGAGCTGCAGTGTTGGAGTAGTTCTAGAAAAAAGGAATGTATACCAGCGCTATGGAGTTTTCCGTATACTGAATCAGGCTTAAAAAGGTTTAAAAAGGTGGTGTAAGCTGCCTCCAACCTACCTCTGAGGTAGTAAAATAGAAAGAATTGCAAAAATGTTGGGACCGGCGCTACCACTTATAAAACGTGCATGTGCAAAATAGAAAAGTGCATATAGTGCTAAAGGTGCACGCAATAAGATATATAAAGTGCTACGTGCTATTTATGGGCTGTGCCTAGTGTGCCATACTGTAAACATCATATGTTATGCATATACTTATACAAATAAAGTGCCGAGTGCTGATATTGCCAAAACCCCGTGTAGTGATTAAGAAATCAAACAAAGTATGGTGTCGGTAGGTGATTCACCGAAAACACCGCTGCTTACCACACTCTTTTGGCCGATACCTCGACACTTCTTCGGTCACTAAAATAAAGGATAAGCCTCCATTGCGTAGCATATGTTATGTCCAGACAAATAAATGTAGCATCCACTCACAGTTAGGGAGTTCACTATCAGCTTTGAGAGGTGTTCGCCGGACCGCTTCCGCGTTCCACCGGCTCAAACCACCGTTCCCGGAAGTGACGTATTGACGTACGTGAACCACGCCCTACGCGTTTCGTCATACGACGTCATCTGGAGAACGGTGGTTTGAGCCGGTGGAACGCGGAAGCGGTCCGGCGAACACCTCTCAAAGCTGATAGTGAACTCCCTAACTGTGAGTGGATGCTACGTTTATTTGTCTGGACATAACATATGCTACGCAATGGAGGCTTATCCTTTATTTTAGTGACTGAATAAGTGTCGAGGTATCGGCCAAAAGAGTGTGGTAAGCAGCGGTGTTTTGGGTGAATCACCTACCGACACCATACTTTGTTTGATTTCTTAATCACTACACGGGGTTTTGGCAATATCAGCACTCGGCACTTTATTTGTATAAGTATATGCATAACATATGATGTT
Source organism: Pelophylax lessonae (assembly GCF_965119305.1). Lineage (NCBI taxonomy): Eukaryota > Metazoa > Chordata > Amphibia > Anura > Ranidae > Pelophylax > Pelophylax lessonae. The sequence goes on along the minus strand of NC_138771.1, from coordinate 1,974,881 downwards.
TACAGTATGGCACACTAGGCACAGCCCATAAATAGCACGTAGCACTTTATATATCTTATTGCGTGCACCTTTAGCACTATATGCACTTTTCTATTTTGCACATGCACGTTTTATAAGTGGTAGCGCCGGTCCCAACATTTTTGGAGTAGTTCTGCCCCCGCTGTCTAGACATTACCATTTGTCAAAGTCCCTCAAATCCTTAAATCCTCATACTTGTCCATTTTTTCTGCTTTCTACACATCAACTTCAAGGACAAAATGTTCACTTGCTCCCTAATATATCCCATCCACTTTCAGATGTCATTGTAACAAGATAATCAATGTTATTCACTTTACTGTCAGTGGTCAGAATGTAATGGCTGATCAGTGTGTTGGTATGTGATGATAAGTTCTGTGACGTCTTCTTCTTAGGTATATGTACATCAGGAGTATATGGGGACACCCATCACAGACACCCCCATGATGGACCTGCTTGGTTCCCGGTTGGAACTCCCTGTGTGGGACACTTCTCTGGCAGGTATTATCTAATCCAGCTGCCATGTTCTAAAGGATGTAAAAACCTAAGTATGAGGCACTTATATTTAAGGACACTCACATGACAGTTACTGGAGAGTACGTCTGCCAGTGTTCATTGCACCATCTACCATTAATGCAGAGTCCTAGGAAACTACTGGGGCACATACTCTCCATTGAGGCCTTCAGTCTGGAATTTACTGTCTATTTCACTCAATAGTTCCATATATAACAGTTTTTAATGTTTTGATGGTTGGGTCCACCAGCCTAAAGAAGCTCCTATGGATGCAATTAAAACCATTGTATAAACCAGGGGTGGGGAACCTTTTTTCTGCCAAGGGCCATTTGGATTTTTGTAACATCATTCGGGGGCCGTACAAAATAATCTACTTAAAAATTAGCCTGTTATATTTGACCACAGCGTGCCCCCTTTCAATGCAGAGTAACCACAGCGTGCCCCCTTTCAATGCAGAGAGACCACAGCGTGCCCCCTTTCAATGCAGAGAGACCACAGTGTGCCCCCTTTCAATGCAGAGAGACCACAGTGTGCCCCCTTTCAATGCAGAGAGACCACAGCGTGCCCCCTTACAATGCAGACTGACCACTGCGTGCCCCCTTTCAATGCAAAGAGACCACAGCGTGCCCCCTTTCAATGCAGACTGACCAAAGCATGCCCCCTTCAATGCAGACTGACCAAAGCATGCCCCCTTCAATGCAGACTGACCACAATGCAGAGTGAACAGTGTGCCAAGCCCCAGTGCACTTGACTTACCTGTTGTAGCAGCGACTTCCTCTCTTCAGTCCCCGCGTCTCTTCGAGTCCTCCTTCTTCCCGCCTCCTCCTCGGCCAATGGCATTGGCCGAGGAGGAGGAGGATCCGTTAGATAATAGCGAATTTTCATTCTCTATTGTCACACAAATGGGCGGGCTCGAGGCGCACTGCTCTGCGCCTCGGGTCCACCCTTTTCGGAGACTCAGTAACACAGCGGCACGGGAAGGGGGGGCGGACGTAACGATCGTGCGGGCCGCAGGTTCCCCACCCCTGGTATAAACGCATGAGCTGTTTATTCGTTGGACTTTATTCTTTTCACTTAACCCCCTCTCACTCCTCCCTCCCACCCATTTACCATCTTATGAAGCTGTTATACTCGTGTAGCTTTGCCATCCATGCCACTCACTGACGCCCTTTCTTGGAGTAACAACTTGAGGTCCAGTATGTCAGTCTGTGCCTGACCTGATTGGCCGCTCTATCATGATGTCATCACACTGTGTGGTCTTCTGGAGCCTAAGAGGATTCTGTGATGGACAACCCAGGCAGCCATCTGGGCTCCTGAAGAAGGACTCTTCTCCTCTGAAGTGAAGATCACAGAACACTTGGGATCAGGTGTGTCACATCACCATGGTTTGGTTGGAGGGGTGAAAGGGAAGGAAGTTCGGGAGGGTTAATTTTTCATCATATATACATTTTTCTTACCCTTTGATTACTGCGAAATTAACCTCTTGCCAACCACATATCACCTATGTGCAGCCGCAAAGTGGATGGGTCTAGTAATGCATTTGTGCTGAGAACACTCTCGCTATCATAGACAGCTCTCAATCTCTTTATGGTTGGGGCTCCCAATCATGTGACCACTATGACAGCGAAATGATTCAAACATACTATTACCAACACACGAGTTCCTGCAAGGTGGCCATAGATGTTAAGGGGTGCTGCAATCAGCTGGAACCGAAGGTATTCAGAGCAAGAGAATGTCACCAGCACACCACGGATCCCCAGAACAGGTCCAAAGCTTTTATTTAGTGATCACAGTCATTAAACAGAAGGAAAATTTCAGAGCCTCGTAGGACCCCTTCCTCAGGCATGTGACATATGAAGACTCCAAAATGTTACTTCTGTTTTAATAATATGATTGCTGAATAAAATCTTTGGACCCGCTTTGGAGATCCGTGGCATGCTGGTGACATTCTCATGCACTGTGACAGCCAATCACAGAGATCACATGATCAGGAAGCAGGGCCGGCCTTAGGTGTTCAGGTGCCCTGTGCGAGCTAATCCTGTGGCGCCCCCCGCGCATTTTCTTGCACCTTTTTTGCACTTTATTTGACTTTTCTTTTTTATGATGACTAATAACTTAGCCCCCCTTACATCAGAGACCCCCCACACATCAGAGACCCCCCCACACAAAGTCCCCCTTAAATTAGAGCCCCCCTACATCAGAGAGCCCCCACACAGAGCCCCCCTCACATCAGAGACCCACCTCACATTAGAGACCCCCACACAGAGCCCCCCTCACATCAGAGACCCACCTCACATCAGAGACCCACCTCACATCAGAGACCCCCACAAAAAGCCCCCCTCACATCAGAGCCCCCCTCACATCAAAGACCCCCCACACAAAAGCCCCCCTCACATCAGTGACCCCACACACAGAGCCCCCTTACACCAGAGACCCCACACAAAGAGCCCCCCTTACATCAGAGACCCCCCACACAGAGCCCCCTTACATCATAGACCCCCCACACAAAGCCCCCCTAACATCAGAGACCCCCTACACACACACACACACACACACAAAGCCCCCCTTACATCAGAGACCCCCCACACAAAGCCCCCCTTACATCAGAGAGCTCCCTTACATCACAGAACCCCTACACACACACACAAAGCCCCCCTTACATCAGAGACCCCCCCACACAAAGCCCCCCTTACATCAGAGACCCCCTTACATCAGAGAGCCCCCTTACATCAGAGAGCCCCCTTACATCACAGAACCCCACACAAAGCCCCCTTACATCAGAGCCCCCCCCCACACACAGAGCCCCCCACATCAGAGAGCCCCCCTTACATCACAGACCCCCACAAAAAGCCCCCTTACGTCAGAGCCCCCCACATCAGAGAGCCCCCCTTACATCACAGACCCCCCACAAAAAGCCCCCTTACATCATAGCCCCCCCCCACACAGAGCCCCCCACATCAGAGACAGCCCCCCACATCAGACAGCCCCCCTCACACAGAGCCCCCCACATTCAGAGACCTCACATACCTCATGCTGTCTGCACTCTGCAGCTTTTTTTTTTTTCTTTAAACTTCCCGCCCACACATCCCCGGGGAGTGTGGGCGGGGTAGGAGGAGAAGGGCGGGGCGAGGAGGAGGGAATCTGTCGCCATGGTGGATCGGAGGCTGAGCTGTGTGTAATACACAGCTCGCCTCAGGCTCAGACTGTCAGCAGCAGTAGGTGAGGTGACCGAGGCACAGCGGGAGGTAAGCGGCGGCTGCGGCCTGTGTTAACCCTGTCCACCTGACCCTGACCCTGTCGCCGCTTACCTCCCGCTGTGCCTGATCTTCTGCGAGCTGTGATGGCCGCACCGCGCCCTTGTTGCCCATGGCGCCCTGTGCGGCCGCACGGCTCGCACACCCCTAAGGCCGGCCCTGTCAGGAAGTCCATCTCCCCTCTAGTTGTTAAAGTGGATCTAAACCCAACCTTTCTTTACAACCAAGGAAGTGGCCATCTTAGCCTCTGTCTGCTCTGCAATTGTCATGGTGGCCGCAAATCTGATCGGTTATGGAACCACCCATTGGATAGATTGATAGCTTGGTTGAGAGCACAAGCCCTGGATTTTACTGTTTTGGGAAAACCTAAATCAATTGGTTTAACTTCTCTTTAACTGCTTGCTGACCGCCGCATGACTATTTACTGCGGCGGTCGGCCCCTCACAGGCAAAGTGACGTAGGACTACGTCGCTAGCCTGTGAGGCTCTAGGGGGTGAGCGCCGGTCACTCATGATCATCCGGTGCAGAGGGAGAAAGGCAGGCGGATGATGTAAACAAAGCCGCCTGTCATTCTCCCCTGTGTAAGAACAGAGATCATACGGTCCTGCTATGTAGGATCGTATGTCTCTGTTGTTACACCACTAGCCACACCCCTTTACAGTTAGAAGCACGCCCCTAGGGACACACTTAACCCCTGCATCACCAATAAAGTTAACCCCTTCCCTGTCAGTGTCATTTTTACAGTGACAGTGCATATTTATAGCACTGATTACTGTAGTAATGTCACTGGTACCCCCAAAAGTGTCAAAAATGTCAGTCAGGGGTCCGATCTGTCCGCCGCAATGTCGCAGTCCCACAAAAAAAATCGCAGATCGCCGCCATTACTACTTAAAAAAAAAAACAATAAAAATGACAAAAATCTTAACTTTTATGCAAACCAATCAAAATACGCTTTTTGTGATTTTTTTTACCAAACATAGGTAGCAGAAAACAAAATTGGCCTAAAATGTTAAAACATTTTGATTTTTACATTTTTTGGGGGAGAATTTCATATAAAAAAATGTGAAAAATATTGTTATTTTTGCAAAATGTATGCTTTTTTTTGTTTATAGCGCAAAAAGTAAAAATCGCACAGGTGATCAAATACCACCAAAAGAAAGCTCTGTTTGTGGAAAAAAAAGGACGTCAAATTCGTTTAGGTACAGCGTCGCACAACCGCGCAATTGTCAGTTAAAATCACGCAGTGCCGAATCGCAAAATAGGCCCTGGTCAGGAAGGGGGTAAAATCTTCTGGGGCTTAAAGAGGAAGTAAACCCTCCTCAGGAAGTTGTACCTATAGGTAAGTCTATGATAAGGCTTCCCTATAGGTACTGTAAATATCTCCTAAACTTGCACCGTTTAGGAGATATTTACCTTTAATGCAGCCAGTGACGTCACTGGCGCATGCGCTCTGAAGGAACGGCTGATCGTGCCGTTCCTTCAGAGCCCCGTGCCGTGACCGTTGGCTCCCGCGCGCGTGCGCGGGAGTGACGTCACCGCGGCTCCGGCCAATCAGATGACCGGATGCCGCGATCCCGGAAGACGGGCGACATGTCATGTCGCCCGTCATACAGGTAAGAGAGCGGCACGGCGGGGGCTCGTTCTAAGGTAAGTATTTCATAATGAGCTAGTATGCGATGCATACTAGCTCATTATGTCTTTCTCTTGCAGGTTGTAAAAAAAAAAAAAGATTTTTAAACGAGTTTACAACCTCTTTAAGTAGTTAAGACGCACCAAAGGTCCTCTGGGAGGCAACGTGATGGGTCTAAAAAGTAAAAAAATAACTAGTGTGATATACAACTGCAGAAAAAAATAAATATATATATATATATATATATATATATATGGCTGTTAAACCTAGACTGTTCCTGAAAATCTTTGGATGATACATTTCCCCAATCTCCTAATTCTGTTTCTGGCTTAGCTCTCCAGTTCTGATCCTATGTCATGAACTCTCCCAACCTATGTACCTTCTTGTTGCCCAAGAAAACTAATCGGCCACTTTCCCAGAGTTGGAAGTTAGCAGTCAATATCCTTCATACCCGAGGACCTTGAGAAGGATTACTGAAACCACATTGCCGAGGACTGGCATGTTCACATGTTGTGTTTGACTGGCATGAATTAATGATGATGATGATGACATTATGGCGCTGAATACAGAATGAGAATCACTGACAGCTACTGGTGGGCGCTCGCTGTTAACAAATGTTTGTGAATGTAATGAATGAAAATTTTGGCACTGACAGCAGTCCCTAATGAACCTTAGCTGTGTATCTGACACATTACTGTGACACATGGTGGCACCGAGCAACACAAAGAGAAGAACCCAGTTCCTGGGTAGTCAGAAAACTGTGATCCACTGTGATTTTAAATCCAAAGTTCATCTTTTATGTAAACTGTCTCATTCAGACAAGAGGCCCCAATAGTTTACAAATCAACATAGGCCTCCCTCCCCAAAGGCTCCCCAAAGGCTCCCCTCTCCTCAGTCCATCATAAATACTGCTGCCTGACTCATCTATCTTACCAATCACTCAGTGTCCTCCACCCATCTCTGCCAATCCCTCCACTGGCCCCTACCCAGTGTCCTCCTCCCCTCTCTGCCAATCCCTCCACTGGTCTCCACTCACTGTCCTTTACTGCTCTCTGCCAATCCCTCCATTGGCCCCCTGCCCAGTGTCCTCCACCTCCCGTCTCTGCCAATACCTCCACTGGTCTCCACTCAGTGTCCTCCACCTCTCTCTGCCAATCCCTCCACTGGCATCTGCTCAGTTTTCTCCACTGCTCTCTGCCAATCCCTCTACTGGCCCCTACCCAGTGTCCTCCTCCCCTCTCTGCCAATCCCTCTACTGGCCTTCTCCCAGTGTCCTCCACCCCTCCCTGCCAATGACTCAATTATCCTCAATTCAGTGTCCTCCACCCCTCTCTGCCAATCCCTCCACTGGCCTTCCCTCGGTGTCCTCCAACCCTCTCTGCCAGTCCCTCCACTGGCATTTGTTCAGTGTCCTCCACTGCTCTTTTTCAATCCCTCTATTGGCCTCCGCCCAGTGTCCTCCACCCCTTTTTGCCAATCCCTCCACTGGCATCTGTAGTGTCCTTCTCAGCTCTCTTCCTATCCCTCCATTCGCCCCGGTCCAGTGTCCTCCACTCCTCCCTGCCAATCCCTCCACTGACCTCCCCTTAGTGTCCTCCACCCCTCTCTACCGATTCCGTCACATGCCTCCATTCAGTGCCCACCACCCCTCTCTGCCAATCCCTCCACTGGCAGCTCTGCCCTGAGTTACATCACCAATCTTATCTCAAAATATCACCCAAACTGTCCTTCCTGTTCCTATGACCTCCTGCTCCCTTGTCCCCTCCTCCCCTGCTTGTCCCCAGGACTTCTCCAGATCCTCTCCCATCCTCTGAAACTCTCTGCCCCAATCTGCCCAGTTATCTCCTACTCTGGCTGCCTCTTGACCATACCTGAAAACTCATCTCTTCAGGGAAGCCTATCCCACCGCCAACCAATCTGTTATCACTTCCATCAGCCCATCTCTCCAGTTATAACCTTTTGTACTGCTTGCCTCACCCCATTAGATTGTAAGCTCTTCCGAGCAGGGCCCCCAGTCTGAACCCTCTTGTTTTTAAAGTGTTGTTACTGTACTGTCTCCCTTTACATTGTAAAGGACTGTACAAACTTTTGGCACTATATAAATCCTGTATAATAATAGTACAAATCTGCCAGCACACCATGGATCTTCAATTAGCATCCAAACACTTTCATTCAAAAAAAGATCCCATCAGGGGAAACATTTCAGAGCCACACAGGACCCCCTTCATGTATGAATGGAGGGGGCAGACCTATCGGTCACTTGTCCTTCTATTCATAGATTGTGTTGAGCGAACACGGACTGTATTATTTGGATTTGTACCGAATAATTGGATTTTTGTTACCCGAAAACTTTACTGTATGTTCGGGTTTAAAATCCGTGTTCGGTCATTTTATTTCCTGTTTTGTATGTAATGGCGCGGTTTAAATAGCGGGCTTTCAACAGCCAATCAACAAGCGTTTAACTGGTGTGCCTTAAGCCATCCCAGCCATGCCTACTAATGTATTAGTAGCTGTGATTGGCCATCTGAAGCATGTGACCAAGTCTTTATAAGTTTGAGAGCCCCAGCGCGCTGCGTCATTCTGCTGTAGTGTAGGGAGAGAGCACACATCATACGTGCTGGCTGCTGCGGATTAGGGACAGACAGGGAAAAATTGTGCCCGAAAAGAATGCAGGGACAGGTCGGAGTGTAGGCAGGGAAAGTTATTTGAGCATTTCAGGGACAGGCTGGAGATTAGGCAGGGTCAGTCTTCTACATCGATTTTGCTGTGTGGGGGGTGGTGCAGTGAACGATCTTTTTGCCCTCACTTGAGCCCACTGAGGAGGAGGGAGAAAAAAATCTATTTTTATCAGTCTGTTGTGTGCAGCGTTCAGCTATATTTTACTACACATTGCTGTTCTAATCTGCTATTTAAAAAATTAAGTTAAAGGGGAATTTTTTTTTTAAGAGCACTTGCCATGATCTTAACTACGTTTTGCTGCCATTTGCAGCACTCTAGCCCTTTCCATTGGTGTTTTAGAGCCATTTTAGTGCCTGAAAGTTCGGGTCCCCATTGACTTCAATGGGGTTCGGTGTCAGGGTAAAGTTCGGAAAAAGTCCGGGATACGGACCCGGACTTTTTTTTCAAGTTCGGCCGAACCCGTCGAACACGGACATCCAGGTGTCCACTCAACTCTATTCCTAGATTCATGAAAGTTGTAGTGCCGGCTTCTATGAATGGAGGAGAGCGGTGGAATGGTCAGGACAGTCAACATTCTTGATGAGATCCTTTCACAGCCCCTTCATTCTATTAACCCCTAGGGTACCCAGAATATTATGGTGGCCGGGGTGGGGAGGGCTTTGGAGGAGGAGGATGATGTTGGTGAAAGGACAACACAGCAGAACGAGGGACACATCTCAATGAAGGGAAATCATTTCTGTTGTGATTATTTTTTTTTGTTTTTTTTGTTTTAGGTATCAAACATATAAAGAGTGGCTACAGATAGAATCTCTATATAAAATATGATCATGATAATATATCATACAGAAGAGAAAGACCCCTGAAGATAGGCAGGTTCTCCCAAATACTACAGGGACTGCTGGTCACCCAAGCACAGTCCCACGCACACCAACATAAACTATATTACCAAAAGTATTGGGACGCCTCTCTATATACACTATATTACCAAAAGTATTGGGACGCCTCTCTATATACACTATATTACCAAAAGTATTGGGACGCCTCTCTATATACACTATATTACCAAAAGTATTGGGACGCCTCTCTATATACACTATATTACCAAAAGTATTGGGACGCCTCTCTATATACACTATATTACCAAAAGTATTGGGACCCCTCTCTATATACACTATATTACCAAAAGTATTGGGACGTCTCCCTATATACACTATATTACCAAAAGTATTGGGACGCCTCTCTATATACACTATATTACCAAAAGTATTGGGACTCCTCTCTATATACACTATATTACCAAAAGTATTGGGACGCCTCTCTATATATACACTATATTACCAAAAGTATTGGGACCCCTCTCTATATACACTATATTACCAAATGTATTGGGACGCCTCTCTATATACACTATATTACCAAAAGTATTGGGACGCCTCTCTATATACACTATATTACCAAAAGTATTGGGACGCCTCTCTATATACTCTATATTACCAAAAGTATTGGGACGCCTCTCTATATACTCTATATTACCAAAAGTATTGGGACGCCTCTCTATATACTCTATATTACCAAAAGTATTGAGACGCCTCTCTATATACTCTATATCACCAAAAGTATTGGGACCCCTCTCTATATACACTATAACCAAAAGTATTGGGACGCCTCTCTATATACACTATATTACCAAAAGTATTGGGACGCCTCTCTATATAATCTATATTACCAAAAGTATTGGGACCCCTCTCTATATACTCTATATTACCAAAAGTATTGGGACGCCTCTCTATATACACTATATCACCAAAAGTATTGGGACCCCTCTCTATATACACTATATCACCAAATGTATTGGGACGCCTCTCTATATACACTATATCACCAAAAGTATTGGGACACCTCTCTATATACACTATATCACCAAAAGTATTGGGACCCCTCTCTATATACACTATATTACCAAAAGTATTGGGACACCTCTCTATATACACTATATCACCAAAAGTATTGGGACCCCTCTCTATATACACTATATCACCGAAAGTATTGGGACGCCTCTCTATATACACTATATTACCAAAAGTATTGGGACGCCTCTCTATATACACTATATTACCAAAAGTATTGGGACGCCTCTCTATATACACTATATTACCAAATGTAAATATTATATATACTCAATAAAGTGTATTCTTTGCGCCTAGGGAGGCTAAGGGGTGGGATATAATTAGTTAAAATCTAAGGGGAAGCAGCTGCTATAGTATGTATAGGATTGAATGAGTATATACTGTAAACCCCAAAGGTGATTGGGATTAAATAGCGCTTGCTAGTAAGGAACTGGGGATATTAAAATGCTTATAAACAGTAAATATTCATATAAAGCTAAAATGTTACTAATAAATATACATTATTATAAAAACAATAAAATTCATAAATAGTATACCCAATAAATAACATATAATATTAAATCAAATAGGTGTCATAAAAGTGCATAATAGTGCCAAATAAAGTCCAATAAAAGTTCATAAGTGACTTGGTGAAAGCTGATTACACTTCAGGGCAAAGAAAAGTGCAGGTGCTCAGTGCTGGATCCTCCAATGGTCCAATAGCCGGTCAAGTGAGGTGACTTTAACCGGTTGCCGACCGCCGCACGACTATATACTGCGGCGGTCAGCCCCGGCCAGGCAGAGTGACGTATCGGTACGTCACTCGCCTGTCACTGACTTGTGAGCCAATTGCGGGCGGGCGCCCGCCCCGGCTCGTTCACTGACAAGTCAGTGCGTGTGAGCGGTGGACCCGATCATCCGCCGGTCACTCACGATCGCTCCGGTGAAGGGAGAAAGTCAGGCGGCTTATGTAAACAAGCCGCCTGTCATTCTCCCCTGTGTAAAAATGAAGATCAGACGGTTCTACTATGTAGGACCGTTGATCTCTGTTTTTACACTAGGAGACATGTCCCATCACAGTTAGAATCACGCCCTTAGGACACACTTAACCCCTCCCTCTCCAATACAGTTAACCCCTTCCCTGCCAGTGTCATTTTTGCAGTAACAGTGCATATATATAGCACCAGTGGCGGCTGGTGCTCAAAATTTTTGGGGGGGCGCAAAAACAAAAATGTAATAGGTATTGCTTCGCGGCAAAAAACGAGGTAAAAAAATTGCATGACTTTGAGGTCATGGTACAGGCATGGCACATGTGATGGTATAGGCATGGCACAGATGGTACAGGCATGGCACAGGTGATGGAATAGGCATGGCACAGATGGTATAGGCATGGAACAGGTGGTAGAATAGGCATGGCACAGGTGATGGTATAGGCATGGCACAGGTGATGGTATAGGCATGGCACAGGTGATGGTATAGGCATGGCGCAGGTGATGGAATAGGCATTGCACAGGTGATGGTACAGGCATGGCACAGGTGATGGAATAGGCATGGCACAGATGGTATAGGCATGGCACAGGTGATGGAATAGGCATGGCACAGATGGTACAGGCATGGCACAGGTGATGGTACAGGCATGGCACAGGTGATGAAATAGGCATTGCACAGGTGATGGTACAGGCATGGCACAGGTGATGGAATAGGCATGGCACAGATGGTATAGGCATGGCACAGGTGATGGAATAGGCATGGCACAGATGGTACAGGCATGGCACAGGTGATGGTACAGGCATGGCACAGGTGATGGTACAGGCAGGGCACAGATGGTACAGGCATGGCACAGGTGATGGAATAGGCATGGCACAGATGGTATAGGCATGGCACAGGTGATGGAATAGGCATGGCACAGATGGTACAGGCATGGCACAGGTGGTGGAATAGGCATGGCACAGATGGTACAGGCATGGCGCAGGTGGTGGAATAGGCATGGCACAGGCATGGCGCAGGTGGTGGAATAGGCATGGCACAGATGGTATAGGCATGGCACAGGTGATGGAATAGGCATGGCACAGATGGTACAGGCATGGCACAGGTGGTGGAATAGGCATGGCACAGATGGTACAGGCATGGCGCAGGTGATGGAATAGGCATGGAACAGATGGTACAGGCATGGCACAGGTGATGGAATAGGCATGGCACAGGTGATGGTAAGGTCATGGCACAGGTGGTGGAATAGGCATGGCACAGATGGTACAGGCATGGCGCAGGTGATGGAATAGGCATGGAACAGATGGTACAGGCATGGCACAGGTGATGGAATAGGCATGGCACAGGTGATGGTAAGGTCATGGCACAGGTGGTGGAATTGGCATGGCACAGATGGTACAGGCATGGCGCAGGTGATGGAATAGGCATGGCACAGGTGATGGAATAGGCATGGCACAGGTGATGGTAAGGTCATGGCACAGGTGGTGGAATAGGCATGGCACAGGTGATGGAATAGGCATGGCACAGGTGATGGTAAGGTCATGGCACAGGTGGTGGAATAGGCAAGGCACAGATGGTACAGGCATGGCGCAGGTGATGGAATAGGCATGGCACAGGTGATGGTAAGGTCATGGCACAGGTGGTGGAATAGGCATGGCGCAGGTGGTGGAATAGGCATGGCACAGATGGTACAGGCATGGCAAAGGTGATGGGAAGGTCATGGCACAGGTGGTGGAATAGGCATGGCACAGATGGTACAGGCATGGGGCAGGTGATGGAATAGGCATGGCACAGGTGATGGTAAGGCCATGGCACAGGTGGTGGAATAGGCATGGCGCAGGTGGTGGAATAGTCATGGCACAGATGGTACAGGCATGGCACAGGTGATGGTAAGGTCATGGCACAGGTGGTGGAATAGGCATGGCACAGATGGTACAGGCATGGCGCAGGTGGTGGAATAGGCATGGCACAGGTGATGGAATAGGCATGGCACAGATGGTACAGGCATGGCGCAGGTGGTGGAATAGGCATGGCACAGGCATGGCGCAGGTGGTGGAATAGGCATGGCACAGATGGTACAGGCATGGCACAGGTGGTGGAATAGGCATGCCGCAGATGGTACAGGCATGGCGCAGGTGATGGAATAGGCATGGCACAGATGTTACAGGCATGGCACAGGTGATGGAATAGGCATGGCACAGGTGATGGTAAGGTCATGGCACAGGTGGTGGAATAGGCATGGCACAGATGGTACAGGCATGGCGCAGGTGATTGAATAGGCATGGCACAGGTGATGGAATAGGCATGGCACAGGTGATGGAATAGGCATGCCGCAGATGGTACAGGCATGGCGCAGGTGATGGAATAGGCATGGCACAGATGGTACAGGCATGGCACAGGTGATGGTAAGGTCATGGCACAGGTGATGGTAAGGTCATGGCACAGGTGGTGGAATAGGTATGGCACAGATGGTACAGGCATGGCGCAGGTGGTGGAATAGGCATGGCACAGGCAATGGGCAGGTGGTGGAATAGGCATGGCACAGGTGGTGGAATGGGCATGGCACAGGCATGGCGCAGGTGGTGGAATAGGCATGGCACAGATGGTACAGGCATGGCACAGGTGGTGAAATAGGCATGGCACAGATGGTACAGGCATGGCACAGGTGATGGTAAGGTCATGGCACAGGTGGTGGTAAGGTCATGGCACAGGTGGTGGAATAGGCATGGCACAGATGGTACAGGCATGGCGCAGGTGGTGGAATAGGCATGGCACAGGCATGGCGCAGGTGGTGGAATAGGCATGGCACAGGCATGGCGCAGGTGGTGGAATAGGCATGGCACAGATGGTACAGGCATGGCACAGGTGATGGTAAGGTCATGGCACAGGTGATGGTAAGGTCATGGCACAGGTGGTGGAATAGGCATGGCACAGATGGTACAGGCATGGCGCAGGTGGTGGAATAGGCATGGCACAGGCATGGCGCAGGTGGTGGAATAGGCATGGCACAGGCATGGCGCTGGTGGTGGAATGGGCATGGCACAGGCATGGCGCAGGTGGTGGAATAGGCATGGCACAGATGGTACAGGCATGGCACAGGTGGTGGAATAGGCATGGCACAGATGGTACAGGCATGGCACAGGTGATGGTAAGGTCATGGCACAGGTGGTGGTAAGGTCATGGCACAGGTGGTGGTAAGGTCATGGCACAGGTGGTGGAATAGGCATGGCACAGATGGTACAGGCATGGCGCAGGTGGTGGAATAGGCATGGCACAGGCATGGCGCAGGTGGTGGAATAGGCATGGCACAGGCATGGCGCTGGTGGTGGAATGGGCATGGCACAGGCATGGCGCAGGTGGTGGAATAGGCATGGCACAGATGGTACAGGCATGGCACAGGTGGTGGAATAGGCATGGCACAGATGGTACAGGCATGGCACAGGTGATGGTAAGGTCATGGCACAGGTGGTGGTAAGGTCATGGCACAGGTGGTGGTAAGGTCATGGCACAGGTGGTGGAATAGGCATGGCACAGATGGCACAGGCATGGCGCAGGTGGTGGAATAGGCATGGCACAGATGGTACAGGCATGGCGCAGGTGGTGGAATAGGCATGGCACAGGCATGGCGCAGGTGGTGGAATAGGCATGGCACAGGCATGGCGCAGGTGGTGGAATAGGCATGGCACAGGCAATGGGCAGGTGGTGGAATAGGCATGGCACAGGCATGGCGCTGGTGGTGGAATGGGCATGGCACAGGCATGGCGCAGGTGGTGGAATAGGCATGGCACAGATGGTACAGGCATGGCACAGGTGGTGAAATAGGCATGGCACAGATGGTACAGGCATGGCACAGGTGATGGTAAGGTCATGGCACAGGTGGTGGTAAGGTCATGGCACAGGTGGTGGAATAGGCATGGCACAGATGGTACAGGCATGGCACAGGTGGTGGAATAGGCATGGCACAGGCATGGCGCAGGTGGTGGAATAGGCATGGCACAGGCATGGCGCAGGTGGTGGAATAGGCATGGCACAGGCATGGCGCAGGTGGTGGAATAGGCATGGCACAGATGGTACAGGCATGGCACAGGTGATGGTAAGGTCATGGCACAGGTGATGGTAAGGTCATGGCACAGGTGGTGGAATAGGCATGGCACAGATGGTACAGGCATGGCGCAGGTGGTGGAATAGGCATGGCACAGGCATGGCGCAGGTGGTGGAATAGGCATGGCACAGGCATGGCGCTGGTGGTGGAATGGGCATGGCACAGGCATGGCACAGGTGGTGGAATAGGCATGGCACAGATGGTACAGGCATGGCACAGGTGATGGTAAGGTCATGGCACAGGTGGTGGTAAGGTCATGGCACAGGTGGTGGTAAGGTCATGGCACAGGTGGTGGAATAGGCATGGCACAGATGGTACAGGCATGGCGCAGGTGGTGGAATAGGCATGGCACAGGCATGGCGCAGGTGGTGGAATAGGCATGGCACAGGCATGGCGCAGGTGGTGGAATAGGCATGGCACAGGCATGGCGCTGGTGGTGGAATGGGCATGGCACAGGCATGGCGCAGGTGGTGGAATAGGCATGGCACAGATGGTACAGGCATGGCACAGGTGGTGGAATAGGCATGGCACAGATGGTACAGGCATGGCACAGGTGATGGTAAGGTCATGGCACAGGTGGTGGTAAGGTCATGGCACAGGTGGTGGTAAGGTCATGGCACAGGTGGTGGAATAGGCATGGCACAGATGGCACAGGCATGGCGCAGGTGGTGGAATAGGCATGGCACAGGCATGGCGCAGGTGGTGGAATAGGCATGGCACAGGCATGGCGCAGGTGGTGGAATAGGCATGGCACAGGCATGGCGCAGGTGGTGGAATAGGCACTTACCTGGCGACGGCTCGGCTCCCGGCGGCGGCTTCTCCCCTCCTCGCGACTCTGATGTCCGTCCTCTTCTGCTCGGCTCCTGGCGGCGGCTTCTCCCCTCCTCGCGACTCCTCTTCTTCGCGGGCTGCGGCGGGAAAGTGACCGGGCGGTGACGGTGAGTGACTGATGCACGCACCGGCACCGCCCCCAACGAGGTCACCATGGATGTCCTGAATCATGATTGGTCCAGGCTGGAGTCTGGACCAATCATGATCCAAGACATCACAAAAGGGGGTGGTGTAGCGCATTTTTCTGCGCTACAGTTACGCCCCAGAAGGCCGCCAATTGGCGCCTCTGCTGGTGGAAAACCCCACCCCCCATCGGCACCAATGCGGCGGACGCCGAAAGAGGGGTGGTGGAGCGCAGAGCTCTGCGCTACAGTTACGCCCCAGAAGGCCGTCTATCGGCGCCTCTGCGGGTGGAAAACCCCACCCCCATAGGCACCAATGAGACGGGCGCCCCTTGTGGGCAAAATTTTTTTTTTTAAATCTTTTTTTTTTCTTTTTCTTTTTTTGGGGGGGGGGGGCGGCGCCCCTGCGCCCCCTATGGGCCGGCCGCCACTGTATAGCACTGATTACTGTAGTAATATCACTGGTAACCCCAAAAGTGTCAAAAATGTCAGTCAAGGGTCCGATCTGTCCGCCGCAATGTCGCAGTCCCGCAAAAAAATCGCAGATCGTCGCCATTACGCAAAAAAAAAAAAAAATACCAAAAATGACAAAAATCTTTCCCTTCGTTAGTAAACGCGATAACTTTTGCGCAAACCAATCAAAATACGCTTTTTGCGATTTTTTTTACCAAACATATGTAGCATAAAACAAATTGGCCGAAAATGTTAAAAAATTTTGATTTTTACATTTTTTTGGGGGGGAATTTCATATAAAAAATGTGAAAAATATTATTATTTTTGCAAAATTGACGCTCTTTTTTTGTTTATAGCGCATGATCAAAAAATCGCACAGGTGATCAAATACCACCAAAAGAAAGCTCTGTTTGTGGGAAAAAAAGGACGTCAAATTCATTTAGGTACAGCGTCGCATGACCGCGCAATTGTCAGTTAAAGTCACGCAGTGCTGAATCGCAAAAAAAACCCTGGTCTTTTAGCAGCCAAATCCTCGGGGGCTTAAGTGGTTAAGATAAGTAAGATGTGAGCTTACCAGAGATAGTGGGTCTAAGTTACCTTACGGCAAAAAGACCAATAAAGCTTGATGGCCCTCCTGGCCTCAGATGCGGTACCTGCTGGGCTTATCCCCCACCGACCGAGATCACTTCCTAGGCACACAATGTCCTCCAGGCCCGGTTAGGGAGAAAATAAACAGCTCCAGATGGTGTAGTACCATTTAAAAAGGTTTTTTATTCAAGTTGATAGTAAAATACCCAGTATACTATTTATGAATTTTATCGTTTTTATAATAATGTATATTTATTAGTAACATTTTAGCTTTATATGAATATTTACTGTTTATAAGCATTTTAATATCCCCAGTTCCTTACTAGCAAGCCATATTACCAAAAGTATTGGGACGCCGGCCTTTACACACACATGAACTTTAATGGCATCCCAGTCTTAGTCCGTAGGGTTCAATATTGAGTTGGCTCCGCCCTTTGCAGCTATAACAGCTTCAACTCTTCTGGGAAGGCTGTCCACAAGGTTTAGGAGTGTCTATGGGAATGTTTCACCATTCTTCCAGAAGCGCATTTGTGAGGTCAGGCACTGATGTTGGATGAGAAGGCCTGGCTTGCAGTCTCTGCTCTAATTCATCCCAAAGGTGTTCTATCGGGTTGAGGTCAGGATTCTGTGCAGGCCAGTCAAGTTCCTCCACTCCAAACTCTCTCATCCATGTATTATGGACCTTGCTTTTTGCATGGCCAGGATCGACTCCCTGTCCCAGGTCAACTGCCCTGCAACAGCAGTCCATTAAGTAACCTACGGCAACTGGTTCCCCTCTGACACTTGCCCAGCTATCAGCCCCAGTGAAGTTCTTCCTCACCTGCTTACTCAGAAAGATATGAGGTAGAGAGGTCGGTCACTATGCAGTGTGGGGAAGAAAGGGGTTTAAGTGACTTAAGCATAGTTGTTGGTGGCAGATGGGCCGGTCTGAGTATTTCTGTGATCTCTCGGGGTTACAGAGAATGGTGGGAAAAAAAGAAAATATCCAGTGAGCGGCAGTTGTGTGGAGGAAAATGCCTTGTTGAGGTCAGAGGAGAATGGGCAGACTGGTTCCAGATGATAGAAAGACAACAGTAACTCAAATAATCACTCATTACATCCAAGGTATGCAGAATACAATCTCTGAATGCACAACACATTCAACCTTGAAGCAGATGGGCTACAGCAGCAGAAGACCACACGGGGTGCCACTCCTGTCAGCAAAACAACAGCGTGGGGTCCCCCCTAATCCATAACAGACCCTTATCAGAGCATGCACCTCAGCAGGCCAGGAAAGGGGAGGGGGGGGGGCTGAGCCAGCACCCCTCCCCTTCCTGAGCCATACCAGGCCACATGCCCTCAACCTGGGGAGTTGCTTTGGGGCAGAAGGTGCATCCCAGAGCACCTTGTCCCCATGTTGATGGGGGACAAGGGCCTCTTCCCCACAACCCTGGGCTGTGGTTTTGGGGGTCTGCAGGCAGGGGGCTTATTGGAATCGAAAAGCCCCTTTAACAAGGGGTCCCCTAGATACCGCTCCCCCTCCTCTAAGTAAATAAGTATGTAAAAGTGTAAAATGTGAATAAAGACAGTACAGGAGTTTTTAACAATTCCTTTATTAAAAAATAAAAAACAATGTCCCCCCATGTAGATCCATCTTGCGCCACCGGCGCACCCAAAAGAAAAGAAGAAAACCTCCGGCCCCGTCGAACACTTCCTGCGGACTGCCTGCTTCTCTGCCTGACATTTCTTAAATAGCTAAGGGGTGGAGTCACCGGACGACGTCAGCAGGTGACGTCACTGACTGGGCATGCTGGGTTGATGATGTCACAAGGGGGTGAATCACCAGGTGGCCCCCACCCCTTACCTATATAAGAAATGTCATAGGGAGGAGTAGGCAGTCCATAGGGAGTGTTTAGTGAGGCCGGAGGTTTTTTTTTCCATTTGGATCTACATGGGGGGGGGGGGGGGGACATTGTTTTTAAGTTATAAAATCTGAATTTTCAAAAACTCCTTTTTTCACTATTTACACATTTTTGGTGAATGTCATACAAAGCATCCACTGCCCCATGTCGAGGGCATAGGGCCTGGTATGGTTCAGGGGGGGGGGGGGGGGCTTTTCCTGGTCTGCCAGGCTGCATGCTCGGATGAGGGCCTGGTAAGGATTGGGGGGACCCCACGCTGTTTTTTTCTATTGCTGGCATTGTTTTCTCTACATTTCAGCTGTCAGTGGGGAATCCCTTTGACAGCTGATGAGTCATCGGTTGTTAAAGCGGAGTTCCGGCCCGAAAATCGACATCCGCTTGCTTCTAGGTCACCTGAAACAGAAATGGGTAATTACGATTTTTTTTTTTTTTACTTACCTTGTAATTGCAGAAAAATATTCTCACCTTTCTTCCACTTCCTCCATCGGCGGCCACGGCCCACGCCGTCACTTCCGCTTTGCAATGATTCCTGGGAGCTGAACGTCATTGCTCCCAGGAATCAATGCGCCTGCACCGGCCCCGACGTCAGTTCCGGTGTGCGCGCGTCATCCCCTTCTGTGCAGGGATGACGCTGAAGCATCGGAAGTGACGGCGGGGCGGTGCAGTGCATCGTGGGACTGAAGAGGACGCAGAAGAGGATCGCGCTGGCTTCAAGCTGTCCACACCTGAGATGGCAGCGCTGGAGAAGTATTTCTTCTTGCAGGTAAGTGCGACCCGGGACAGATCAGAGGCTATCCATTGTGGAATGTACCAACCCTGACTGTCCTGGGGGGATTTTCATTGAAATTTTTTTTTGGTGGCCGGAACTCCGCTTTAAGGACATAGCGGCCGGCTACCCGCCCTGCTCCCTAACAACAAGCTATTCTTCACACAGAATTCAAAGCATTCTGAAAAGTTTGAATTCAAAATGATTCATTAGTATTCGTTACTATTTCATTCGGAGATTCCAATAATCAAATCGAATGGCACATGTCCAATGACTTCAGTGTCCCCATCTTCTGATGGCTCCTCCCAGCAGGATAATGCACCATGTCACAAAGCTCCAATCATCTCCCCACTGGTTTCTTCACCATGACCCCCCCAGAGCATCGGTCATTTTCACAGCAGCTAGGCTAGTCTATCAGCTGCGGGAGCCGCACTGCCACTGAGAAGACCACCTGTCTCACCCACGAGGCTGACAGTCAGGGCCCGGCTGACATTGAAGCCATGTTTAGTATTTGCTTCACTAACAGATGTGCCTGCTGGGGGCGCTGTATTTACTGTATATATACACCCCACAATTTTTTCACATAATGGCAGGCATGCTATTTATTGTTCTCTGGGTACTCAAGGCTGAACCCCCCCCCTAGGAAAAAATATTATCTACTGCCCTGCATGTCAAAATCTCTGAGGAATGTTTCCAGCACCTTGTTGTATCCATGCCATGAAGGTAAAAGGGGGTCCAACCCGCTACTAGCAAGGTGGACCCAATAAAGTGGCTGGTGAGCGTATTTTTTATTTCTAGTTTTATTAGATTAGGTAACACTGCATAGCGACCGGCCTCTCTACCTTGACCTGTTAGATTAGAGGTGAAAATATTTCTCTGTGTCCCAGAACGAGGGGTGCAAGCTTGTCCTATTACCAATCAAGAGGGCTAGTAAATGTAAAGAGGAGAGGATCCCCACTACTTCCAACCCTGCATTTCACCCCACCCACCAGAGATTAGTCATAGGGTCTAAGTGATAGGGTTTATGGCTACGCCCCAGTGGGCAGGGAGAAATGCATCAGGATGTGTGGTTTGGTGGAGACATGTGGGCCGCGCTCTATCGTTTATTTACCTGGGTTGGTTGGGAGTAGCAGCAATCCTCTCCTCTTTCCAGCCTTTCTACCTTGTCTCCTCCTATTGAAACAGGCGTTGAATCCTGTGAAATGCGTAGAAGGACAATATGGCATAACAACCTTTTGTTTATGAACTTTGTCTGGGGCACCTTAAAAGTCCATTTGGATTTGGAATATGAGGTGCTGGAGCCAAAAATGAAATTTACCTAGCAGCCTAACTAGGGGGGTGCTACAGACATATTTACCACTTACTGCCCGCCCACAGTCAAATGACGGCGGAGCGGTGCAGCTATTGTTCTGGGACGCCGTCGTATGACGGCGCACCAGAGCGGCCTCTCTCGCACGCCCCCGGGGACGGCGCAGTGCGGCGATCGTGGACGCGCCGTGTTGCTAGGACATGGCATGACCCCGATCTTGGTAAAGAGTCAATGATGTGGCTCTTTACCCATGTGATCAGCTGTGTCCAATCACAGCCGGTCACATGTAAATGAGGAAGTGTCATTATTCGGCTCTCCTCGGCTCACACTGTCAGATTGTGTGGCGAGGAGAGCTGATCAGCGGCTCCTCCTCAAAGGGGAGACTAGGACAGTTAATCAGGGCACTGATCATCAGTGCCCTGGTTACAGAAAAGTGAAAAACAGTGCCAATCAGTGCCCACCGTCAGTGCCCATAGTGCTGCCAGTCAGTGCCCACCATCAGTGCCCATAGTGCTGCCATTCAGTGCCCATCTTTGCCTGTTCATCTGTGCTGCCCATCAGTGTCCATCAGTGCAGCCTCTCAGTGCCTATCAGTGCTGCCTATCAGTGCTTATTAGTGCCACCTATCAGTGCCGCCTCTCAGTGCCTATCAGTGCTGCCTATCAGTGCCTATCTGTGCTGCCTATCAGTGCTTATCTGTGCCACCTATCAGTGCTACCTATCAGTGCCCATCAGTGCAGCCCATTAGTGCCTATCAGTGCCGCATCATCAGCGCACATCAGTGAAGGAGAAAAATTATTTATTTTCAAAATTTACTCACAGAAAATAAAAAAACTTCTTTTTTTTTTTTTTAATTTTCTGTCTTTTTTCTTTTTTTTTGGAAGAAATAAAAAAAAATCCAGAGGTGATTAAATACCACCAAAATAAAGCTCTATTTGTGTGAAAAATTTTTTAAAAAATTTCATATGGGTACAGAGTAGCATGACCGCGCAATTGTCATTCAAAGTGTAACAGCGATGAAAGCTGAAAATTGGCCTGGGCAGGAAGAGGGTGACAGTGTCCGGTATTGGGGGACGGGGGTGGGCAGGAAGGGGGTGACAGTGTCCAGTATTGGGGGACAGGGGTGGGCAGGAAGGGGGTGACAGTGTCCGGTATTGGGGGACGGGGGTGGGCAGCAAGGGGGTGACAGTGTCCGGTATTGGGGGACGGGGGTGGGCAGGAAGGGGGTGACAGTGTCCGGTATTGGGGGACGGGGGTGGGCAGGAAGGGGGTGACAGTGCACTGTATTGAAGTGGTTAAAGTTGAATCCCAGGTAACAGCTAAGTAAGACCCGGAGTAAGGAAAAGAAACCTAGACAGAGGGCCAGTATGACACGGTTCAAAGGGGGTTTTGATCGGTAGGAGATTTTAGGCAGGTTTTTAAAGTAAATTATAAGGGGACACCTACAGGACTGGTGGAGTGGAGTAAACGGGAGCGGCTGCAGGGGTCGACCAGTAGGAGGATCCTGGTGGGGTCTTCACTCAGGAGAGAGACAGCATCAAGACAACTTCCCACCCTCCCTCCCCTTGTGTAGGTAAGGTCTTGGACCTTTTTTGGGCTACTTCCCTTGGTGGCCTGTCATGGCAGCTGGCGGGGTACAAGGTTCTTGTTTGTACTTTATTTGATAAATGTACATTGGAAGGGACCCGTCTTGGGTACGGCTCCCTGTAGATTGTTTGGGTTGTACCGGCTATTAGTGGTGTTGTCTCCGAGTCGGTGTTTTGTGGCTGGAGGCCTAAGTTTGGTAAAGCAGGTACTTGAAGTAGTGGTGCCTACAAGGACCTTGGGGCTCCAAATTTTCACACTGCAACAATAAAGGGATATTAGCGCTCACCAAAACAGAAAAACCACAAGGCTAGATGTATGAAAAAACAATGTCACAGTTTATTAAAATCTTGGCAACAAGCTCCGGTATGAAGATGGCAAAGGAGAAAAACCCCATCCACAGGTCACCATAGAAACATGGACGATGGAACAGTACCTGCAGGGGTAGCTGATGCTGTTGGTGGTGTATCCAGAAAGAAAATACCGATGATAAGGGCTATCTGTGGTAAGGATGGAAGATCACCCCAAGGAGTGCATCACAGAGGGGAGGAGGAGAAGACAATCCACGGCGTCCGCTCCTGCTGAATGTGGTGACACCGCTGTGTGCGTTGAAGAAAAGGCCACATGCACAGAGCTCGCCGGCTCCTCCTGCACTCCTGCGTCCTAAGCCACGCCAGGCTGATGACATCACCGGATGACATCAGACCGGGGACACGGCAACTGAAACCCAAGCAATGCAGCAGCAAAGTCCCCACGCGGGACGGGTACCGGAGTGTAGTTCAACAAGTTGGGGGAAATTTAAAAACGCCAAAGAGAAGATGACATGTTTCGGGGACACGCCTCTTCATCAGATCTAAATTGGCGTAAAATGAGGGGAAATTTATAGAATGAGAAAGGGGAGGAGGAAATTAATTCATTTTTGCATATTTTTTGCTTCATGTCAACCTCTTGGGTTTCTTCTTTGTTAATTAGCTCTTGGCGCCGTTTTTTTTTTTTTGCAAATTTTCACACTGTACTGACCGTTGTTTATATGTTTTGGTTTAATAAAATGCTTCTTTGGCCATTAAACTCCAGTTTTGGTGTCTTGTGCATTACTTGGGTAAGGTAAAGGGGAGGGGGGTGTGTTGGTCAAGCAGTCATAGTGACAAAATCATCTTTTATACCCCAGTCAAGTATAGTGAGATAGATGTTTACAATACACGATGGATCCTGATGCTCCTGGACTGGATTTTCTTCTAGTTCTCATTGTGCCCTCTGTAAGACCCCTCCCCCAGTGCAGTCCCATGGCTCCTCACCTTGATGTAAATGAGACTCCATAGCTGGAACACCCCTGAGGCGATGTGACCCCGGCAAGGTGAACTTTTGTCTCTCTGAGCTCGGCGCCTTCAGCTGACAATCATTTGATGGAGATGTATTTTGAAATTTTGATCTCATGCCAAACACACGAGGAACTTTACAAAACAATTAATATTAATCAAAGAGCATAGAAGAGGCTTGGAGGAGATCCCGAGCTCCATACCAATCCATTCCTTCCATGGGAAGAGCGGTCTGACCACATAACTGATTTGTGTTCCCTCTAATGCATGAGACGGTCATTACCACCACAACAGAGGCGTTTTTTATCTGCGTTCCTAATAGCCATGCATTATTTTCCTGCGTCTAATGAGAGCGCTTATCGCTGGCCTGATAATGAGAGCGAGTTTTTAATGCTTAGCCAGCGATTTACAAACATTACAATCTTCCGGCAATACACCCATTTCTCTGCACACCTGATGCCGGACATAGGGCGATGGTTTACGTATTGTAAGTCTTCTTGTGGTTGGGCGAGATGCCGGATCTAAACCCCACAATAGAAATGTAATATATTTCAGCTCAGTGGCCCTTCATTTTCTTTTTCCAGGCCTTTTTTTCTTTACCTGGTGGTGCGGTCCGAATAACACTTCCTGTCCTCAGGTGACAACGCTCACTTATACCTCCCAACCAGGGCTGGCCCTACCATGGGACCCGGTGGGTCTATTGGATCCAGGCAGCACTTTCAGAGGGGCAGAAAATTGATGCCCTAGACAGTGACGGAACTCCTCCCTGCCTGTTCACCTGCTCTGCCCCACTCTGCTCCACTGCTTATTTCACTGGGGGGGGGGGGTGCTGCTTAACCCACTGTGAGGGTGCCCAGTGCCACTGCTGTTAGAGGTAATGAAAGGAGTCGATGGAGCACTGCCATACCAGCACAGCGGACCGCCTGCCCGTCCTCTTCGTGGCTTCCCTCATTACTGCAGACAGATGCCACGTCGGGACAGGAGGCGGAAACTGCAGGAGAAAGTCAGCTGACCAGCTGACACCCAACAGCGTGAAGGGGAGGAGCTTTCTTGCGTGTGCCGAGACCTCATGATGGAAGAGGCATTACTGTAGGCACGACTGACATGCTGCCTCTGTCTAAACCCCCCCGCTTCTGCCTCTGTCTAAACCCCCCTACCGCCTCTGCCCCTGTCTAAACCCCCCACCGCCGATGCCTCCATCTAAACCCCCCACCAGCACTGCCTCTGTCTAAACCCTCCCACTGCTGCTGCCTCTGTCTAAACCCCCCATCGCCGCTGCATCCATCTAAACCCCCCACCGCCGCTGTCTCTGTCTAAACCCCCTACCACTGCTGCCTCTGTCTAAAACCCCCACAACCGCTGCCTCTGTCTAACCCCCCACCGCTGCTGCCTTTTTCTAAACCCCCCACCACCGCTGCCTCTGTCTAAACCCCCCACTGCCACTGCCTCTGGCTAAACCCCCCACCGCCGCTGTCTCTGTCTAAGTCTCCCACCGGCGCTGTCTCTGTCTAAACCCCCTACCACCACTGTCTTTGTCTAAATCCCCACCCCACGCGTCTTCTGTCTAAACCCCCCACCGCTGCTGCCTCTGTTTAAACCCCCCCACCACCGCTGCCTCTGTCTAAACCTCTCACCACCGCTGCCTCTGTCTAAACCCCCCACCACCACTGTCTCTGTCTAAACCCCCCACCCCCGCTGCCTCTGTCTAAACCTCCCACCACCGCTGCTTCTGTCTAAACCCCCCACAGCTGCTGCCTCCATCTAAACCCCCCACCACCGCTGCCTCTGTCTTAACCACCCACTGCTGCTGCCTCTGTCTAAACCCCCTACCACCTCTGCCTCTGTCTAAACCCCCCACCGCTGCTGCCTCTGTCTAAACCCCCCACCACCGCTGCCTCTGTCTAAACCTCCCACCGCCGCTGGCTCTGTCTAAACCCCCCACCGCCACTGCCTCTGTCTAAACCCCCCATCGCCGCTGTCTCTGTCTAAATCTCCCACCGGCGCTGTCTCTGTCTAAACCTCCCACCAGCGCTGCTTCTGTCTAAACCCCCCACCACAGTTGTCTCTGTCTAAACCCCCCACCGCTGCTGCCTCTGTCTAAACCCCCCCACCACTGCTGCCTCTGTATAAACCCCCCACCACCACTGTCTCTGTCTAAACCCACCACCCCCGCTGCCTCTGTCTAAACCTCCCACCACCGCTGCTTCTGTCTAAACCCCCCACCACCGCTGTCTCTGTCTAAACCCCCCTCCGCTGCTGCCTCTGTCTAAACCCCCCCACCACCGCTGCCTCTGTCTAATCCCCCACCACCGCTGCCTCTGTGTAAATCTCCTACCGGCCCAGCCTCTGTCCAAACCCCCCCATAGCAGTCATTTTTTTTGCACTTTTTCACCCTGACCAGTAGGGTATATATCCTTGGACTTGCCCCACCTTTTACTTGGGTAGGTCTTACTTTGGCAGGCCTCCTGAAGAAACGGTTTGTCTGGTTTAGGCAGTCCCGTTCAGGAGCCTTGTACTCTGGGGGTCAGGGCTAGGAGGAGGACCATGTGTACACCCTGTGCACTTTATTGGGTGCTCCCTTTTTCATGCACCGGGTGTTCAGATTTCAAGCATGCTCACTGCACTTTGGAGCTTTGAATATATTTTTTTGAAAAGGCATTTTACGTTCTCCATTGCCCTCTCCCCCACAGTTATTTTTTTATTTTTTTTCCATAAACATTTTATTGAGATTTTCAGAATACATCAAACAGCCAATTGACATTAGCAACAGTACACAGGTAAATAAAAGAGCCGCAAAAATGAAAAACAACAGTTTGCAAGACTATACAACAAACAGTCATAAGGCTAGATCGTGTTAGGTCACATAGCTGGGAAACAATGTAGTACAAGTATAACACCATCAAACATAGCGCATGGAGCGATCAACTCGGCAAAGCGAGGCAGGAACAATGGTGCCGCAACGGCCCAGTAAGAAAGGCGAGAGTTAGCCAGGTTGAGGAGCTCAGAGTGTACAAAGCTGATGTGATCTAGCTGGGGGATTGTACGGCTGAGGAGGTCAGCCAGGCATGCGTATAGCCCTTGGGAGCGTCCTGAGGCGGGAAGGAGCCTCAGCAGAAAGGAAAGAGATCGAAAAGAAAGGGTCTGAAGGACAGCTCGAAAAGAGAGCACAGTGATAAGAAGGAAGGGGGGGAAGAGAAAGAAAAAAAAGGGGGAAAGAAAAAGGGGGGGGTGAGGGGGTTTGGGAAGGGGGTAAGGGAGGGGAAGAACGGTGGAAGAGGAGGTGGACCACCAGGGTACACGGGTGGCAGTTTTTTAGTCGAGAGACATAATTGTGGTATAGTAATCGGTTTCCTTGAAGCAGATCCAGGCGTACCAGGTGGAGAAGAATTTGGAAATAGAGTCATGGGCATCACTGATTAGTTCCTCCATTTGCTCTACATGGTTCAGCCTAAGAAACCATTCTCTGGTCGAAGGGATAGTGGGCACTCTCCAGTGACACGGCACGTAGAGTTTAGCAGCATTTACCATATGCATGGCCAGAGATTTCTTGTAAGAGCGCTGTTGGGTTGGGGTGAAGTATAGCAGGTATTGCATCAGAGAGAAGGTAAGTTCACTTAAGGTCCGCTTCAGTAAGGGCAGTAAGGACACTGAAGGTGTCATGGACTGCTGACCAAAAGGGTTGAAGAACAGGGTAGGTCCACCAAATGTGAACCATCGTGCCCGGCTCATCGTTGCACCTCCAACAGGTGCTCGGTACATCTAGGTAGAATTTGTGAGTACGGTCCGGGGTCCGGTACCAGCGTGAAAGGACTTTATATCCATTTACCTGGACAGAGACATTCATTGAAGATTGGTGAACTGTACGGCAGATATGCTCCCAGTCTACATCTGAAAGGGAGAGGTCCAGATCTATAGACCAGGCCTGAGCGAATGCGGACGAGGAGGCCGCAGGTGTCTTTAACAGGAGACAGTACAGTTTGGAGATAATGTGGCATTGACAGTTGGCCTGTGTACAGATCTCCTCAATTCAGGTCAGAGGTCTCGTCCAGAGATCTTGGGGCCGTTGCGAAGAAAGGTAATGGCGAATTTGGAAAAACGTCCATAAGGGCAAGGTATTGGGACTAAGCTTCCAATTTAAGGCTTCCCAGGACATCGATGAGCCCCTGTGGAAGAAATGTTTTGCCAGAACATCACCCCCCACAGTTATTTTACCTTTTGTACCACTTGCCCTCTTTCTAGATTGCAAGCTCTCAAGAGCAGGGCTCTTCTAATCCTGTTGTATAGAATTATATCAGAACTTTTTATAATAATAACATTAATAATAATTGAGGAAATAGTTTTCCATAAATACCCATTCTTATTCTCCGATAGAGTTTTCCCGCTTGTAGTAGATATACTGTGAGCAGGTGGCACAGCCAGGCACCGTGATTTACCGGTTCGTCGGGGGTACAAGCTGGTTGTGTGCCCCATGCTGACCCGTGCTGTGATTGGACGCAGCGTGAGTTTGTCAGCAGATTTTAGCCAATCATTTTGGAACAGTCAAGTTCCTCCACCCAAAACACGTTCATCCATATATTTATGGACATTGCTTTGTGCACTGTTGTGCAGTCATGTTGGAACAGGAAGGGGCCATCCCCAAACTCCTCCCACAAAGTTGGGAGCATGAAATTGTCAAAAATGTCTTGGTATGCTGACGCCTTAAGAGTTCCCTTTACTGGAAACAAGGCACCAAGCCTAACCCCTGAAAAACAACCCCACACCATAATCCCCCCTCCACCAAATGATTTGGACCGTGGAACACTTTTTGGATGAATTAGAGTGGAGACTGGGAGCCAGGTCTTCTCATCCAACATCAGTGCCTGACCTCACAAATGTGCTTCTGGAAGAATGGTGAAACATTCCCATAGACACTCCTAAACCTTGTGGACAGCCTTCCCAGAAGAGTTGAAGCTGTTATAGCTGCACAGGGTGGAGCCAACTCAATATTGAACCCTACGGACTAAGACTGGGGTGTCATTAAAGTTCATGTGTGTGTAAAGGCCGGCGTCCCAATACTTTTGGTAACCCCATAGTTTGGGGACTCTATAACTTTCCTACAGATTAAATAATATTCAATGATTTGGATTATTTTCACAAAAGAAATAGCAGAATAAATTTTGGCCTAAATTTATGAAGAACAATTATTTATTTGCAACATTTTATAACAGAAATGAAGAAGAACAAGTTTTTTTTTTCTAAATGTTATGACTTTTTTCATTTATTTAGAAAAGAAAAAAAAAACAGTGGTGATTAAATACCACCAAAAGAAATCTCTATTTTTGTGATAAAAATTATTAAAATGTCATATTGGTACAATGTTGCATGACCGCGCAATTGTCATTCAAAGGGTGACAGCGCTGAAAGCTGGAAATTGGCCTGAGCAGGAATGGGGGGGGGGGGGGGCGCCCAGTATTGAAGGGGTTAAAGATCACTAAAGAGGTACAAGATGCAGTAACTCAAAGTGACCAATCAGATTTCCATACCCTATAATCAGTTGAATGGAATATTATTTTCCATTGGCGGCTCTGGGTGGTGACTCTGGGTGGTGGCTCTGGGTGGCGGCTTTTTATGGCGGCTCTGGATGGCGTCTCTGGATGGTGGCTCTGGATGGGGGCTCTGTATGGCGGCTCTGGATGGCGGCTCTGGATGGCAGCTCTGGATGGGGGCTCTGGATGGTGTCTCTGGATGGGGGCTCTGGATGGTAACTCTGGATGGGGGCTCTGCATGGTGGCTCTGGATGGCGGCTCTGGATGGGGGCTCTGGGTGGCGGCTCTGGATGGCGGCTCTGGATGGCAACTCTGGATGGGGGCTCTGGATGGGGGCTCTGGGTGGCGGCTCTAGATGGTGACTCTGGATGGCGGCTCTAGATGGTGGCTCTGGATGGCGACTCTGAATGGTGGCTCTGGATGGCTGCTCTGGATGGTAACTCTGGATGGGGGCTCTGCATGGTGGCTCTGGATGGCGGCTCTGGATGGGGGCTCTGGGTGGCGGCTTTGGATGGTGACTCTGGATGGCGGCTCTAGATGGTGGCTCTGGATGGCGGCTCTGAATGGTGGCTCTGGATGGCTGCTCTGGATGGTGTCTCTGGATGGCGGCTCTGGATGGCGGCTGTGGATTGTGGCCCTGGATGGCGGCTCTGGATTGCGGCTCTGGATGGGGGCTCTGGATGGTGGCTCTGGATGGCGGCTCTAGATGGCGGCTCTGGATGGCGGCTCTGGATAGCGGCTCGTGATGGCGGCTCTGGATGGCGGCTCGTGATGGCGGCTCTAGATGGCGGCGTCCATTCGTCTTCATTGTTCTGTGTGCCGGTTTATTGAATATCACCATTAACATTTATTATACATTTT
Source organism: Pelophylax lessonae (assembly GCF_965119305.1). Classification (NCBI taxonomy): domain Eukaryota; kingdom Metazoa; phylum Chordata; class Amphibia; order Anura; family Ranidae; genus Pelophylax; species Pelophylax lessonae. The sequence goes on along the minus strand of NC_138771.1, from coordinate 1,944,559 downwards.
AGCTTCCTCATGACTTTACCTTTCAGAATATTTTATGGCATTGGTTGTAGCTGAGCACATTGAGATACATGAAGGTGTTTGAGATAAATAGCCGGAGCCTCAGCTCTCCCGTTAAACGTGGGAAACGAGCGTGCGAGCCATCCAGCGGCGTCCTGTGGAATAGGCGCTCCACGGCGGGGGGTGTGTTGGTGCAGTCTTGCCTCGCTGTCTCCTTAGCCCTTTACCGTTCTGTTTTCAAACTGCCTGGAGCTGTTCATTATTTATTAAAGCCCTCAGCCCTGATAAAGATAAACGGCAGAGAATTTGCGCATGATTTACGATTCCTGAAAGGTGTTAAGTAAGCAGTATTACATTTCAGTGCATGCATTAATGGATCCTGAAGGCGACTGCGGTTTGTGAACATACTTGTAGTGGAATTAGATAAAACACTTTGAAAGGTTAAAAAAAAAAAAAATCAGCGGTAAGCAAAGTTTGTGGCGGTGCAGAATGTCGGTGTCTTACAATATCTGACAAAAGTAAGTACACCCCTCACGTTTTTGTAAATATTTTATTCTATCTTTTCATGTGACAACACTGAAGAAATGACACTTTGCTACAATGTAAAGTAGTGAGTGTACAGCTTGTATAACAGTGTAAATTTACTGTCCCCTCAAAATAACTCAACACACAGCCATTAATGTCTAAACCGCTGGCAACAAAAGTCAGTACACCCCTAAGTGACAATGTCCAAAAGGGGCCAAATTAGGATTTTCCCTCCCCGGTGTCATGTGACTCGTTAGTGTTACAAGGTCTCAGGTGTGAATGGGGAGCAGGTGTGTTAAATTTGGTGTTATCGCTCTCACTCTCTCATACTGGTCACTGGAAGTTCAACATGGCACCCCATGGCAAAGAACTCTCTGAGGATCTGAAAAAAGAATTGTTGCTCTACATAAAGATGGCCTAGACTATAAGAAGATTGCCAAGACCCTGAAACGGAGCTGCAGCACGGTGGCCAAGACCATGCAGCGGTTTAACAGGACAGGTTCCACTCAGAACAGGCCTCCCCATGGTGGACCAAAGAGTTGAGTGCACATGTTCAGCGTTATACCCAGAGGTTGTCTTTGGGAAATAGACGTATGAGTGCTGCCAGCATTGCTGCAGAGGTTGAAGGGGTGGGGGAGGGGTCAGCCTGTCAGTGCTCAGACCATACGCCGCACACTGCATCAAATTGGTCTGCATGGCTGTCATCCTAGAAGGAAGCCTCTTCTAAAGATGATGCACAAGAAAGCCCGCAAACAGTTTGCTGAAGCCATGCAGACTAAGGACATGGATTACTGGAACCATCTCCTGTGCTCTGATGAGACCAAGATAAAGTTATTTGGTTCAGATGGTGTCAAGCGTGTGTGGTGACAACCAGGTGAGGAGTACAAAGACAAGTGTGTCTTCCTACAGTCATGCATGGTGGTGGGAGTGTCATAGTCTGTGGCTGCATGAGTGATGCCGGCACTGGGGAGCTACAGTTCGTTGAGGGAACCATGAATGTCAACATGTACTGTGACATCCTGAAGCAGAGCATGATCCCCTCCCTTTGGAGACTAAGCCGCAGGGCAGTATTCCAACATGATAACCCCAAACACACCTCCAAGATGACCACTGCCTTGCTAAAGAAGTTGAGAGTAAAAGTGATAGACTGGCCAAGCATGTCTCCAGTCCAAAACCCTATTGAGCATCTGTGGGCATCCTCAAACGGCAGGTGGAGGAGCGCAAGGTCTCTAACATCCACCAGCTCTGTGATGTCATCATGGAATCCTAACCCTAGCCCTAACTCAAACCTACACGCTAACCCAACCCTTACTCTAATCCTATTTCTAAATCAAACTCTAACCCAGCCCTAACTCTAACTCTACACTCTAATCCTAACTCTAACCCAAACTAAAACCCAACCCTAACTCTAACCCTAACCCTAATCCTAACTCTAACCCAACCCTAATTCTAACCCTAACTCTATCCCTAACCCGAACTCAAACCCCAAGGCCTGGTTTCTATATGTTATGTTTTGAAATTCTCCTTGGCTAATTGGAAAGAAGGACAGTACTATTCATGGAGAATCCCTCATAATTACCGCTAACCCTAACCCTAACAATAGCTCTAACCGTAATTCTATCCCTAACTCTAACTCTTACCCTATTTTTAACCCTAAACCAATCCCTAACCCTAACTCTAACCCCAACCCTAATTCAAACCCTAACTCTAACCCTAATCCAATCCCTATATCTTACCCTAACCTTAACTTTAACTCAAACCCTAACCCTAACCCTAGCCCTAACCTTAACTCTAACCCTTACCCTATCTCTAACCATAGCTCTATCCCTAACTCTAACTCTAATCCTATCTATGACCGAAACTCTAACCCAACTCTAACTCTAATCCTATTTTTTCCTAATCCTGTTATGTTTTTTTATGCATTTATTTTTTGTTTTGAAGTTTTCATTGCCTAAAAGGAAAGTATGACAGCACTATTCACTAAGAACCCCTCATAATTACAGCTAACCCTAACTCTAACCCTAACCCTATCTCTAACCCAAATTCTAACCCTAACCCTAACTCTAATCCTAACTCTAATCCTAACCCAAACTTTAACTCTAACCTTAACACTTATTCTATTTCTAACCCAAACTCTAACCCAACCCTAATTCTAAACCTAACTCAATCTCTAACCTTAACTCTAACTCTTACCCTATCTCTTACCCTAACTCTAACCCTACCTCTAACCCTAACCCAAACTTTAACTCAAACTCTAACCCATCCCTAACTCTAACCCTAACTCTAATTCCAACTCTAACCCTAACAATAACCTAAACCCTAACCCTAACTCTAATCCTAACTCTAACACAACCCTAACTCCAACCAAACCCTAACTCTAACCCCAACTTTTTCCCTAACCCTAACTCAAACCCTCACTCTAACCCTAAGACCTGGTTTCCTATGGATCTAGGTGACATATGTGTATTTGGAGCCTGTGCAGTATTTGGAAAGGGTCAGAAACATTTTTTTCCCACATCAGATTGCGTTTTGGGTGTAATGGACTTCAAAGGATCCGCACCAAAAACTCAAATGTTGCATTTTTTATGCATTTATTAGGTGTTTTGCAGTTTTCTTTAGCTAATAGGAATGTATGACATCACTATTCATGGAGAAACTCTCATAAATACTGCTAACACTATCCCTAACCCTATTTCTAATGCTAAATATATTAATAAGAAAGGAGTAGTAGGTATAATTAAAATTAAAATCCCCCCACTCACCCAGCGCTAAAAAATATAATAGTAAATAATAAAATCAATATACTAATACACAGCTGCTGCTATAAATGAAATCAGTATGAAAAAAGGTGCAAAATTGCTCAAAAGACAAATAACACATATTACACTAACAATGATTAAATATAAACCGCATGCATAGGAAAGTCCTCAGTGAAAAAATCTGGTGTTATCCTCTGCAGCATATAGTTCACAAATTTCGGAAGATCCGTGTATGGTGAAGTCTGATGAACTTTCAATCACTGTGCTTCCACACACGAAGTACACTTTGAATGCGCTTTGTTAAAACCTCTTAGTTGTATTATGTCTCCAATAGAAGCTTCAAAACGCTGCACACCAAACCGAAAACCTTCCTTCTCCACTTGCAACGTGTAGTAATGCCTACTAGGGATGATCGAACATTGACTGTTCAAAATTCGGCCGAATTCCGAACTTTTTGAGGAAAAAGTTCGGAATTCGGCAACCAGAACCGACCAAAATGCAATTAGACAGGAAATGGGCTTTAAAAGCCTGTGATTGGACCAGAAATATTAGTAAAAGCCAATTGAGGGGGCAGGAGGATGCTAGGAATGTGATTGGAGTGACTAGGGGGTCCAGAGGCCAATCAGTAGTGAATACGCCCCCCAGTATATAAGATAGCCCCGCCAAATCGCTAGCACTGTAATACAGGGGCTGTGGAAGAGAGTGGAAGCAGTTCTGTTACTCCTGCTGCAAAAGTGTCATTTAGCAATTATTAGTGTGAGGAAAGAGATATCTAGTGTAGTTAGGGTACTATATACCACAATAGTTAGATTCAAAAATCTAGTTTCTGTAGGGAAAGTGTTAAGTGTCAGGGTGACCGTAGTGTAGGGTGAACTGACTCTGACTGCTATGGCAGGGTAACCAAACTCTTCCATGTCAGGGTGACCGCCATAGAAAAATATTGTTTGTATTAGAATTGCAGTAGAGCAGGATAGTGGCTCCGCTACTTTTACACCTGGCCGTTTTTGTTTCAGGCGTTTATTGGGCATTTTTGTGGACGTCTTTGGAGGCAGGCATGACATCTGAACTTCTGTGTAGGGGTATATATACACACACACATATATGTATATATACACATACACACATATAGGTGTGAAAGTAGCGGAACCCTATGCCTGCGCTAATGAAATTATTTGCAGGCATAGGGTTCCGCTCCTATCACACCTATATGTGTGTATGTGTATATATACATATATGTGTATGTGTATATATACCCCTATACAGAAGTTCAAATGTTATGCCTGCCTCCGAAGACGCCCAAAAAATGCACAATAAACGCCTGCAACAAAAACGCCCAGGTATGTTGTTTGCAGGCGTTTATTGGGCATTTTTTGGGCGTCTTTGGAGGCAGGCATAACATCAGAACTTCTGTGTAGGGGTATATATACACACACACACATATATATATATATATATACACATACACGCATATAGGTGTGAAAGGAGCGGAACCCTATCCATGCAAATTAGATGTCATGCCTGCCTCCAAAGACGCCCAAAAAATGCCCAATAACCGCCTGAAACAAAAACGCCCAAGTGTGAAAATCGCGGCGCCACATCCCTGCTCTACTAAAAATTCTAAGAAAAATGATTTTTTTCTGGTTCTGGACATGCTACAGAGCTGAAACTTCACAGGTACACATTTTAGACCCCCCAGACACTAAATCAAAAGAAATCTCATTTTTTTTTCAATAATTTTTTCAATAATTGGCTCTCTATCAAAAATGACAATTTTTAAGAACTTTTTTTGTGTGATTAATAGTCCCTGGGGCATGACCCAGAACCCTAGGCACTTTTTAGGGGCATTTATTGGGTTTTAGGGCTTCAAAATTGTGTTTTTTGATTACAGAAGTTCGGGTCCCATTGACTTCAATGGGGTTCTGGAATCCAGACCCGAACTTTCGGGAAGTTTGGGTGTTCTGGTCGAACCGAACTTTTCAAAAGTTCGATCATCCCTAATGCTTACGCCAACATAGGAAACACTTACCTAGTCATACCATGTAAGTAAAAACAAGGGTGGGGACTCATAGCATAACTTGTATGATTTTATTGCCAGAAACAACCCCCAACACTTTGGATACTACGCACAATGTATAAAAACACATCAGGCATATTAAGTCTTAACATATAGATCTCTCACTTGTCCGGTGCTTCTCACGTACACCCACTGCCACTCAGTACCAAACAGGCAGCAATTCTATACCTAACTCTAACCCAAACTAACCCAACCCTAACTCTAACCCCAACTCTAATCCTAGCTTTAACACTAACTTTAACCCCTACCCAAACTCTAACTCTAACCCTAACTCTAACCCAAACTCTAACCCTAACTCTAACTCTATCTCTAATCCTTATTCTAACCCTAACTCTAGCTCTTACCCTATCTCTAACCCAAACTCTAACCCAAACTATAACCCATACCTAACTCTAATCCTAACTCTAACTTTAACTCTAACCCTAGCCCTAACTCTAACTTTAACTCTAACCCTAACCCTAACTCTAACCCAAACTCTAACTCAAACACCAACCCAATCTTAACTCTAACCCAAACTCAAACACCAACCCAATCCTAACTCTAACCCTAAATCTAACCCATACTCTAACTCAAACACCAACCCAATCTTACTCTAATCCTAACTCTAACCCTAACTCTAACCAAACCCTAATTCTAACTCTAACCTTAACCCTAACCCCAACCCTAAACGCTAACTCAAACCCTAACTCTAACCCTAAGGCCTAGTATCCTATGAATCTAGATCAAATCTGTGTCTTTTAAACCTGTGTGGTATTTGGAAAGGATAAGAGACATTTTTTTTCCACATCAGGTTGCGTTTTGCGTGTAATGGACTTCAAATGGATCCGCACCAAAAACTCAAGTGTTGCATTTTTTATGCATTTATTATGTGTTTTGCAGTTTTCTTTGGCTAATAGTAAAAGTATGACATCACTATTCAAGAAGAAATCCTCATAATTACCGCTAATCCAAACCCTAACTCTAACCCTAACCCAATCTCTAACCCTAATTCTATCCCTAACGCAAACTCAAACTCTATCCCTAACTAACCCAACCCTAAATTTAACCCTTACTCTAACCCTAACTCTAACCCAACCCTAACTCTAACCCCAACTCTAATCCTGACTCTAAAACTAACTCAAACCCAAACTGTAACCCAACCCTAACTAATCCTATCTCTAACTCAAACCCTAACTCTAACCCTAACTCAAACCCAAACTTTAACCCAATCCTAACTCTAACCCTAACTTTAACCCAACCCTAAATCTAACCCTAACCCTAACTTGTGTAATGTTCTGGTACCTTTGGGTACCCTAATTACTCTTTCATAAGTGTATGCGCCCCACCATTCTCTTTTGGTAAGGTGTGCATACACCTTTAAGACTGATGCTGTCATCACTGAGCGCCGGACTGGATGGCTATTTAGATCGCCGGCTCTCACTCACATGTGTTCGTTCAAACTGCTTTGTGCCTTGATGCTAACCTGTCTTGAAGCTCTCATGCTTGCAAGCATACCTCGCTGTCAGAACCACGCTGCGCTGATCCCTGTATCCCGCTACTGGATCATCCGCTCTTGCCGAACCTCTCCTCTGCTACATTGCTATTAGTGATAAGTACCCCACAGGGGAAACCTCTATAACCTTCATACTAAAGCTTACACTATCTAGCTCTGCATACTAAGGACTATTACTACATCTGCATTATCTAAGATTGCTAGCTCTTGAGCCTACTACCACCTGTTCTTGCACTGGGTTGATCTCTCTTGTATGTCCACCTGCTACTCTGTCATCTGCTACCATACATGATTGCTAAACCTATCTGCATCCCATCTGCTACTACCTTACTTTCAAGAACATTTCCTTTCAAGTGTCTGTCATCTACCATCTCTACCCAACCTGTCTCTTCAGCCTATCATCACTGTGTTACTATATACATAAGTCACTCTAAGAAACATCTTATTGAGTGTGTGTATTTACTTGCTGAATTGAGATCATCCACACATGATGAGTCATTGGGAGTTGGGATTGGTGTCTCAGCGTTTCTCTACATGACTACTGAAGTGGAATATTTCTGCAGCTGAAAATCCACATCATACATAAAACGCAGGAGCGTTACAGATTGAACGAACCACAAATGGATTCAGCAGAAATAACCACTCAGATGACACAATTAAAACAGCAAGTAACTGCGTTAATACACGCACTTGCTGAATTAAAAGAAGACAATCAGGCTCTGTCGCAGCAGGTAATTAGACTGACACAACTTACCACTGCTCAGTCCCCTGAACCCAAAATAAATCCTCCTTTGGTATTTACAGGCGATCGCAAAAAATTTCGCGAATTTAAAAACGCATGTGAGTTACTTTTCTTGCTAAAACTCCGTACCTACCTTACTGATCACATTAAGGTTTGTACTATTATTTCTTACCTAACAGGCGATCCTCGGGCCTGGGCAGACTCTCTTTTTGAGAAAAGCGACCAGCTTCTCAACTCCTATGCCTTGTTCCTAGCAGAACTCACTAGCCTATATGATGATCCCAATAGGCAGAGTACTGCCGATCTTCAATTAAGATCCTTGAAACAAGGAAGGAGGCCTGTAGAAGACTTTGTCGCAGAATTCAAGAGATGGACCCTTGATTCAGAATGGAATGATGCATCTCTGAAAACCCAATTTAGGCTTGGCCTATCAGAGGCCGTTAAGGACGAGCTCGCCCGAGCGGATCTGCCAAAAACCCTGGATGCATTGATACAACTCAGTATCACCATAGATAGAAGACTACGAGAAAGAAACGCTGAGAAAATGGCAATGCCATTATCCAGTTCTTCTCGGATTTCGGCCGTTGACCCCGTTCCTATGGAGGTAGGAACCATACGCCCACCTCTATCAACTTTGGAAAGAGCCAAAAGACGATCTGGTAATCTCTGCTTGTACTGTGCATCCCCGGATCACAAGATAAACGTCTGTCCCCTAGTCTACAAAAAGAAGGGTGAGTGTTCACATGTCCTCCTAGGGGGATTGACAACTTCAATCACTAACCCTTACCTTTCTGTTTGCTTAACATTACAGTGGGACCAGAACAGGATTACTACTAAGGCCATGATTGACACAGGGTCTTGTGGAAATTATATTGACATACGTTTTGCTGCTTTAAATAAAGTTCCTATTATTTCTAAACTTAAACCTGTCTCAGTGAGTCTTATTAACGGTGTTCCTTTATCCTCTGGTCCGATCACTGATCAGACACAGGCACTCCTAGTCACTACTAACGGGTCTCATATGGAGACCACTACCTTCGATCTAATACCTTCACCCCACTTTCCCATTGTGTTGGGACTTCCCTGGTTGCACACACATCAACCAACCATAGATTGGAAGGAACGGACCCTGGCCTTCCTCTCTTGCTATTGCGAGGGTACGTGTAACCTCCCGTCTTTCGGGAAGATCCTGTCTGTGGTGACAGATGAGATTGCACCACTATGTTATCAGGATCTCTCTGAGGTTTTTCTTGAGAAAAATGCTCAAGCACTACCTCCCCATCGAGACTATGATTGTAGCATTGATCTACTCCCAAATAGCAAATTGCCGTTTGGTCATGTTTATCCTCTTTCACAGGATGAACTTTCCCATCTCAAAGACTATTTGGATGAGAATTTGAAGAAAGGTTTTATTAGACCTTCCACTTCTTCCACAGCAGCAGGACTCTTTTTTGTCCGCAATAAGGACTCAAGTCTCATGCCTATCATCGACTATAGGCAATTGAATGCTATTACAATAAAAGATCGCTATCCTCTACCGCTTATCCCTGAGCTCATTGAGCAGGTGCGTGGAGCTACCTATTTTTCAAAATTGGACCTGAAAGGAGCATACAATCTCATTCGAATCCGTGATGGACACGAGTGGAAGACTGCATTCAGAACCAGATACGGATTGTTCGAATATCTTGTAATGCCATTCGGGCTATGCAACGCCCCTGCAGTTTTTCAACGATTTATAAACGATATTTTCAGAGACTTACTAGATGTCTGTGTTGTGGTATATCTGGACGATATACTTATATATTCACGATCCCTGTCTGAACACATAAGACATGTAAGACTAGTATTATCGAGATTGCTTGCACACAACCTTTATGTGAAACTGAAAAAATGCTTGTTTCATAAAGAAGAGGTACTGTTTCTAGGCTACATCATATCCAAAACAGGAATCGAGATGGACATGAGTAAGATATCCTGCATTCAGGATTGGCCTACACCAACCACACGCAAGGCGCTACAGCGATTCCTTGGATTTTCGAATTTCTACAGGAAGTTCATCAGAAACTTCTCTGCCATTGTGAGACCCCTCACACAGCTCACTAGCATTAAAAAACCATTCAAATGGTCAGATGAAGCAAATAAAGCTTTTCACCTGTTAAAGACAAGGTTTACTTCTGCTCCCATACTACACCATCCAGACCCATCCCTCCAATACATTCTGGAAGTAGATGCGTCAAACATGGCAGTAGGAGAAATACTCTCCCAACGACCAACTCACACTTCACCACTTCATCCAGTTGCATTTTTTCCTAAATCCCTAAGCAGTCCAGAGATAAATTACCCCGTGGGTGAAAAGGAACTGCTTGCTATAAAATTGGCTCTGGAGAATTGGCGATATCTACTCGAAGGCACCCAATTACCAATACTTATATACACGGACCATAAAAATCTCCAATATCTTCAGACTAACAAAACTCTCTCTCACCGACAGGTACGATGGTCACTATTCTTTCTAAGGTTTAACTTCCTAGTGACCTACACACCTGCAGATAAGAACAAAAAGGCGGATGCACTATCACGACTAACTGAAGAAAACTACTTTGAAATCCCTTCCGTTCCTATAATACCTCACAAACGCATTATTGGAGTTGTCCGTTCCTTGAAGGAAGAGGTTTTGCATGGTATAAGTTTGGATTCACCCCCACCACAACTAAATACTGATGCAGAAGGCTTCCTCTACTACAACGACAAACTTTACATACCACCTACCCTACGCACCAAGATCTTGGAATTATCGCATGATGTGCCTATGGCAGGACATATGGGTATGACAAAGACTCTTAATCTGATTACCAGGCAATTCTGGTGGCCTGACATGAAAACATCTATACAAAAATTCATCTCTTCATGCAATGTCTGTGCCAGGTCCAAAATCGACACTACGAGACCATCCGGTCTACTATGCAGTCTACCAATACCCCAAACTCCATGGGAAGTTGTGTCCTTGGACTTTATAGTGGAATTGCCTCCTTCCAAAGGATTTAATACCATCTTAGTGTCAGTGGACCATCTGACAAAAATGGCACATTTCATTGCTATTCGCAGACTACCTTCGTCCAAACAAACGGCAGAACTCCTGATGAAACATGTCTTTAAGTTACATGGTATCCCAAAAACTCTTCTGTCTGACCGTGGATCACAATTTATTTCCAAGTTCTGGCAAGAACTATGTCACATACTACGGATCGAGCGGAAGCTCACTTCTCCTTACCATCCGCAGACCAACGGACAGACTGAAAGAGTCAACCAATGCATCGAGCAATATTTACGTTGTTACACTTCTTACCAACAGGATGATTGGGTGGATCTTCTCCCTCTGGCAGAATTTGCCTACAACAACGCAACCCACAGTACGACCAAGCAGAGTCCGTTCTACTTGAACTATGGGTTTCATCCCTCTATTCTTCCACCACGCATCCTTCCTTCAAATAACCCAGTAGCCTCAGACTATCTTACCCAAATAAAGGACTCTCTGGGTTTGCTTAATACTACCATTGCACACGCTCATAGTCAACAAAAGAAGTACTATGATCTTCGCAGAAGACCTTCTCCTCAGTACGCTATCGGGGACCTCGTTTGGCTCTCAACAAAAAATTTAAGACTGAAAATCCCTAGCAAAAAGCTTGGACCTCTGTACTTGGGACCTTTCCCAATCAAGAAACTTATTGGAAAAGCTGCAGTACAGCTTACATTGCCAATAGACCTCAAAATACATCCCATTTTCCATGTGTCGCTACTGAAACCCCATGTTCCTGACCAAGGAATAAGGCCTACTATCCCACTTCCTCCTCCTGTACAAGTTGAAGGTGGAGAAGAATATGAGATAAAAGAGATTCTGGATTCTCGTATCCACAGAGGAAGACTTCAGTACTTGGTTCGATGGAAGAACTATGGGCCCCAAGACGACACCTGGCTAAACACCTCTGACATACATGCCTCTAGATTAATCCGCAATTTTAATGCGAAGTACCCAGACAAACCAGCTCCAGAGGCCTTCAGGAGCCGGCCTTAAGGGGGGGGGGGGTACTGTAATGTTCTGGTACCCTTGGGTACCCTAATTACTCTTTCATAAGTGTATGCGCCCCACCATTCTCTTTTGGTAAGGTGCGCATACACCTTTAAGACTGATGCTGTCATCACTGAGCGCCGGACTGGATGGCTATTTAGATCGCCGGCTCTCACTCACATGTGTTCGTTCAAACTGCTTTGTGCCTTGATGCTAACCTGTCTTGAAGCTCTCATGCTTGCAAGCATACCTCGCTGTCGGAACCACGCTGCGCTGATCCCTGTATCCCGCTACTGGATCATCCGCTCTTGCCGAACCTCTCCTCTGCTACATTGCTATTAGTGATAAGTACCCCACAGGGGAAACCTCTATAACCTTCATACTAAAGCTTACACTATCTAGCTCTGCATACTAAGGACTATTACTACATCTGCATTATCTAAGATTGCTAGCTCTTGAGCCTACTACCACCTGTTCTTGCACTGGGTTGATCTCTCTTGTATGTCCACCTGCTACTCTGTCATCTGCTACCATACATGATTGCTAAACCTATCTGCATCCCATCTGCTACTATCTTACTTTCAAGAACATTTCCTTTCAAGTGTCTGTCATCTACCATCTCTACCCAACCTGTCTCTTCAGCCTATCATCACTGTGTTACTATATACATAAGTCACTCTAGGAAACATCTTATTGAGTGTGTGTATTTACTTGCTGAATTGAGATCATCCACACATGATGAGTCATTGGGAGTTGGGATTGGTGTCTCAGCGTTTCTCTACATGACTACTGAAGTGGAATATTTCTGCAGCTGAAAATCCACATCATACATAAAACGCAGGAGCGTTACAACTTGATGATGATGACATCTGTGTATTTGGAGCCTGTGCGGTATTTGGAAAGGGTCAGATAATTTTTTTTGCCACATCAGATTGCGTTTTGCGTGTAATGGACTTCAAAGGATCCGCAACAAAAACTCAAATATTGTGTTTCTTTATACATTTATTATGTGTTTTGCAGTTTTCTTTGGCTAATAGGAAAGTATGACTGCTCTATTCATGAAGAAACCTTCATAATTACCGCTAACCCTAACCCTATCTCTAACCCTAATTCTAATTCTAACCATAACTCTAACTCTGACCATAACCATAACCCTAACTCTAACTCAGACCCTAACTCTAACCCTAACTTTAATAGGGATGATCAAACTTTTGAAAAGTTTGGTTCGGCCAGAACACCCGAACTTCCCGAAAGTTCGGGTCCGGATTCCAGAACCCCATTGAAATCAATGGGACCCGAACTTCGGTAATCAAAAAACACCATTTTGAAGCCCTAAAACCAAATAAATGCCCATAAAAAAGTGCCTAGGGTTCTGGGTCATGCCCCAGGGACTAGGAATCAGGCAAAAAAAGTTCTTAAAAATTGTCATTTTTGATAGAGAGCCAATTATTGAAAAAATTATTGAAAAAAAAAAATGAGATTTCTTTGGATTTAGTGTCTGGGGGTCTAAAAAGTGTACCTGTGAAGTTTCAGCTCTGTAGCATGTCCAGAACCAGAAAAAAAAAAAGATAAATTTTCTTATAATTTTTAGTAGAGCAGGGATGGGGTTCCGCTCCTTTCACACCTGGGTGTTTTTGTTTCAGGCGTTTATTGGGCTTTTTTGTGGACGTCTTTGGAGGCAGGCATGACATCTGAACTTCTGTATAGGGGTATATATACACACACACATATATATATATATATATATATACACACACACACACACATATATATATATATTATATATATATACACATCACATACACACATATAGGTGTCAAAGGAGCGGAACCCCATCCCTGCGCTACTGAAATTATGTCAGTAGCGCAGGGATGGGGTTCCGCTCCTTTCACACCTATATGTGTGTATGTGAATATATATATATATATATATATATATATGTGTGTGTGTATATATACCCCTATACAGAAGTTCAGATGTCATGCCTGCCTCCAAAGACGTACACAAAAAAGCCCAATAAACCCCTGAAACAAAAACGCCCAGGTGTGAAAGGAGCGGAACCCCATCCCTGCTGTACTAAAAATTATAAGAAAAATGATCTTTTTTCTCTGGCGGTCACCCTGACATGGATGAGTTTGGTCACCCTGGCATAGCAGTCAGAGTCAGTTCACCCTAAACTACATTACGGTCACCATTACACCTAACACTTTCCCTACAGAAACTAGATTTTGAATCTAACTATAGTGGTATATAGTACCCTAACTACACTAGATATCCCTTTCCTCACACTAAAAATTGCTAAATGACACGTTTGCAGCAGGAGTAACAGAACTGCTTCCACTCTCTTCCACAGCCTCTATATTACAGTGCTAGAGATTTGGCGGGGCTATCGTATATACTGGGGGGCGTATTCACTACTGATTGGCCTCTGGACCCCCTAGTCACTCCAATCACATTCCTAGCAGACTCCTGCCACCTCAATTGGCTTTACTTTTACCGCAAAAAGTTCGGAATTCGTCCGGATTTCGAACAGCCAATGTTCGGGTCGAACCGATGGTTCACCCGAACCGTTCGATCATCCCTAAACTCAAACCCTCTCTCTAATCCTAATTCTAACCCTAACCCTAACCCTAACTCTAACCCTAACCTTAACCCTGACCCTAACCCTAACCCTAATTCGAACACTAACCCTAACCCTAACTTGAATCCTAACTCTATCCCTAACACTAACCCTAACTCTAACCCTAACCCTAATCCTTACTCTAACCCTAACACTAACACTAACTCTAACCCTAATCCTAACACTAACACTAACTTGAATCCTAACTCTATCTCTATCTCTAACCCTAACCCTAACTCTAACCCTAACTCTAACCCTTAACCGAACTCTAACCCTAACTCTAAACCTAACCCTATCTCTAACTCTAACCCTAACCCTAACCCTAACTCTAACCTTATCTCTAATCCTATTTTTTCCTAATCCTGTTGCATTTTTATGCCTTTATTATTTGTAACTCTAACTCCAATTCTAACCCTAACTCTAACTCTAACCCTAACACTAACACTAACCCTAACCCTATCTCTAACCCTAACTCTAACCCTAACCCTAACTCCAACTCTAACCCTATCCCTTAACCTAACTGTAAGCCGAATTCTAACCCTATCCCGAACATTATCTGAAACAAACTTAACCCTAACTCTAACCCAAACTCCAACACAAATCCTAATTCAAACCTAATTCTAACCCTAACTCTAACCCTAACCCTAACACTAACCCTAACACTAACTCTAACTCTAACCCTAAATCTAACCCTAACCCTAGCTCTAACCCTAATCCTAACTCTAACACTAACCCTAACACTAACCCTAACTCTAACCCTAACCCAAACCCCATCTCTAACCCTAACTCTAACCCTAACTCTAACACTAACCCTAACTCTAACCCTTACTGTAACTCTAACCCTAACTCAAAGCCTAACCCAAACCCTAACTCTAACTGTAACTCTAACCCAAACCCTAACTCAAACTCTAACTCAAACCCTAAGTCTAACCCTAACTCTCTCTCTATCTCTAACTCTAACCCTAACCCTAACTCTAACCTAAACCCTAACCCTAACTCTAACCCTAATTCTAACCCTAACTCTTTCCCTAACCCTAAACCTAACTGTAACCGTAACCCTAACCGTAACCCTAACCTCAACCCTAACTCTAACCCTAACTCTAACCCTAACTCAAACTCTAACCCTAACCGTAACCCTAACCCTAACTCTTACCCTAACTCTAACCCTAACCCTAACTTTAACTCTTTAACCTTATCTCTAATCCTATTTTTTCCTAATCCTGTTGCATTTTTATGCCTTTATTATTTGTTACTCTAACCCTAACCCTAACTCTAACCCAAACTCTAACACAAATCCTAACTCAAACCCAACTCTAACCCTAACCCTAACTCGAACCCTAACACTAACCCTAACTCTAACCCTAACCCTGACTCTAACCCTAACTCTAACCCTAACCCAAACACTAACCCTAACTTGAACCCTAATTAGATCCCTAACTCTAACCCTAGCCCTAACTCTAACCCTAGTTCTAACCCTAACCCTAACTCTAACCTTAACTCTAAAACTAACTCTATCCCTAACCCAAACTCTAACCCTAACTCTAACTCTAACCCTAACACTATCCCTAACTCTATCCCTAACTCTAACCCTAACTCTAACCTTAACTTTAACTCTTACCCTATCTCTAATCCTATTTTTTCCTAATCCTGTTGCGTTTTTTATGCCTTTATTATGTGTTTTGCTGTATTCTTTGGCTAATAGGAAAGTATTACCGCGCTATTCTTGAAGAAACCTTCATAATTACCGCTAACCCTAACCCTATCTCTAACCCTAATTCTAACCCTATCCCTAACTTTGTCCTAAACAAACCTAACCCTAACTCTAACCCTAACCCAAACTCTAACCCTAACTCTAACCATAACCCTAACTCTAACCCTAACTCTAACCCTAACCCTGACTCTAACCCTAACTCTAACCCTAATTCTAACCCTAACACTAACCCTAACTATAACCCTAACTCTAACCCTAACCCTGACTCTAACCCTAACTCTAACCCTAACCCTGACTCTAACCCTAACTCTAACCCTAACCCAAACACTAACCCTAACTCGAACCCAAATTAGATCCCTAACTCTAACTCTAACCCTAGCCCTAACTCTAACCCTAATTCTAACCCTAACCCTAACTCTAACCTTAACTCTAAACCTAACTCTAACCCTAACCCAAACACTAACCCTAACTCGAACCCAAATTAGATCCCTAGCCCTAACTCTAACCCTAATTCTAACCCTAACCCAAACTCTAACCCTAACTCTAACTCTAACCCTAACTCTAACCCTAACTCTAACTCTTACCCTATCTCTAATCCTATTTTTTCCTAATCCTGTTGCATTATTATGCCTTTATTATGTGTTTTGCTGTTTTTTTTGGCTAATAGGAAAGTATTACCGCGCTATTCATGAAGAAACCTTCATAATTACCACTAACACTAACCCTATCTCTAACCCTAATTCTAACCCTATCCCTAACTTTATCCTAAACAAACCTAACCCTAACTCAAACCCTCTCTCTAATCCTAACTCTAACCCAAACTCTAACACAAATCCTATCTCAAACCTAACACTAACATTAACTCTAACCCTAACTCTAACCCTAACTCTTACCCTAACCCTAACTCTAACCCTAACTCTAACACTAACTTTAACCCTTACTCCAACTCTAACCCTAATTCTAACTCTAACACTAACTCTAACCCTTAATCCAACTCTATCCCTAAAACTAACCCTAACTCAAACACTAACTCTAACCCTAACCCTAGCTATAACCCTAACTCTAACCCTAACCCTAACTCTAACACTAACTTTAACCCTTACTCCAACTCTAATCCTAATTCTAACTCTAACCCTATATCTAACTCTATCCCTAACCCTAACCCTAACTCTAACACTAACTCTAACCCTAACCCTAGCTATAACCCTAACTCTAACCCTAACCCTAACTCTAACCCTAACCTTAACTCTAAACCTAACTCTAACTCTAACTCTAACCCCAACCCTAACCCTAACCCTAATTCTAATTCTAACCCTAACTCTAACCATAAACCTAACTCTAATCCTAACCCTAAACCTAGCCCTAATTCTAAACCTAACCCTAACCCTAACTCTAACCCTAATACTAACCCTAACCCTAGCCCTAACCTTAACTCTAACCCAAACTCTAACTCTAACCCTAACACTAATTCTAACCCAAACTCTAACCCTAACTCTAACCCTAACTCTAACCCTTACCCTAACCCTAACTCTAACCATTACTCTAAACCTAACTCTATCCCTAACTCTAATTCTAACCCTAACCCTAACTCTAACTCTAACCCTAACCCTAACCCTAACTCCAACCCTTACCCTAACTCTAACCCTAACCCAAACGTTAACCCTAACACTAACCCTAACTCTAACCCTAATACTAACCCTAACTCTTACCCTAAATCAAACCCTATCTCTAATCCTATTTTTTCCTAATCCTGTTGCGTTTTTTATGCCTTTATTATGTGTTTTGCCTTTTTCTTTGGTTAAAAGGAAAGTATGACGGCGCTTTTCATAAAGAAACCTTCCTAATTACCGCTAACCCTAACCTAATCTCTAACCCTAATACAAACCCTATCCCTAACTTTATCCTAAACAAACCTAACCCTAACTCAAACCCTCTCTCTAATCCTAACTCTAACCCAAACTCTAACACATATCCTAACTCAAACCTAACTCTAACCCTAACTCTATCCCTAACTCTAACCCTAACTCTAACACTAACCCTAACTCTATCCCTATCTCTAACCCTAACCCTAACTCTAACCCTAATTGTAACCCTAACTCTAACCCTAATTCTAACTGTGACAGGAGTCATTTTGGGCCTGGGGGTTGTGGACTCCAAATTCCTTTAGATAGGTTGGGGGGCACCATGTCCAACCTTATGGGGCTCTCTTATGTTTAAGTCACCCTGCATCTGTTATGGATGCAGGGTGACCAAGAGGGTGGTGAACACTGAGAATATGGTTGGACTCCTTCAAATGGGACAATAATATGCATTAACCATATCTCTCAGGAAATATGGAGATCTATCATATCTCTTTAGACTGTCAGGCACAGGAAGTGCAGCGCCTAATTTGGGCGTCCAGGAACTGGTAGAGACAGCATGGCTGCTAATCATTGAAGTGCTTTTGTCTAAAATAGGGTTTGAGACAGCTTTTTCATTCACCTATTGTTAACTGTGCTAATGAGTAGGGATGATCGAACGGTTCGGGACGACCATCGGTTCGGCCCGAACATTGGGTGTTCGAGGTTCGGCCGAATTTAGAACTTTTTGCCCAAAAAGTTCAGAATTCGGCAACCAGAACCACCCAAAATGCAATGCTTCAGGAAATTGGTTTTAAAAGCCCGTGATTGGACCAGAACCATTAGCAAAAGCCAATTGAGGGGGCAGGAGAATGCTAGGAATGTGATTGGAGTGACTAGGGGGTCCCTAGGCCAATCATTAGTGAATACGCCCCCCAGTATATAAGATCGCCCCTGCCATATTCCTAGCATTGTTATACTGGACATGGAAGAGAGTGGAAGCAGTTCTGTTAATTTTACTTTAAAAGTGTCATTTAGCTATTTTTAGTGTGAGGAAAGGGATATCTAGTGTAGTTAGAGTGCTCCTTTACACTTAAGTTAGCTTCAAAAATTCAGTTTCTGTAGGGAAAGTGTTAAGTGTAAGGGGACCGTAGTGTAGTGTAGGGTTTACTGGCAGTGACTGCTATGGCATGGTGACAAAACCCTTCCATAGCAGGGTGACCGCTATAGAGAAATGATCATTTCTCTGAATAGCTTCGGGACACCCATATGGCTTCTCACCAGCCAAGCATTTTTTATGCTGCAGGGGCTGCCACTGCCAGTGCTTTTTTGAGGACATGTTTGATATCAGACATGACATCTGAACATGTGTATAGGGGGTATATATAGACATATATGTCTGAATATATACCCCTAGACATATATAGGTGTGATAGTAGCAGAAATAAATGCTTGCGCTAATGAAATCATTTACAGTAATATATTTCTGCTACTATCACACCTATATATGGCTAGGGGTATATATTCAGACATATATGTCTATATATACCCCCTATACACATGTTCAAATGTTTTGCCTGCCTCAAAAGTACCCAAAAAAATGCAAAAAAAAACGCTAGCGTCAAAAAAAAAATGCCCAGGTGTGTTTTTGCTGGCATTTTTTGGGGGCTTTGGAGGCAGGCAAAACATCTGAACTTGTGCACAGTACCACTATACACAAGTTCAGATGTTTTTCCTGACTGCAAAGAACCCAAAAAAATGCCTGCTTTGAAACCGGCAAGGTGTTACAGCAGAGAAGCCATATTCCTGTGCTGAAAGTTTTCTAATACAAACAATCCTTTTTTTTCTGGTTCTGGACATGCTATAGACCTTTTAGACCCCCCAGACACAAAATCACACAAAAAAAAGTTCTTAAAAATTGTCATTTTTGATAAAAAAGCCAATTATTGAAAAATTAAAAAAAAAAAAAAGAGAGAGAGATTTTTTGATTTTTACTTTGGATTTAGTATCTGGGGGGTCTAAATGGTGTTCATGTGAAGTTTCAGCTCTGTAGCATGTCCAGAACCATGAAAAAAAAAAGATAATTTTTCAGTAGAACAGGGATGTGGGTCGGGACCCTCCTTTAACTTTAACACCTATATGATCTTTTTTCTGGTTCTGGACATGCTACAGAGCTGAAACTTCACAGGTACACCTTTTAGACCCCCCAGATACAAAATTACACAAAAAAAGTTCTTAAAAATTGTAATTTTTGATAAAAAAGCCAATTATTGAAAAAAAAAGAGATTTTTTGATTTTTACTTTGGATTTCAGATCTGGGGGGTCTAAAAAGTGTAGATGTGAAGTTTCAGCTCTGTAGCATGTCCAAAACCATAAAAAAAAGATTGTTTGTATTAGAAAACTTTCAGATCTTCACCAATATGGTTTCTCGCTTTGCACAGCACCTTACCGCTTTAATAGAAGGCATTTTTTTGGGTTCTTTGGAGTCAGAAAAAACATCTGAACTTGTGTATAGTGGTACTGTGCACAAGTTCAGATGTTTTTCCTGCCTCCAAAACCCCCCAAAAAATGCCATATATAAATATATATTGCCATATATAAATATAAATATATGGATGTGTGTATATACACCACTATACACAAGTTCAGATGTTTTGCCTGCCTCAAAAGAACCCCAAAAAATGCCAAAAAAACCTCTTTTTGGGGGTTTTTGGAGGCAGGCAAAACATCAGAACTTGTGCACAGTACCACTATACACAAGTTCAGATGTTTTTTCTGACTCCAAAGAACCCAAAAAAATGCCTTCTATTAAAGCGGTAAGGTGCTGTGCAAAGCGAGAAACCATATTGGTGTGATCTGAAAGTTTTCTAATAAAAACAATCTTTTTTTTTCATGGTTCTGGACATGCTACAGAGCTGAAACTTCACATGCACACATTTTAGACCCCCTAGATACTAAATCCAAAGTAAAAATCAAAAAATCTCTTTTTTTTTTCAATAATTGGCTTTTTTATCAAAAATGACAATTTTTAAGAACTTTTTTTGTGTGATTTTGTGTCTGGGGGGTCTAAAAGGTGTACATGTGAAGTTTCAGCTCTGTAGCATGTCCAGAACCAGAAAAAAAGATCATATAGGTGTTAAAGTTAAAGGAGGGTCCCGACCCACATCCCTGTTCTACTGAAAAATTATCTTTTTTTTTTTTCATGGTTCTGGACATGCTACAGAGCTGAAACTTCACATGCACACCTTTTAGACCCCCCAGATACTAAATCAAAAAATCTCTCTTTTTTTCTTATTTAATTTTTTCAATAATTGGCTTTTTTATCAAAAATGACAATTTTTAAGAACTTTTTTTGTGTGATTAATAGTTAATGGGGCATGACCCAGAACCCTAGGCACTTTTTAGGGGCATTTATTGGGTTTTAGGGCTTAAAAATTGTGTTTTTTGATTACCGAAGTTCGGGTCCTATTGATTTCAATGGGGTTCTGAAATCCGAACCGAACTTTTGAAAAATTCGGGTGTTCTGGTCGAACCGAACTTTTCAAAGGTTCGATCATCCCTACTAATGAGCCCACCATTGTTCTGTCTGTGTGCCTTAAGAGAAACTTATAGGAATGTGGATTAGATGCTAAGGGGGAGGGGGGATTGTCCCACATTGTATATTTTGTACACTGTATGAGAGTGTAAAACTCTGTTCCTATTGGATGGTGAATATTATGTTCAGTCTTCAACAAGGTCCATCTGGGTGGTAACTTTGTGGGTGAAAACTGTATATAAGCCGTGTTCAATAAAGTTGTGCTGAGTTAATTCAACCTCAATCTAGAGTTCTGTCTCTTATTGGGGGATATGCTACAAGGGGTTGCTATGTCCTCCATACTCCCTTAGAGAATCACTGAGCTCTGGTAAGAGCTTGTATAAGAGCTTGTTCTGCTGCACTCTCTGGGGAAAGAGAGGTTCACCCACAGGAACCTGGAGACTTGTCGGAGGTCCAGGGTGGATAGGAAACAGTTAGACCCTAACCAAGCTGCGGCGGTTCGTGGGGTCTGAAGTGGTTACGGTGCCTGGTGGAGTGCTTGGAGCCCCTCGGGAAGCACTAGGAGCATCTGTCAACGGAGGTACCCGGTCAGGGGTGCCCAGTTCCGTTACACTAACCCTTACCTTAACCCTAACCCTAACCCTATCTCTAAACCTAACTCTAGCCCTAACCATAATTCTAACCCTAACTCTAACTCTAACCCGAACCCTAACCCTAACTCTATATCTAACTCTAACCCTAACACTAACCCTAACTCTAACCCTAACTCAAACCCTATCTCTAATCCTATTTTTTCCTAATCCTGTTGCGTTTTTATGCCTTCATAATGTGTTTTGCCGTTTTCTTTGGCTAAAAGGAAAGTATGACGGAGCTTTTCATGAAGAAACCTTCATAATTACCGCTAACCCTTACCCTATCTCTAACCCTAATTCTAACCCTATCCCTAACTTTATCCTAAACAAACCTAACCCTAACTCAAACCCTCTCTCTAATCGTAACTCTAACCCAAACTCTAACAAAAATCCTATCTCAAACCTAAAATTAACTCTATCCCTAACTCTAACCCTAACCCTAACTCTAACCCTAACTCTAACCCTAACTTTAACCCTTACTCCAACTCTAACCATAATTCTAACTCTAACCCTAACTCTAACTCAATCCTTAACCCTAACCCTAACCCTAACTCTAACCCTAACTCAAACCCAAACTCAAACCCTAACCCAAACCCTAACTCTAACCCGAACTCAAACCTTAATCCTAACTATAACCCTAACCTTAACTCTAACCCGTACTTTAACCATAACTCTAACCCATACTCTAACCCAAACCCTAACTCTAACCCTAACACTAACTCTAACCCTAACAATAGCTATAACCCTAACTCAGATCCAATCTCAAACCCTAACTCTAACCCTAACCCTAACTCTAACCCTAACTCTAACCATAACCCTAACCCTAACCCTATCCCTAACTTTATCTTAAACAAACCTAACCCTAACTCAAACCCTCTTTCTAATCCTAACTCTAACTCAAACTCTAACACAAATCCTATCTCAAACCTAAGACTAACATTAACTCTAACCCTAACTCTAACCCTAACTCTAACCCTATTTTTAACCCTTAGTCCAACTCTAACCATAATTCTAAATCTAACTCTAACCAGAACCCTAACTCTAACCCTAACTCTAACACTAACTCCAACCCTAACCCTAACTCCAACCCTAACTCTATCCCCAACTCTAACCCTAACCCAAACACTTACCCTAAATCTATGCCTAACTCCAACCCTAACTCTAACCCTAACCCTAACTCTATCCCTAACCCTAACACTAACTCTAACACTAACTCTAACCCTAACCCTAGCTATAACCCTAACTCAGACCCAATCTCAAACCCTAACCGTAACCCTAACTTTAACCCTAACTCTAACCATAACCCTAACTCTAACCCTAACTCTAACTCTATCCCTAAATCTGACTCTAACCCTAACTCTAACCCTAACTCTAACCCTAACCCTAACTCTAACCCTAACGCAAACCCCAACTCTAACCCTAACTCTAACCCTAACCCTGACTCTAACCCTAACTCTAGCCCAAACCCAAAAACTAACCCTAACTCGAACCCTAACTCTATCCCTAACTCTAACCCTAACCCTAACTCTAACCCTAATTCTAACCCTAATTCTAACTCTAACTCTAACCCTAACTCTAACCCTAATTCTAACCCTTACCCTAACCCTAACCCTAACTCCAACCCTAACTCTAAACCTACCTTTATCCCTAACCCTAATTCTAACCCTTACTCTAACTCTAACCCTAACCCTAACTCCAACCCTTACCCTAAACCTAACTCTAACCCGAACCCGAACCCTAACTCTAACCCTAACCCTAACCCTAACCCTAACCCTAACTCTAACCCTAACTCTAACCCTAACACTAACTCTAACCCTATTTTTAACCCTTAGTCCAAATTTAACCATAATTCAAACTCTAACTCTAACCAGAACCCTAACTCTAACCCTAACTCTAACACTAACTCCAACCCTAACCCTAATCCTAACCCTAGCCCTAACCTTAACTCTAACCCTAACCCTAGCCCTAACCTTAACTCTAACCCTAACCCAAACGTTAACCCTAACTCTAACCCTAACTCAAACCCTATCTCTAATCCTATTTTTTCCTAATCCTGTTGCGTTTTTTATGCCTTCATTATGTGTTTTGCCGTTTTCTTCGGTTAAAAGGAAAGTATGACAGCGCTATTCATGAAGAAACCTTCCTAATTACCGCTAACCCTAACCCTATCTCTAACCCTAATACAAACCCTATATCTAACTTTATCCTAAACAAACCTAACCCTAACTCAAACCCTCTCTCTAATCCTAACTCTAACCCAAACTCTTACACAAATCCTATCTCAAACCTAAAATGAACTCTATCCCTAACTCTAACCCTAACCCTAACTCTAACCCTATTTTTAACCCTTAGTCCAACTCTAACCATAATTCTAAATCTAACTCTAACTCTAACCAGAACCCTAACTCTAACACTAACTCCAACCCTAACCCTGACTCCAACCCTAACCCTAACTCAAACCCTAACCCAAGCCCTAACCCTAACTCAAATCCTAAATCAAACCTAACTCTAACCCTAACTCTATCCCGAACTCTAACCCTAACCCTAACCCTAACTCCAACCCTAACTCTAACCCTAACCCTAACTCTATCCCTAACACTAACTCTAGCTAAAACCCTAACTCAGACCCAAACTCAAACCCTAACTCAAACCCTAACTCTAACTATAACTCTAACCATAACCCTAAATCTAACCCTAACTCTAACCCTAACCCTGACTCTAACCCTAACTCTAACCTTAACTCTAACCCTAACTCTATCCCTAACTCTAACCCTAACTCTAACCCTAACACTAACCCTAACTCTAACCCTAACTCTAATCCTGACTCTAACCCTAACTCTAACCCTAACCCAAACACTTACCCTAAATCTATCCTTAACTCTAACCCTAACCCTAGCCCTAACTCCAAACCTAACTCTAACCCTAACCCTAACTCTATCCCTAACCCTAACACTAACTTTAACACTAACTCTAACCCTAACCCTAGCTATAACCCTAACTCAGACCCAATCTCAAACCCTAACTCTAACCCTAACTCTAACCCTAACTCTAAATATAACCCTAACTCTAACTCTAACTCTATCCCTAACCCTGACTCTAACCCTAACTCTAACCCTAACTCTAACCCTAACCCTAACTCTAACCCTAAAACAAACCCTAACTCTAACCCTAACTCTAACCCGAACCCTGACTCTAACCCTAACTCTAGCCCTAAGCCAAAAACTAACCCTAACTCTATCACTAACTCTAACCCTAACTCTAACTCTAACCCTAATTCTAAACCTAACCCTAATTCTAACTCTAACCCTAGCTCTAACCCTAATTCTAACCCTTACCCTAACCCAAACCCTAACTCCAACCCTAACTCTAAACCTACCTCTATCCCTAACCCTAATTCTAACCCTAACTCTAACTCTAACCCTAACCCTAACTCCAACCCTTACCCTAACCCTAACTCTAACCCGAACCCGAACCCGAACCCTAACTCTAACTCTAACTCTAACTCTAACTCTAACCCTAACCCTAACCCTAACTCTAATTCTAACCCTAACTCTAACCCTAACACTAACCCTAACTCTAACCCTAACTCTAACCCTAACCCAAACACTTGCCCTAAATCTATCCTTAACTCTAACCCTAACCCTAACCCTAGCCCTAACTCCAACCCTAACTCTAACCCTAAACCTAACTCTATCCCTAACTCTAACCCTAACCCAAACACTTACCCTAAATCTATCCCTAACTCTAACCCTAACTCTAACACTAACTCCAACCCTAACCCTAATTCCAACCCTAACCCTAACTCAAACCCAAACTCAAGCCCTAAACCATGCCCTAACCCTAACTCTAACTCAAATCCTAAATCAAACCTAACTCTAACCCTAACTCTAACCCTAACTCCAACCCTAACTCTAACCCTAACTCTATTCCTAACCCTAACACTATCTCTAACATTAACTCTAACCCTAACCCTAACTCAGACCCAATCTCAAACCCTAACTCAAACCCTAACTCTATCCCTAACCCTAACTCTAACCCTAACTCTAACCCTAACCCCAACTCTAACCCTAACTCTAACCCTAACCCAAACACTAACCCTAAATCTATCCATAACTCTAACCCTAACCGTAACTCCAACCCTAACTCTAACCCTAACCCTAACTCTATCCCTAACCCTAACACTAACTCTAACACTAACTCTAACCCTAACCCTAGATATAACCCTAACTCAGACCCTAACTCTAACTCCAACCCTTACCCTAACCCTAACTCTAACTCTAACCCTAACCCTAACTCTAACTATAATTCTAACCCTAACTCTAACTCTAACACTAACACTAACCCTATCTCTAACCCTAACTCTAACCCTAATTTTAACCCTTAGTCCAACTCTAACCATGATTCTAACTATAAATCTAACAGAACCATTACCCTAACCCTAACTCTAACCATAACTCTAAACCTAACTCTATCCCTAACCCTAATTCTAACCCTAACTCTAACTCTAACCCTAACCCTAACCCTAACCCTAACTCCAACCTTTACCCTAACTCTAACCCTAACCCAAACGTTAACTCTAACTCTAACCCTAACTCTAACCCTTATACTAACCCTAACTCTAACCCTAACTCAAACCCTATCTCTAATCCTATTTTTTCCTAATCCTTTTATGCCTTCATTATGTGTTTTGCCATTTTCTTCGGTTAAAAGGAAAGTATGACCACGCTATTCATGAATAAATCTTCCTAATTACCGCTAACCCTAACCCTATCTCTAACCCTAATTCTAACCCTATCCCTAACTTTATCCTAAACAAACCTAACCCTAACTCAAACCCACTCTCTAATCCTAACTCTAACCCAAAATCTAACACAAATCCTATCTCAAACCTAAAATTAACTCTATCCCTAACTCTAACCCTAACCCTAACTCTAACCCTAACTCTAACCCTATTTTTAACCCTTAGTCCAACTCTAACCATAATTCTAAATCTAACTCTAACTCTAACCAGAACCCTAACTCTAACACTAACTCCAACCATAACCCTGACTCCAACCCTAACCCTAACTCAAACCCAAACTCAAACCCTAACCCAAGCCCTAACCCTAACTCTAACTCAAATCCTAAATCAAACCTAACTCTAACCCTAACTCAATCCCGAACTCTAACCCTAACCCTAACCCTAACTCCAACCCTAACTCTATCCCTAACACTAACTCTAACCCTAGCTAAAACCCTAACTCAGACCCAAACTCAAACCCTAACTCAAACCCTAACTCTAACTATAACTCTAACCATGACCCTAAATCTAACCTTAACTCTAACCCTAACCCTGACTCTAACCCTAACTCTAACCTTAACTCTAACCCTAACCCTAACTCTATCCCTAAATCTAACCCTAACTCTAACCCTTACACTAACCCTAACTCTAACCCTAACTCTAACCCTGACTCTAACCCTAACTCTAACCCTAACCCAAACACTTACCCTAAATCTATCCTTAACTCTAACCCTAACCCTAGCCCTAACTCAAACCCTAACTCTAACCCTAACTCTATCCCTAACTCTAACCCTAACCCAAACACTTACCCTAAATTTATCCCTAACTCTAACCCTAACCCTAGCCCTAACTCCAACCCTAACTCTAACCCTAACCCTAACTCTATCCCTAACCCTAACACTAACTTTAACACTAACTCTAACCCTAACCCAAGCTATAACCCTAACTCAGACCCAATCTCAAACCCTAACTCTAACCCTAACCCTATCTCTAACCCTAACTCTAAATATAACCCTAACTCTAACCCTAACTCTAACTCTAACTCTATCCCTAACTCTGACTCTAACCCTAACTCTAACCCTAACTCTAACCCTAACCCTAACTCTAACCCTAACACAAACCTTAACTCTAACCCTAACTCTAACCCTAACCCTGACTCTAACCCTAACTTAAGCCCTAAGCCAAAAACTAACCCTAACTCGAACCCTAACTCTATCCCTAACTCTAACCCTAACCCTAACTCTAACTCTAACCCGAATTCTAAACCTAACCCTAATTCTAACTCTAACCCTAGCTCTAACCCTAATTCTAACCCTTACCCTAACCCAAACCCTAACTCAAACCCTAACTCTATCCCTAACCCTAATTCTAACCCTAACCCTAATTCTAACCCTAACTCTAACTCTAACCCTAACTCTAACTCCAACCCTTACCGAAACCCCAACTGTAACCCTAACCCTAACTCTAACTCAAACCCTAACCATAACACTAACTCTAACTCTAATTCTAACCCTAACTCTAACCCTAACACTAACCCTAACCCTAACCCTATCCCTAACCCTAATTCTAACCCTAACTCTAACTCTAACCCTAACCCTAACCCTAACTCCAACCTTTACCCTAACTCTAACCCTAACCCAAACGTTAACCCTAACTCTAACCCTTATACTAACCCTAACTCTAACCCTAACTCAAACCCTATCTCTAATCCTATTTTTTCCTAATCCTGTTGCGTTTTTTATGCCTTCATTATGTGTTTTGCCGTTTTCTTCGGTTAAAAGGAAAGTATGACCACGCTATTCTTGAATAAACCTTCCTAATTACCGCTAAACCTAACCCTATCTCTAACCCTAATACAAACCCTATCCCTAACTTTATCCTAAACAAACCTAACCCTAACTCAAACCCTCTCTCTAATCCTAACTCTAACCCAATCTCTAACACAAATCCTATCTCAAACCTAAAATTAACTCTATCCCTAACTCTAACACTAACCCTAACTCTAACCCTAACTCTAACCCTATTTTTAACCCTTAGTCCAACTCTAGCCATAATTCTAAATCTAACTCTAACTCTAACCAGAACCCTAACTCTAACACTAACTCCAACCCTAACCCTGACTCCAACCCTAACCCTAACTCAAACCCAAACTCAAACCCTAACCCAAGCCCTAACCCTAACTCTAACTCTAACTCAAATCCTAAATCAAACCTAACTCTAACCCTAACTCTATCCCGTACTCTAACCCTAACCCTAACCCTAACTCCAACCCTAACTCTATCCCTAACACTAACTCTAACCCTAGCTAAAACCTTAACTCAGACCCAAACTCAAACCCTAACTCAAACCCTAACTCTAACTATAACTCTAACCATAACCCTAAATCTAACCCTAACTCTAACCCTAACCCTGACTCTAACCCTTACTCTAACCTTAACTCTAACCCTAACCCTAACTCTATCCCTAACTCTAACCCTAACTCTAACCCTTACACTAACCCTAACTCTAACCCTAACTCTAACCCTGACTCTAACCCTAACTCTAACCCTAACCCAAACACTTACCCTAAATCTATCCTTAACTCTAACCCTAACCCTAGCCCTAACTCCAACCCTAACTCTAACCCTAACTTTATCCCTAACTCTAACCCTAACCCAAACACTTACCCTAAATCTATCCCTAACTCTAACCCTAGCCCTAACTCCAACCCTAACTCTAACCCTAACCCTAACTCTATCCCTAACCCTAACACTAACTTTAACACTAACTCTAACCCTAACCCTAGCTATAACCCTAACTCAGACCCAATCTCAAACCCTAACTCTAACCCTAACCCTAACTCTAACCCTAACTCTAAATATAACCCTAATTCTTACCCTAACTCTAACTCTAACTCTATCCCTAACCCTGACTCTAACCCTAACTCTAACCCTAACACAAACCCTAACTCTAACCCTAACTCTAACCCTAACCCTGACTCTAACCCTAACTTTAGCCCTAAACCAAAAACTAACCCTAACTCTATCCCTAACTCTAACCCTAACCCTAACTCTAACTCTAACCCGAATTCTAAACCTAATCCTAATTCTAACTCTAACCCTAGCTCTAACCCTTATTCTAACCCATACCCAAACCCTAACCCTAACTCGAACCCTAACTCTATCCCTAACCCTAACTCTAACCCTAATTCTAACCCTAACCCTAATTCTAACCCTAACTCTAACTCTAACCCTAACTCTAAATCCAACCCTTACCATAACCCTAACTGTAACCCTAACCCTAACTCTAACTCTAACTCTAACCCTAACCATAACACTAACTCTAACTCTAATTCTAACCCTAACTCTAACCCTAACACTAACACTAACCCTAACCCTATCTCTAACCCTAACTCTAACCCTATTTTTAACCCTTAGTCCAACTCTAACCAGAACCCTAACTCTAACCCTCACTCTAACCTTAACCCTAACTCAAACTCAAACCCTATCCCATGCCCTAACCCTAACCCTAACTCCAACCCTAACTCTATCCCTAACCCTAACTCTATCCCTAACCCTAACACTATCTCTAACACTAACTCTAACCCTAACCCTAGCTATAGCCCTAACTCAGACCCAATCTCAAACCCTAACTCAAACCCTAACTCTAACCCTTACCCTAACTCTAACCATAACTCT
This sequence comes from Pelophylax lessonae, assembly GCF_965119305.1. Taxonomy (NCBI): domain Eukaryota; kingdom Metazoa; phylum Chordata; class Amphibia; order Anura; family Ranidae; genus Pelophylax; species Pelophylax lessonae. The sequence goes on along the minus strand of NC_138771.1, from coordinate 1,914,111 downwards.
AACCATAACCCTAAATCTAACCCTAACTCTAACCCTAAAGCTGACTCTAACCCTAACTCTAACCTTAACTCTAACCCTAACCCTAACCCTAACCCTAACTCTAACCCTAACACTAACCCTAAATCTATCCTTAACTCTAACCCTAACCCTAGCCCTAACTCCAACCCTAACTCTAACCCTAACTTTATCCCTAACTCTAACCCTAACCCAAACACTTACCCTAAATCTATCCCTAACTCTAACCCTAGCCCTAACTCCAACCCTAACTCTAACCCTAACCCTAACTCTATCCCTAACCCTAACACTAACTTTAACACTAACTCTAACCCTAACCCTAGCTATAACCCTAACTCAGACCCAATCTCAAACCCTAACTCTAACCCTAACCCTAACTCTAACCCTAACTCTAAATATAACCCTAACTCTTACCCTAACTCTAACTCTAACTCTATCCCTAACCCTGACTCTAACCCTAACTCTAACCCTAACTCTAACCCTAACACAAACCCTAACTCTAACCCTAACTCTAACCCTAACCCTGACTCTAACCCTAACTTTAGCCCTAAGCCAAAAACTAACCCTAACTCTATCCCTAACTCTAACCCTAACCCTAACTCTAACTCTAACCCGAATTCTAAACCTAACCCTAATTCTAACTCTAACCCTAGCTCTAACCCTTATTCTAACCCTTACCCAAACCCTAACCCTAACTCGAACCCTAACTCTATCCCTAACCCTAACTCTAACCCTAATTCTAACCCTAACCCTAATTCTAACCCTAACTCTAACTCTAACCCTAACTCTAACTCCAACCCTTACCATAACCCTAACTGTAACCCTAACCCTAACTCTAACTCTAACTCTAACCCTAACCATAACACTAACTCTATCTCTAATTCTAACCCTAACTCTAACCCTAACACTAACACTAACCCTAACCCTATCTCTAACCCTAACTCTAACCCTATTTTTAACCCTTAGTCCAACTCTAACCAGAACCCTAACTCTAACCCTAACTCTAACCTTAACCCTAACTCAAACTCAAACCCTATCCCATGCCCTAACCCTAACCCTAACTCCAACCCTAACTCTATCCCTAACCCTAACTCTATCCCTAACCCTAACACTATCTCTAACACTAACTCTAACCCTAACCCTAGCTATAGCCCTAACTCAGACCCAATCTCAAACCCTAACTCAAACCCTAACTCTAACCCTAACCCTAACTCTAACCATAACTCTAACCATAACCCTAAATCTAACCCTAACTCTAACCCTAAAGCTGACTCTAACCCAAACTCTAACCTTAACTCTAACCCTAACCCTAACTCTAACCCTAACACTAACCCTAACCCTAACTCTAACCCTAACCCCGACTCTAACCCTAACTCTAACCCTAACCCAAACACTAACCCTATATCTATTCCTAGCTCAAACCCTAACCCTAACTCCAGCCCTAACTCTAACCCTAACCCTAACTCTATCCCTAACCCAAACACTAACGTTAACCCTAACTCTAACTCTAATTCTAACCCTTACCCTAACCCTAATCCGAACCTTAACCCTAACTCTAACTCTAACTCAAACCCTAACCCTAACCCTAACTCTAACTCTAATTCTAACCCTAACTCTAACTCAAATCCTAAGTCAAACCTAACTCTAACCCTTACTCTATCCCGAACTCCAACCCTAACCCTAACTCTATCCCTAACCCTAACACTATCTCTAACCCTAACTCTAACCCTAACTCCAACTCTAACCCTAACTCTTACCCTAACCCAAACACTAACCCTAAATCTATTCCTAACTCAAACCCTAACCCTAACTCCAACCCTAATTCTAACCCTTACCCTAACCCTAACCCGAACCCTAACCCTAACTCAAACCCAATCTCAAACCTTAACTCAAACCCTAACTCTAACCCTAATCCTAACTCTAACCATAACTCTAACCATAACCCTAAATCTAACCCTAACTCTAGCCCTAAAGCTGTCTCTAACCCTAACCCTAAATCTAACCCTAACTCTAACCCTAACCCCGACTCTAACCCTAACTCTATCCCTAACCCTAACACTAACCCTAACCCTAACTCTAACCCTAATTCTAACCCTCACCCTTACCCTTACCCTAACCTTAACCCTAACGCTAAACCTAACTCTATCCCTAACCCTAATCCTAACCCTAACTCTAACCATAACTCTAACTCCAACCCGTACCCTAACCCTAACTCTAACGTGAACCCTAACCCTAACTCTAACCCTAACCCTAACCCTAACTCTAACTCTAATTCTAACCCTAACCCTAACCCTATCTCTAACCCTATTTTTAACCCTTAGTCCAAATCTAACCATAATTCTAACTCTTACTCTAATTCTAACCAGAACCCTAACTCTAACCCTAACTCTAAAACTAACTCCAACCCTAACCCTAACTCAAACCCAAACTCAAACCCTAACCCTAACTCTAACTCAAATCCTAAATCAAACCTAACTCTAACCCTAACTCTATCCCGAACTCCAACCCTAACTCTAACCCTAACTCTATCCCTAACACTATCTCTAACACTAACTCTAACCCTAACCCTAGCTATAACCCTAACTCAGACCCAATCTCAAACCCTAACTCAAACCCTAACTCTATCCCTAACCCTAACCCTAACTCTAACCCTAACTCTAACCATAACTCTAACCATAACCCTAAATCTAACCCTAACTCTAACCCTAAAGCTGACTCTAACCCTAACTCTAACCTTAACTCTAACTCTAACCCTAACTCTAACCTTAACTCTAACCCTAACCCTAACTCTAACCCTAACCCAGACTCTAACCCTAACTCTATCCCTATTCCTAACACTAACCCTAACCCTAACTCTAACCCTAATTCTAACCCTTACCCTTACCCTAACCTTAACCCTAACCCTAACCCTAACGCTAAACCTAACTCTATCCCTAACCCTAATTCTAACCCTAACTCTAACCCTAACTCTAACTCCAACCCTTACCCTAACCCTAACTCTAACCCGAACCCTAACCCTAACTCTAACACTAACCCTAACCCTATCTCTAACCCTATCTCTAACCCTATTTTTAACCCTTAGTCCAAATCTAACCATAATTCTAACTCTTACTCTAATTCTAACCAGAACTCTAACTCTAACCCTAACTCTAAAACTAACTCCAACCTTAACCCTAACTCTAACCCTAACTCTAACCCTAACCCTAACTCTAACCCTAACTCTAACCCTAACCCCGACTCTAACCCTAACTCTAAACCAAACACTAACCCTAAATCTATCCCTAACTCTAACCCAAACCCTAACCCTAACTCCAACCCTAACTCTAACCCTAACCCTAACTCTATTCCAACCCTAACACTAACTCTAACACTAACTCTAACACTAACTCTAACCATAACCCTAACTCTAACCCGAACTCTAACCCTAACCCTAATTCCAACCCTAACCCTAACTCAAACCCAAACTCAAGCCCTAACCCATGCCCTAACCCTAACTCTAACTCAAATCCTAAATCAAACCTAACTCTAACCCTAAATCTATCCCGAACTCTAACCCTAACTCTAACTCCAACCCTAACTCTAACCCTAACCCTAACTCTATCCCTAACCCTAACACTATCTCTAACACTAACTCTAACCCTAACCCTAGCTATAACCCTAACTCAGACCCAATCCCAAACCCTAACTCTAACCCTAACCCTAACCCTAACTATAACCCTAACCCCGACTCTAACCCTAACTCTAACCCTAACCCAAACACTAACCCTAAATCTATTCCTAACTCAAACCCTAACCCTAACCCTATCCCTAACTCCAACCCTAACTCTAACCCTAACTCTATCCCTAACCCTAACACTATCTCTAACACTAACTCTAACCCTAACCCTAGCTATAACCCTAACTCAGACCCGATCTCAAACCCTAACTCAAACCCTAACTCTATCCCTAACCCTAACTCTAACCCTAACTCTAACCCTAACTCTAACCCTAACTCTAACCCTAACCCCGATTCTAACCCTAACTCTAACCCTAACCCAAGCACTAACCCTAATTCTATCCCTAACTCTAACCCTAACCCTAACTCCAACCCTAACTCTAACCCTAACCCTAACTCTATCCCTAACCCTAACACTAACTCTAACACTAACTCTAACCCTAACCCTAGCTATAACCCTAACTCTAACTCCAACCCTTACCCTAACCCTAACTCTAACTCCAACCCTAACCCTAACCCTAACTCTAACTCTAATTCTAACCCTAACTCTAACTCTAACACTAACCCTATCTCTAACCCTAACTCTAACCCTAATTTTAACCCTTAGTCCAACTCTAACCATGATTCTAACTATAAATCTAACAGAACCCTAACTCTAACCCTAACTCTAAAACTAACTCCAACCCTAACCCTAACTCCAACCCTAACCCTAACTCCAACCAAAACTCAAATCCTAACCCATGCCCTAACCCTAACTCTAACTCAAATCCTAAATCAAACCTAACTCTAAACCTAACTCTATCCCGAACTCCAACCCTAACTAACCCTAACTCTTTCCCTAACCCTAACCCTAACTCTAACCCTAACTCTAACATTAACTCCAACCCTAACCCTGACTCCAACCCTAACCCTAACTCAAACCCAAACTCAAACCCTAACCCAAGCCCTAACCCTAACTCTAACTCAAATCCTAAATCAAACCTAACTCTAACCCTAACTCTATCCCGAACTCTAACCCTAACCCTAACCCTAACTCCAACCCTATCTCTATCCCTAACACTAACTCTAACCCTAGCTAAAACCCTAACTCAGACCCAAACTCAAACCCTAACTCAAACCCTAACTCTAACTATAACTCTAACCATAACCCTAACTCTAACCTTAACTCTAACCCTAACCCTAACTCTATCCCTAACTCTAACCCTAACTCTAACCCGTACACTAAACCTAACTCCAACCCTAACTCTAACCCTAACTCTATCCCTAACTCTAACCCTAACCCAAACACTTACCCTAAATCTATCCCTAACTCTAACCCTAACCCTAGCCCTAACTCCAACCCTAACTCTAACCATAACACTAACTCTATCCCTAACCCTAACACTAACTTTAACACTAACTCTAACCCTAACCCTAGCTATAACCCTAACTCAGACCCAATCTCAAACCCTAACTCTAACCCTAACTCTAACCCTAACTCTAAATGTAACCCTAACTCTAACTCTAACTCTATCCTTAACCCTGACCCTAACCCTAACTCTAACCCTAACTCTAACCCTAACTCTAACCCTAACACAAACCCTAACTCTAACCCTAACTCTAACCCTAACCCTGACTCTAACCCTAACTTAAGCCCTAAGCCAAAAACTAACCCTAACTTGAACCCTAACTCTATCCCTAACTCTAACCCTAACCCTAACTCTAACTCTAACCCGAATTCTAAACCTAACCCTAATTCTAACTCTAACCCTAGCTCTAACCTTAATTCTAACCCTTACCCTAACCCAAACCCTAACCCTAACTCGAACCCTAACTCTATCCCTAACCCTAACTCTAACCCTAATTCTAACCCTAACCCTAATTCTAACCCTAACTCTAACCCTAACTCTAACTCAAACCCTAACCATAACACTAACTCTAACTCTAATTCTAACCCTAACCCTAACCCTAATTCCAACCCTAACCCTAACTCCAACCCAAACTCAAGCCCTAACCCATGCCCTAACCGTAACTCTAACTCAAATCCTAAATCAAACCTAACTCTAACCCTAACTCTATCCCGAACTCCAACCCTAACCCTAACTCTATCCCTAACCCTAACACTATCTCTAACCCTAACTCTAACCTTAACTCTAACCCTAACCCTAACTCTAACCCTAACTCTTACCCTAACCCAAACACTAACCCTAAATCTATTCCTAACTCAAACCCTAACCCTAACTCCAACCCTAATTCTAACCCTTACCCTAACCCTAACCCGAACCCTAACTCAAACCCAATCTCAAACCTTAACTCAAACCCTAACTCTAACCCTAATCCTAACTCTAACCATAACTCTAACCATAACCCTAAATCTAACCCTAACTCTAACCCTAAAGCTGACTCTAACCCTAACTCAAACCTTAACTCTAACCCTAACCCTACATCTAACCCTAACTCTAACCCTAACCCCGACTCTAACCCTAACTCTATCCCTAACCCTAACCCTAACACTAACCCTAACCCTAACTCTAACCCTAATTCTAACCCTTACCCTTACCCTAACCCTAACTCTAACTCTAACTCTAACCCTAACCCTAACTCTAACTCTAATTCTAACCCTAACTCTAACTCTAACCCAAACACTAACACTAACCCTAACCCTATCTCTAACCCTATTTTTAACCCTTAGTCCAAATCTAACCATAATTCTAACCAGAACCCTAACTCTAACCCTAACTCTAAAACTAACTCCAACCCTAACCCTAACTCAAACCCAAACTCAAACCCTAACCCTAACTCTAACTCAAATCCTAAATCAAACCTAACTCTAACCCTAACTCTATCCCGAACTCCAACCCTAACTCTAACCCTAACTCTATCCCTAACACTATCTCTAACACTAACTCTAACCCTAACCCTAGCTATAACCCTAACTCAGACCCAATCTCAAACCCTAACTCAAACCCTAACTCTATCCCTAACCCTAATCCTAACTCTAACCCTAACTCTAACCCTAACCCTAACTCTAACCCTAACCCCGACTCTAACCCTAACTCTATCCCTAACCCTAACACTAACCCTAACCCTAACTCTAACCCTAATTCTAACCCTTACCCTTACCCTAACCTTAACCCTAACCCTAACGCTAAACCTAACTCTATCCCTACCCCTAATTCTAACCCTAACTCTAACTCCAACCCTTACCCTAACCCTAACTCTAACCCGAACCCTAACCCTAACACTAACTCTAACTCTAACCCTAACCCTAACCCTAACCTTAACCCTAACTCTAACTCTAATTCTAACCCTAACTCTAACCCAAACACTAACACTAACCCTATCTCTAACCCTATCTCTAACCCTATTTTTAACCCTTAGTCCAAATCTAACCATAATTCTAACTCTTACTCTAATTCTAACCAGAACCCTAACTCTAACCCTAACTCTAAAATTAACTCCAACCTTAACCGTAACTCTAACCCTAACTCTAACCCTAACCCTAACTCTAACCCTAACCCCGACTCTAACCCTAACCCCGACTCTAACCCTAACTCTAACCCAAACACTAACCCTAAATCTATCCCTAACTCTAACCCAAACCCTAACCCTAACTCCAAATCTAACTCTAACCCTAACTCTATTCCAACACTAACTCTAACACTAACTCTAACCCTAACCCTAACTCAAACCCTAACTAACCATAACCCTAACTCTAACCCTAACTCTAACCATAACCCTAACTCTAACCCTAACTCTAACCCTAACCCTAATTCCAACCCTAACCCTAACTCAAACCCAAACTCAAGCCCTAACCCATGCCTTAACCCTAACTCTAACTCAAATCCTAAATCAAACCTAACTCTAACCCTAAATCTACCCCGAACTCTAACCCTAACTCTAACTCGAACCCTAACTCTAACCCTAACCCTAACTCTATCCCTAACTCAGACCCAATCTCAAACCCTCACCCAAACACTAACCCTAAATCTATTCCTAACTCAAACCCTAAACCTAACCCTATCCCTAACTCCACCCCTAACTCTAACCCTAACTCTATCCCTAACCCTAACACTATCTCTAACACTAACTCTAACCCTAGCTATAACCCTAACTCAGACCCGATCTCAAACCCTAACTAAAACCCTAACTCTATCCCTAACCCTAACTCTAACCCTAACTCTAACCCTAACCCCGACACTAACCCTAACTCTAACCCTAACCCAAACATTAACCCTAATTCTATCCCTAACTCTAACCCTAACCCTAACTCCAACCCTAACTCTAACCCTAACCCTAACTCTATCCCTAACCCTAACACTAACTCTAACCCTAACTCTAACCCTAACCCTAGCTATAACCCTAACTCAGACCCTAACCCTAACTCTAACTCTAACCCTAACCCTAACTCTAACTCTAATTCTAACCCTAACTCTACCTCTAACACTAACACTAACCCTATCTCTAACCCTAACTGTAACCCTAATTTTAACCCTTAGTCCAACTCTAACCATGATTCTAACTATAAATCTAACAGAACCCTAACTCTAACCCTAACTCTAAAACTAACTCCAACCCTAACCCTAACTCCAACCCTAACCCTAACTCAAACCCAAACTCAAATCCTAACCCATGCCCTAACCCTAACTCTAACTCAAATCCTAAATCAAACCTAACTCTAACCCTAACTCTATCCCGAACTCCAACCCTAACTAACCCTAACTCTATCCCTAACACCATCTCTAACACTAACTCTAACCCTTACCCTAGCTATAACCCTAACTCAGACCCAATCTCAAACCCTAACTCAAACCCTAACTCTATCCCTAACCCTAACTCTAACCCTAACTCTAACCATAACTCTAACTATAACCCTAAATCTAACCCTAACTCTAACCCTAAAGCTGACTCTAACCCTTACTCTAACCTTAACTCTAACTCTAACCCTAACTCTAACCTTAACTCTAACCCTAACCCTAACTCTAACCCTAACACTAACCCTAACCCCGACTCTAACCCTAACTCTAACCCAAACACTAACCCTAAATCTATCCCTAAATCTAACCCTAACCCTAACTCCAACCCTAACTCTAACCCTAACCCTAACTCTAACCATAACTCTAACCATAACCCTAAATCTAACCCTAATTCTAACCCTAAAGCTGACTCTAACCCTAACTCTAACCTTAACTCTAACCCTAACCCTAAACCCGACTCTAACCCTAACTCTATCCCTAACCCAAACACTAACCTTAAATCTATCCCTAACTCTAACCCTAACCCTAACCCTAACTCCAACCCTAACTCTAACCCTAACTCTATCTCTAACCCTAACACTAACTCTAACACTAACTCTAACCCTAACCCTAGCTATAACCCTAACTCAGACCCAATCTCAAACCCTAACTCTAACCCTAACCCTAACTCTAACCCTAACTCTAACCCTAACTCTTACTCTAAGTCTATCCCTAACCCTGACTCTAACCCTAACTCTAACCCTAACTCTAACCCTAACCCTAACTCTTACCCTAACACAAACCCTAACTCTACCCCTAACTCTAACCCTAACCCTGACTCTAACCCTAACTTAAGCCCTAAGCCAAAAACTAACCCTAACTTGAACCCTAACTCTATCCCTAACTCTAACCCTAACCCTAACTCTAACCCTAATTCTAAACCTAACCCTAATTCTAACTCTAACCCTAGCTCAAACCCTAATTCTAACCCTTACCCTAACCCAAACCCTAACTCCAACCCTAACTCTAAACCTACCTCTATCCCTAACCCTAATTCTAACCCTAACTCTAACTCTAACCCTAACCCTAACTCCAACCCTTACCCTAACCCTAACTCTAACCCGAACCCGAACCCAAACTCTAACCCTAACCCTAACCCTAACCCTAACTCTAATTCTAACCCTAACTCTAACCCTAACACTAACCCTAACACTAACCCTAACTCTATCTCTAACTCTAACCCTAACCCTAATCATAAACCTAACTCTAACCGTAACTTTTACCATAACCCTATCTCTAACCCTAACTCTAACCGTACCTCTAATCCTATTTTTCCTAATCCTTTTGCGTTTTTTATGCCTGTATTATATGTTTTGCAGTTTTCTTTGGCTAATAGGAATGTATGACTACGCTATTCATGATGAAATCTTCATAATTACTGCTAACCCTAACCCTAAATATAACCCTAACTCTAACCCAAATTCTAACACTAACAATAACCCTAACTCTATCCCTAACTCTAACCCTAACCTTAACCCTAACCCTAACCCTAACTCTATCCCTAACTGTAACTCTAACCCTAACCCTAACCCTAACCCTAACCCTAACTCTAATCCTAACTCTAAACCTAACTCTATCGCTAACCCTAATTCTAACCCTAACTCTAACTAACCCTAACCCTAACTCCAACACTTACCCTAACTTTAACCCTAACTCTTACCCTAACCCTAACTCTAACCCTCACTCTAACTCTAACCCTAACATTATCCCTATCTCTAATCCTGTTTTTTCTTAATCCTGTTGCATTTTTTATGCATTTATTATATGTTTTGTAGTTTTCTTTGGCTAATAGGAAAGTATGACAGCGCTATTCATGAAGAAACCTTCATAATTACAGCTAACCCTAACCCTATCACTAACCCTATTTCTAACCCTATCCCTAACTTTATCCAAAACAAAACTAACCCTAACTCAAACCCTCTCTCTAATCCTAACTCTAACCCAAACTCTAACACAAATCCTATCTCAAACCTAACACTAACATTAACTCTAACCCTAACTCGAACCCTAACTTTAACCACTACTCCAACTCTAAGCATAATTCTAACTCTAACCCTAACTCTAACCCTAAATCAAACCCTAACCATAACCCTGACCCTAACCATAACTCTAACCCTAGCTATAACCCTAACTCATACCCAATCTCAAACCCTAACTCAAACCCTAACTCTAACCCTAACCCTAACTCTAACCCTAACTCTAACCCTAACCCTAACCCTAACCCTGACTCTAACCCTAATTCTAACCCTAACTCTAACCCTAACTCTAACCCTAACCCTAACCCTAACTCTAACCCTAACACTAACCCTAACTCTAACCCTAACCCGGACTTTAACCCTAACTCTAGCCCTAATTCTAACCCTATCTCTAACCCTAACCCTAACACTAACCCTAACTCTAACCCTAACCCTAAGCTTAACCCTAACCCTAACTCTATCCTTAACACTAATCCTAACTCGAACCCTAAATCTATCCCTAACTCTAACCCTAACCCTAACTTTTACCCTAACTCTAACCCGTACTCTAATCATAACTCTAACCCGTATTCTAACCCAAACCCTAACCCTAACCCAAACCCTAACCCTAACTCTAACCCTAACCCTAACTCTATCCCTATCTCTATCCATAACCCTAACATTAACTCTAACTAACTCTAACCCTAACCCTAACTATAACCCTAACTTAAACCCTAACTCTAACCCTTACCTTTACTCTAACCCTAACTCTAAACCTAACTCTAACCCTGACTCTAACCCTAACTCTAACCCTAACTCTAACCCTAACCCTGACTCTAACCCTAAATCTAACCCAAACCCAAACACTAACCCTAACTCTAACCCTAACCCGAACTCTAAGCCTAACCCTAACTCTAACTCTAACCCTAAATCTGACCCTAACCTTAACCCTAACCTTAACCCTAACTGCCACCCTAACCCTAACTCTGACCCTAACCCTAACCCTAACTCTAACTCTAACCCTAACACTAACCCTAACTCTAACCTTATCTCTAACCCTAACCCTAACTCAATCCCTATCTCTTATCCAATTTTTTTCCTAATCCTGTTGCGTTTTTTTATGCCTGTATTATATGTTTTGCAGTTTTTTTGGCTAATAGGAAAGTAAGACCGCGCTATTCATGAAGAAACTTTCATAATTACCGCTAACCCTAACCCTATCTCTAACCCTAATTCTAACCCTATCCCTAACTTTATCTTAAACAAACCTAACCCTAAATCAAACCCTCTCTCTAATCCTAACTCTAACCAAAACTCTAACACAAATCCTAACTCAAACTTATCTCAGACCAAAACTCTATACCTAACTCTAACCCTAACTCTAACCCTATTTTTAACCCTTAGTCCAACTCTAACCATTATTCTAACTCTAACTCTAACAAGAACCCTAACTCTAACCCTAACTCTAACTTCAACCCTAACCCTAACTCTAACCCTAACCCTAACTCAAACCCAAACTAAAACCCTAACCCAAGCCCTAACCCTAACTCTAACTCAAATCCTAAATCAAACCTAACTCTAACCCTAAATCTATCCCGAACTCGAACCCTAACCCTAACCCAAACCCTAACTCCAACCCTAACTCTAACCCTAATGCTAACTCTATCCCTAACTATAACACTATCTCTAACACTAACCCTAGCTATAACCCTAACTCAGACCCAATCTCAAACCCTAACTCTAACCCTAACCCTAAATCTAACCATAACCCTAACTCTAACTCTAACCCTAACTCTAACCCAAACCCTGACTCTAACCCTAACTCTAACCCTAACTCTAACCCTAACTCTAACCCTAACCCTAACTCTAACCCTAACACTAACCCTAACTCTATTCCTAACTCTAACCCTAACCCTGACTCTAACCCTAACTCTAACCCTAACCCAAACACTAACCCTAACTCGAACCCTAACTCTAACCCTAACTCTAACTCAAACCCTAACTCCAACTCTAACACTAACTCTAACCCTAACTATAACCCTAACTCTAACCCTAACTCTAACCCTAACTCTAACCCTAACCCTAACTCTAACCTTGACCCTAAATCTAAACCTAACTCTAACCCTAACTCTAACCCTAACCTTATCCCTGACCCTAACCCTAACAATAAATCTAACCCTAACTCTAACCCTAATTCTAACACTAACCCAACCCTAACTCGAACCCTAACTCTATCCCTAAAACTAGCCCTAACTCTTACTCTTACCCGAACTCTAACCCTAACTCTAACTCTAACCCTAACTCTAACCCTAACTCTATCTCTAACTCTAACCCTAACCATAAACGTAACTCTAACCGTAACTTTTACCATAACCCTATCTCTAACCCTAACTCTAACCGTACCTCTAATCCTATTTTTCCTAATCCTGTTGCGTTTTTTATGCCTGTATTATATGTTTTGCAGTTTTCTTTGGCTAATAGGAAAGTATGACTACGCTATTCATGATGAAACCTTCATAATTACTGCTAACCCTAACCCTAAATCTAACCCTAAATCTAACCCTAATTATAACACTAACCCTAACCCTAACTCTATCCCTAACTCTAACCCTAACCTTAACCCTAACCCTAACTCTATCCTTAACTCTAACCCTAACTCTAACCCTAACCCTAACTGTAACTCTAACCCTAACCCTAACTCTAATCCTAACTCTAAACCTAACTCTATCGCTAACCCTAATTCTAACCCTAACTCTAACTAACTCTAACCCTAACCTTAACCCTAACCCTAACTCTAACCCTAACTCTAAACCTAACTCTATCGCTAACCCTAAATTCTAACCCTAACTCTAACTAACCCTAACTCAAACACTTACCCTAACTCTAACTCTAACCCTAACTCTTACCCTTACCCTAACTCTAACTTTAACCCTAACTCTTACCCTAACCCTCACTCTAACCCTAAATCTAACTCTAACCCTAACATTATCCCTATCTCTAATCTTATTTTTTCTTAATCCTGTTGCATTTTTTATGCCTTTATTATATGTTTTGCAGTTTTCTTTGGCTAATAGGAAAGTATGACAGCGCTATTCATGAAGAAACCTTCATAATTACCGCTAACCCTAACCCTATCACTAACCCTAATTCTAACCCTATCCCTAACTTTATCCAAAACAAACCTAACCCTAACTCAAACCCTCTCTCTAATCCTAACTCTAACCCAAACTCTAACACAAATCCTAAATCAAACCCTAACCCTAACTCTAACCCTAATTCTTGTTGCAGAGTGTGATCACTGGGTGCAGCGGAGTCCATTCAGATCAGACATTGTGGAGTAAACAGGAACTGGCTTCTTTATTGGAACATAACACAGAATGCAAAGATGTCACCTCATTGTAATAAGAACAACAGACAGGAAGAGATAACCAACAAGTTCAGTAAAGTGTACAGGATATTACAACACATCATAGAACTGCATAGCATATCACTGAGCATTAGCGACATCTACTGTCCTATTTGTGAACTGAAGTTAATCTGCTAAGCTGAAAGCTGTTGTATCTCCAACAATTCTAACCCTAACTCTAACCCTAACCCAAACCCTAACTCAAACCCTAGGACAAATATGGCAAACGGATTTTGTAGGTCCACCCTAACTCTAACTCAAACCCTAACCCTAGCCCTAACCCTAACTATAACTCTAACCCTAACTCTAACCCTAACCCTAATTCTAACCCTAACCCTAAACCTAACCCTAACTCTAACCCTTACCCTAGCCCTAACCCTAACTCTAACCGTAACCCTAACTCTAACCCTAGCTCTAATCCTATTTTTTCCTAATCTTGTTGCGTTTTTTATGCCTGTATTATATGTTTTGCTGTTTTCTTTGGCTAATAGGAAAGTATGACTATGCTATTCATGATGAAACCTTCATAATTACCGCTAACCCTAACCCTATCTCTAACCCTAATTCTAACCCTATCCCTAACTTTATCCTAAACAAACCTAACCCTGACTCAAACCCTATCTCTAACCCTATCTCTAACCGAAACTCTAACACAAATCCTAACTCAAACCTAACTCTAACCCTAACTCTAACCGTAACTCTAACCCTTACTCTATCCTTAATTCTAACTCTAACACTAACCCTAACTCAAACCCACACTCAAACCCACACTCAAACCCTAACCCAAACCCTAACCCTAACTAAAAACCCTAACTCAAACCCTAACTCAAACCCTATCTCTAATCCTAACTCTAACCTAACTCTAACATTAACTCTAACCCTAACTTTAACATTAACTGTAACTGTATCCCGAACCTTAAATCTAACCCTAACTCTAACCTTAACTCAAACTCAAACTCAAACCCTAACCCTAACCCTAAATCAAACCCTGACTCAAACCCGAACTCTAACCCTAACTTTAACCATAACCCTAACTCTAACCCTAACTCCAACCCTAGCTCTAACCCAATCCCTAACTCTAACCCTAACTCTAACCCTAACCCTAACTCTAACCCTAACTCTAACCCCAACTCTAACCCCAACTCTACCTCTAACCCTAACTTTAACCCTAACCCTAACTCTAACCCTAACTCTAACTCTAACCCGAACTCTAACCCCAACTCTACCTCTAACCCTAACTTTAACCCTAACCGGTACTCTAACCCTAACTCTAACCCTAGCTCAAACCCTAACTCTAACCCTAACTCTAACTCTAACCCTAAGTCTATCCCTAACACTAACTCTAACACTAACTCTGACCCAATCTAAAACCCTAACTCAAACCCTAACTCTAACCCTAACCCTAACCCTAACTCTAACTCTAACCCTAACTCTAACCCTAACTCTAACCCTAACCCTGACTCTAACTCTAACCCTAATTGTAACCCTAACCCTAACTCAATCCCAAACTCAAACCCTAACCCAAACCATAACTCTAACCCTAACCCAAATCCCATCTCTAATACCAACTCTAACCCTAACTCTAACCCTAACTCTAACACTAACCCCAAATCTAACCCTAACTCTAACACTAACTCTAACACTAACCCTAACACTAAGCCTAACTCAAACCCTAACCCAAACCCTAACTCTAACCACAACTCTAACCCAAACCCTAATTCAAACTCAAACTTTAACTCAAACCCTAACTCTAACCCTAACTCCATCCCTAACTCTAACCCTTACTCTAACCCTAACCTTTACTCTAACCCTAACTCTACCTCTTTCCCTAACCCTAACCCCAACCCCAAATCTAACCCTAAACCTAACACTAAACCCTAACCCTAACTCTAACCCTAAATTTAACTGGCACACTAACTCTAACCCTAACTCTAACCCTAACTCTAACCCTAACCGTAACTCTAACTCTAACCCTAACTCTAACCCTAACCCTAACACTAACCCTAACTCTAACCCTAACCCTAATTCTAACCCTAACCATAACCCTAAATCTAACCCTAACCCTAACCCTAGCCCTAATTCTAACCCTAACCCTAACTCTAACCCTAATCCTAACCCTAACCCTAGCCCTAACCTTAACTCTAACCTTAACTCAAACTCAAACCCTAACCCTAACCCTAAATCAAACCCTGACTCAAACCCGAACTCTGACCCTAACTTTAACCATAACCCTAACTCTAACCCTAACTCCAACCCTAGATCTATCCCAAACCCTAGCTCTAACCCTAACTCTAACCCCAACTCTAACCCCAACTCTACCTCTAACCCTAACTTTAACCCTAACCCTAACTTTAAACCGTACTCTAACCCTAACTCTAAACCTAGCTCTAACCCTAACCCTAACTCTAACCCTAACTCTAACCCTTACCCTAACTCTATCCCTAACCCTAACACTAACTCTAACACTAACTCAGACCCAATCTAAAACCCTAACTCAAACCCTAACTCTAACCCTAACCCTAACTCTAACTCTAACCCTAACTCTAACCCTAACCCTAACTCTAACCCTAACCCTGACTCTAACCCTAACCCAAATCCCATCTCTAACCCCAACTCTAACCCCAACTCTAACTCTAACACTAACCCTAAATCTAACCTTAACTCTAACCCTAACTCTAACACTAACCCTAACTCTAACCCTAACTCAAACCGTAACCCAAGCCCTAACTCTAACCAAAACTCTAACCCAAACCCTAACTCAAACATTAACTCAAACCCTAACTCTAACCCTAACTCTATCCCTAACTTTAACCCTAACCCTAACCTTTACTCTAACCCTAACTCTACCTCTTTCCCTAACCCTAACCCCAACCCCAAATCTAACCCTAACCCTAAACCTAACACTAAACCCTAACCCTAACTCTAACCCTAAATCTAACCGACACCCTAACTCTAACCCTAACTATAAGCCTAACTCTAACCCTAACAGTAACCCTAATCCTAACTCTAACCCTAACTCTAACTCTAACCCTAACCCTAACTCTAACCCTAATCCTAACTCTAAACCTAAACCTAACCCTAGTCCTAACCTTAGCTCTAACCCTAACTCTAATCCTAACTCTAACCCTAACCCTAATTCTTACCCTAACCATAACCCTAAATCTAACCCTAACCCTAA
This sequence comes from Pelophylax lessonae, assembly GCF_965119305.1. Taxonomy (NCBI): domain Eukaryota; kingdom Metazoa; phylum Chordata; class Amphibia; order Anura; family Ranidae; genus Pelophylax; species Pelophylax lessonae. The sequence goes on along the minus strand of NC_138771.1, from coordinate 1,897,067 downwards.
CCCTAACCCTAGCCTTAATTCTAACCCTAACCCTAACTCTAACCCTAACTCTAACCCTAATCCTAACCCTAACCCTAGCCCTATTCCTAACTCTAACCCTAACTCTAACCCTTACCCTAGCCCTAACCCTAACCATAACCCTAACTCTAACTTTAACCCTAACTCTAACTCTTACCCTAACTCTAATCCTATTTTTTCCTAATCCTGTTGCGTTTTTTTATGCCTTTATTATGTATTTTGCTGTTTTCTTTGGCTAATAGGAAAGTATGACTGCGCTATTCATGAAGAAACCTTCATAATTAACAAAAACCCTAACCCTATCTCTAACCTTAATTCTAACCCTATCCTTAACTTTATCCTAAACAAAACTAACCCTAACTCAAACCCTCTCTCTAATCCTAACTCTAACCCAAACTCTAACACAAATTCTATCTCAAACCTAACACTAACATTAACTCTAACCCTTACTCTAACCCTAACTCTAACCCTAACTCGAACCCTAATTTTAACCACTACTCCAACTCTAAGCATAATTCTAACTCTAACACTAACTCTAACCCTAAATCTAACCCTAACCATAACCCTAACCATAACTCTAACCCTAACCCTAGCTATAACCCTAACTCAGACCCAATCTCAAACCCTAACTCAAACCCTAACTCTAACCAAAACCCTAACACTAACCCTTACCCTAACCCTGACTCTAACCCTAACTCTAACCCTAACTCTAACCCTAACCATAACTCTAACCCTAACTCTAACCCTAACACTAACCCTAACTCTAACTCAAAATTTAACCCTAACCCTGACTCTAACCCTAACTCTAACCCTAATTCTAACCCTAACCCTAACTCTAACCCTAACACTAACCCTAACTCTAACCCTAACCCTGACTCTAATCCTAACTCTAACCCAAACACTAACCCTAACTCGAACCCTAAATCTATCCCTAACTCTAACCCTAACCCTAACTTTTACCCTAACCCTAACTCTAACCCGTACTCTAACCATAACTCTAACCCGTACTCTAATCCAAACCCTAACCCTAAACCAAACCCTAACACTAACTCTAACCCTAACTCTATCCCTATCTCTATCCCTAACCCTAACACTAACTCTAACACTAACTCTAACCCTAACCCTAACTATAACCCTAACTCAAACCCTAACTCTAACCCTTACCTTTACTCTAACCCTAACTCTAACCCTAACTCTAACCCTAACCCTGACTCTAACCCTAAATCTAACCCTAACCCAAACACTAACCCGAGCTCTAACCCTAACCCTAACTCTAACCCTAATCCTGACCCTAACCTTAACCCTAATTCCAACCCTAACCCTAACCCGAACTGCCACCCTAACCCTATCACTAACCCTAACTCTTACCCTAACCCTAACTCTAACCCTAACTCTAACTCTGACCCTAACACTAACCCTAACTCTAACCCTAACTCTAACCATAACCCTAACTCAATCCCTATCTCTAATCCTATTTTTTCCTAATCCTGTTGCGTTTTTTATGCCTGTATTATATGTTTTGCAGTTTTTTTGGCTAATAGGAAAGTAAGACCGCGCTATTCATGAAGAAACATTCATAATTACCGCTAACCCTAACCCTATCTCTAACCCTAATTCTAACCCTATCCCTAACTTTATCCTAAACAAACCTAACCCTAAATCAAACCCTCTCTCTTATCCTAACTCTAACCAAAACTCTAACACAAATCCTAACTCAAACCTATCTCAGACACTAACTCTAACCCTATCTCTAACCCTATTTTTAACCCTTAGTCCAACTCTAACCATTATTCTAACTCTAACTCTAACAAGAACCCTAACTCTAACCCTAACTCTAACTCTAACTCCAACCCTAACCCTAACTCCAACCCTAACCCTAACTCAAACCCAAACTCAAACCCTAACCCAAGCCCTAACTCTAACCATAACCCTAACACTAACCCTTACCCTAACCCTAACCCTGACTCTAACCCTAACTCTAACCCTAACTCTAACCCTAACTCTAACCCTAACCATAACTCTAACCCTAACCCTAGCTATAACCCTAACTCAGACCCAATCTCAAACCCTAACTCAAACCCTAACTCTAACCATTACCCTAACACTAACCCTTACCCTAACCCTAACCCTGACTCTAACCCTAACTCTAACCCTAACTCTAACCCTAACCATAACTCTAACCCTAACTCTAAACCTAACACTAACCCTAACTCTAACTCTAACTCTAACCCTAACCCTGACTCTAACCCTAACTCTAACCCTAATTCTAACCCTAACCCTAACTCTAACCCTAACACTAACCCTAACTCTAACCCTAACCCTGACTCTAATCCAAACTCTAACTCTTACCCAAACACTAACCCTAACTTGAACCCTAAATCTATCCCTAACTCTAACCCTAACCCTAACTTTTACCCTAACCCTAACTCTAACCCGTACTCTAACCATAACTCTAACCCGTACTCTAATCCAAACCCTAACCCTAACCCAAACCCTAACACTAACTCTAACCCTAACTCTATCCCTATCTCTATCCCTAACCCTAACACTAACTCTAACACTAACACTAACTCTAACCCTAACCCTAACTATAACCCTAACTCAAACCTTAACTCTAACCCTTACCTTTACTCTAACCCTAACTCTAAACCTAACTTTAACCCTGACTCTAACCCTAACTCTAACCCTAACCCTGACTCTAACCCTAAATCTAACCCTAACCCAAACACTAACCCGAGCTCTAACCCTAACCCTAACTCTAACCCTAATCCTGACCCTAACCTTAACCCTAATTCCAACCCTAACCCTAACCCGAACCCTTACTCTAACCCTAACCCTAACTGCCACCCTAACCCTATCACTAACCCTAACTCTTACCCAAACCCTAACTCTAACCCTAACTCTAACTCTGACCCTAACACTAACCCTAACTCTAACCCTAACTCTAACCATAACCCTAACTCAATCCCTATCTCTAATCCTATTTTTTCCTAATCCTGTTGCGTTTTTTATGCCTGTATTATATGTTTTGCAGTTTTTTTGGCTAATAGGAAAATAAGACCGCGCTATTCATGAAGAAACATTCATAATTACCGCTAACCCTAACCCTATCTCTAACCCTAATTCTAACCCTATCCCTAACTTTATCCTAAACAAACCTATCCCTAAATCAAACCCTCTCTCTTATCCTAACTCTAACCAAAACTCTAACACAAATCCTAACTCAAACCTATCTCAGACACTAACTCTAACCCTATCTCTAACCCTATTTTTAACCCTTGGTCCAACTCTAACCATTATTCTAACTCTAACTCTAACAAGAACCCTAACTCTAACCCTAACTCTAACTCTAACTCCAACCCTAACCCTAACTCCAACCCTAACCCTAACTCAAACCCAAACTCAAACCCTAACCCAAGCCCTAACCCTAACTCTAACTTAAATCCTAAATCAAACCTATCTCTAACCCTAAATCTATCCCGAACTCGAACCCTAACCCTAACCCTAACACTAACTCCAACCCTAACTCTAACCCTAATGCTAACTCTATCCCTAACCCTAACACTATCTCTAACACTAACCCTAGCTATAACCCTAACTCAGACCCAATCTCAAACCCTAACTCTAACCCTAACCCTAACCCTAACCCAAACTCTAACCATAACTCTAACCCTAACCCTGACTCTAACCCTAACTCTAACCCTAACTCTAACCCGAACCCTAACTCTAACCCTAACACTGATCCTAACTCTATTCCTAACTCTAACCCTAACCCTGACTCTAACCCTAACTCTAACCCTAACCCTAACTCTAACCCTGACCCTAACTCTAAACCTAACTCTAACCCTAACTCTAACCCTAACCTTAACCCTAACCCTCTTACTCAAATCCTAAATCAAACCTAACTCTAACTCTAACTTTAGCAATAATTCTAACTCTAACTCTAACCCTAACTCTAACTCAAACCCTAACTCCAACTCTAACACTAACTCTAACCCTAACTATAACCCTAACTCTAACCCTAACTGTAACCCTAACCCAAACCCAAACCCTAACCCTAATTCTAACCCTAACTCTAACCCTAAACCTAACTCTAACCCTGACCCTAAATCTAAACCTAACTCTAACCCTAACTCTAACCCTAACCTTAACCCTGACCCTAACCCAAACAATAAATCTAACCCTAACTCTAACCCTAATTCTAACACTAACCCAACCCTAACTCGAACCCTAACTCTATCCCTAAAACTAGCCCTAGCCCTAACTCTAACTCTTACCCGAACTCTAACCCTAACTCTAACTCTAACCCTAACTCTATCTCTAACTCTAACCCTAACCCTAACCATAAACCTAACTCTAACCGTAACTTTTGCCATAACCCTATCTCTAACCCTAACTCTAACCTTACCTCTAATCCTATTTTTCCTAATCCTGTTGCGTTTTTTATGCCTGTATTATATGTTTTGCAGTTTTCTTTGGCTAATAGGAAAGTATGATTATGCTATTCATGATGAAACCTTCATAATTACTGCTAACCCTAACCCTAAATCTAACCCTAACTCTAACCCTAATTCTAACACTAACCCTAACCCTAACTCTATCCCTATCTCTAACCCTAACCTTAACCCTAACCCTAACTCTATCCTTAACTCTAACCCTAACTCTAACCCTAACCCTAACTCTAATCCTAACTCTAAACCTAACTCTATCGCTAACCCTAATTCTAACCCTAACTCTAACTAACCCTAACTCCAACACTTACCCTAACTCTAACTCTAACCCTAACTCTTACCCTTACCCTAACTCTAACTTTAACCCTAACTCTTACCCTAACTCTAACCCTAACTCTAACTCTAACCCTAACATTATCCCTATCTCTAATCCTATTTTTTCTTAATCCTGTTGCATTTTTATGCCTTTATTATATGTTTTGCAGTTTTCTTTGGCTAATAGGAAAGTATGACAGCGCTATTCATGAAGAAACCTTCATAATTACCGCTAACCCTGACCCTATCACTAACCCTAATTCTAACCCTATCCCTAACTTTATCCAAAACAAACCTAACCCTAACTCAAACCCTCTCTCTAATCCTAACTCTAACCCTAACTCTAACACAAATCCTAAATCAAACCTAACTCTAACCCTAACTCTAACCCTAATTCTTGTTGCAGAGTGTGATCACTGGGTGCAGCGGAGTCCATTCAGATCAGACATTGTGGAGTGAACAGGAACTGGCTTCTTTATTGGAACATAACACAGAATGCAAAGATGTCACCTCATTGTAATAAGAACAACAGACAGGAAGAGATAACCAACAAGTTCAGTAAAGTGTACAGGATATTACAACACATCATAGAAATGCATAGCATATCACTGAGCATTAGCGACATCTACTGTCCTATTTGTGAACTGAAGTTAATCTGCTAAGCTGAAAGCTGTTGTATCTCCAACAATTCTAACCCTAACTCTAACCCTAACCCAAACCCTAACTCAAACCCTAGGACAAATATGGCAAACGAATTTTGTAGGTCCACCCTAACTCTAACTCAAACCCTAACCCTAGCCCTAACCCTAACTATAACTCTAACCCTAACTCTAACCCTAACCCTAATTCTAACCCTAACCCTAAACCTAACCCTAACTCTAACCCTTACCCTAACCCTTACCCTAACTCTAACCTTAACTCAAACTCAAACCCTAACCCTAACCCTAAATCAAACCCTGACTCAAACCCGAACTCTAACCCTAACTTTAACCATAACCCTAACTCTAACCCTAGCCCTAACCCTAACTCTATCCCTACCCCTAACACTAACTCTAACACTAACTCTAACCCTAACTCTGACCCAATCTAAAACCCTAACTCAAACCCTAACTCTAACCCTAACCCTAAACCTAACTCTAACTCTAACCCTAACTCTAACCCTAACCCTAACTCTAACCCTAACCCTGACTCTAACACTAACCCTAATTGTAACCCTAACCCAAACTCAATCCCAAACTCAAACCCTAACCCAAACCCTAACTCTAACCCTAACCCAAATCCCATCTCTAACCCCAACTCTAACCCTAACTCTAACCCTAACTCTAACACTAACCCTAAATCTAAACCTAACTCTAACCCTAACTCTAACCCTAACACTAACCCTAACTCAAACCCTAACCCAAACCCTAACTCTAACCACAACTCTAACCCAAACCCTAACTCAAACTCAAACTTTAACTCAAACCCTAACTCTAACCCTAACTCTATCCCTAACTCTCACCCTAACCCTAACCCTTACTCTAACCCTAACCTTTACTCTAACCCTAACTCTACCTCTTTCCCTAACCCTAACCCCAACCCCAAATCTAACCCTAACCCTTACTCTAACCTTAAACCTAACACTAAACCCTAACCCTAACTCTAACCCTAAATTTAACCGGCACCCTAACTCTAACCCTAACTCTAACCCTAACTCTAACCCTAACCCTAACTCTATCCCTAACCCTAACACTAACTCTAACCCTAACCCTAACCCTAACTCTAAACCTAACCCTAACCCTAGTCCTAACCTTAACTCTAACCCTAACCCTAACTCTAACCCTAACTCTAACTCTAACCCTAACCCTAATTGTAACCCTAACAATAACCCTAAATCTAACCCTAACCCTAATCCTAACCCTAGCCCTAATTCTAACCCTAACCCTAACTCTAACCCTAACTCTAACCCTAATCCTAACCCTAACCCTAGCCCTAACCTTAACTCTAACCCTAACTCTAACCTTAACTCAAACTCAAACCCTAACCCTAAATCGAACCCTGACTCAAACCCGAACTCTGACCCTAACTTTAACCATAACCCTAACTCTAACCCTAACTCCAACCCTGGATTTATCCCAAACCCTAACTCTAACCCTAACTCTAACCCTAACCCTAACTCTAACCCTAACTCTAACCCGAACTCTAACCCCAACTCTACCTCTAACCCTAACTTTAACCCTAACTTTAAACCGTACTCTAACCCTAACTCTAACCCTAGCTCTAACCCTAACCCTAACTCTAACCCTAACTCTAACCCTTACCCTAACTCTATCCCTAACCCTAACACTAACTCTAACACTAACTCAGACCCAATCTAAAACCCTAACTCAAACCCTAACTCTAACCCTAACTCTAACTCTAACCCTAACTCTAACCCTAACCCTAACTCTAACCCTAACCCTGACTCTAACTCTAACCCTAATTGTAACCCTAACCCTAACTCAATCCCAAACTCAAACCCTAACCCAAACCCTAACTCTAACCCTAACCCAAATCCCATCTCTAACCCCAACTCTAACCCTAACTCTAACTCTAACACTAAGCCTAAATCTAACCCTAACTCTAACCCTAACTCTAACACTAACCCTAACTCTAACCCTAACTCAAACCCTAACCCAAACCCTAACTCTAACCAAAACTCTAACCCAAACCCTAACTCAAACTTTAACTCAAACCCTAACCCTAAACCTAACACCTAACCCTAACTCTAACCCTAAATCTAACCGGCACCCTAACTCTAAACCTAACTATAACCCTAACTCTAACCCTAACCGTAACCCTAATCCTAACTCTAACCCTAACTCTAACTCTAACTCTAACCCTAACTCTAACCCTAACTCTAACCCTAACCCTAACTCTAAACCTAAACCTAACCCTAGTCCTAACCTTAGCTCTAACCCTAACTCTAACCCTAACTCTAACCCTAACCCTAATTCTAACCATAACCCTAAATCTAACCCTAACCCTAATCCTAACCCTAACCCTAGCCCTAATTCTAACCATAACCCTAACTCTAACCCTAACTCTAACCCTAATCCTAACCCTAACCCTAGCCCTAACCCTAACTCTAACCGTAACTCTAACCCTTACCCTAGCCCTAACCATAACCCTAACTCTAACTTTAACCCTAACTCTAACTCTTTCCCTAACTCTAATCCTATTTTTTCCTAATTCTGTTGCGTTTTTTATGCCTTTATTATGTATTTTGCTGTTTTCTTCTGGCTAATAGGAAAGTATGACTGCGCTATTCATGATGAAACCTTCATAATTAACAAAAACCCTAACCCTATCTCTAACCTTATTTCTAACCCTATCCTTAACTTTATCCTAAACAAAACTAACCCTAACTCAAGCCCTCTCTCTAATCCTAACTCTAACCCAAACTCTAACACAAATCCTATCTCAAACCTAACACTAACATTAACTCTAACCCTAACTCTAACCCTAACTCTAACCCTAACTCGAACCCTAACTTAAACCACTACTCCAACTCTAAGCATAATTCTAACTCTAACCCTAACTCTAACCCTAGATCTAACCCTAACCATAACCCTAACCATAACTCTAACCCTAACCCTAGCTATAACCCTAACTCAGACCCAATCTCAAACCCTAACTCAAACCCTAACTCTAACCATAACCCTAACACTAACCCTTACCCTAACCCTAACCCTGACTCTAACCCTAACTCTAACCCTAACTCTAACCCTAACTCTAACCCTAACCATAACTCTAACCCTAACTCTAACCCTAACACTAACCCTAACTCTAACTCTAACCCTAACCCTGACTCTAACCCTAACTCCAACCCTAATTCTAACCCTAACCCTAACTCTAACCCTAACACTAAGCCTAACTCTAGCCCTAACTTTAACCCTAACCCTGTCTCTAACCCTAACTCTAACCCTAATTCTAACCCTAACCCTAACTCGAACCCTAACCCTAACTTTTACCCTAACCCTAACTCTAACCCGTACTATAACCATAACTCTAACCCGTACTCTAACCCAAACCCTAACCCTAACCCAAACCCTAACCCTAACTCTAACCCTAACTCTATCCCTATCTCTATCCCTAACCCTAACACTAACTCTAACACTAACTCTAACCCTAACCCTAACTATAACCCTAACTCAAACCCTAACTCTAAGCCTTACCTTTACACTAACCCTAACTCTAAACCTAACTCTAACCCTGACTCTAACCCTAACTCTAACCCTAACCCTGACTCTAACCCTAAATCTAACCCTAACCCAAACACTAACCCAAACTCTAACCCTAACCGTAACTCTAACTCTAACCCTAATCCTGACCCTAACCTTAACCCTAATTCTAACCCTAACCCTAACCCTAACCCGAACCCTTACTCTAACCCTAACCCTAACCCTAAACCTATCACTAACCCTATCTCTAACCCAAACCCTAACTCGATCCCTATCTCTTATCCTATTTTTTCCTAATCCTGTTGCGTTTTTTATGCCTGTATTAAATGTTTTGCAGTTTTTTTTGGCTAATAGGAAAATAAGACCGCGCTATTCATGAAGAAACATTCATAATTACCGCTAACCCTAACCCTATCTCTAACCCTAATTCTAACCCTATCCCTAACTTTAGCCTAAACAAACCTAACCCTAAATCAAACCCTCTCTCTAATCCTAACTCTAACCAAAACTCTAACACAAATCCTAACTCAAACCTATCTCAGACCCTAACTCTAACCCTATCTCTAACCCTATTTTTAACCCTTAGTCCAACTCTAACCATTATTCTAACTCTAACTCTGACAAGAACCATAACTCTAACCCTAACTCTAACTCTAACTCCAACCCTAACCCTAACTCCAACCCTAACCCTAACTCAAACCCAAACTCAAACCCTAACCCAAGCCCTAACCCTAACCATAACTCAAATCCTAAATCAAACCTAACTCTAACCCTAAATCTATCCCGAACTCGAACCCTAACCCTAACCCTTACTCCAACCCTAACTCTAACCCTAACGCTAACTCTATCCCTAACCCTAACACTATCTCTAACACTAACCCTAGCTATAACCCTAACTCAGACCCAATCTCAAACCCTAACTCTAACCCTAACCCTAACCCAAACTCTAACCATAACTCTAACCCTAACCCTGACTCTAACCCTAACTCTAACCCTAACTCTAACCCTAACTCTAACCCTAACACTAACCCTAACTCTATTCCTAACTCTAACCCTAACCCTGACTCTAACCCTAACTCTAACCCTAACCCAAACACTAACCCTAACTCTTACCCGAACTTTAACCCAAACCCTAACTCTAACCCTAACTCTAACCCAAACTCAAACCCTAACACAAGCCCTAACACTAACTCTAACTCAAATCCTAAATCAAACCTAACTCTAACTCTAACTTTAGCAATAATTCTAACTCTAACTCTAACCCTAACTCTAACTCAAACCCTAACTCCAACTCTAACACTAACTCTAACCCTAACTCTAACTCTAACCCTAACCCTAATTCTAACCCTAACTCTAACCCTAACCCTAACTCTAACCCTGACCCTAACTCTAAACCTAACTCTAACCCTAACTCTAACCCTAACCTTAACCCTAACCCTTTAACTCAAATCCTAAATCAAACCTAACTCTAACTCTAACTTTAGCAATAATTCTAACTCTAACTCTAACCCTAACTCTAACTCAAACCCTAACTCCAACTCTAACACTAACTCTAACCCTAACTATAACCCTAACTCTAACCCTAACTCTAACCTTAACCCAAACCCTAACCCTAATTCTAACCCTAACTCTAACTCTAACCCTGACCCTAAATCTAAACCTAACTCTAACCCTAACTCTAACCCTAACCTTAACCCTGACCCTAACCCGAACAATAAATCTAACCCTAACTCTAACCCTAATTCTAACACTAACCCAACCCTAACTCGAACCCTAACTCTATCCCTAAAACTAGCCCTAACTCTAACTCTTACCCGAACTCTAACCCTAACTCTAACTCTAACCCTAACTCTAACCCTAACTCTATCTCTAACTCTAACCCTAACCCTAACCATAAACCTAACTCTAACTGTAACTTTTACCATAACCCTATCTCTAACCCTAACTCTAACCGTACCTCTTAATCCTATTTTTCCTAATCCTGTTGCGTTTTTTATGCCTGTATTATATGTTTTGCAGTTTTCTTTGGCTAATAGAAAAGTATGACTACGCTATTCATGATGAAACCTTCATAATTACTGCTAACCCTAACCCTAAATCTAACCATAACTCTAACCCTAATTCTAACACTAACCCTAACCCTAACTCTATCCCTAACTCTAACCCTAACCTTAACCCTAACCCTAACTCTATCCTTAACTCTAAACCTAACTCTAACCCTAACCCTAACTGTAACTCTAACCCTAACCCTAACCCTAACCCTAACTCTAATCCTAACTCTAAACCTAACTCTATCGCTAACCCTAATTATAACCCTAACTCTAACTAACCCTAACTCCAACACTTACCCTAACTCTAACTCTAACCCTAACTCTTACCCTTACCCTAGCTCTAACTTTAACCCTAACTCTTACCCTAACCCTAACTCTAACCCTAACTCTAACTCTAACCCTAACATTATCCCTATCTCTAATCCTATTTTTTCTTAATCCTGTTGCATTTTTTATGCCTTTATTATATGTTTTGCAGTTTTCTTTGGCTAATAGGAAAGTATGACAGCGCTATTCATGAAGAAACCTTCATAATTATCGCTAACCCTAACCCTATCACTAACCCTAATTCTAACCCTATCCCTAACTTTATCCAAAACAAACCTAACCCTAACTCAAACCCTCTCTCTAATCCTAACTCTAACCCAAACTCTAACACAAATCCTAAATCAAACCCTAACCCTAACTCTAACCCTAATTCTTGTTGCAGAGTGTGATCACTGGGTGCAGCGGAGTCCATTCAGATCAGACATTGTGGAGTAAAAAGGAACTGGCTTCTTTATTGGAACATAACACAGAATGCAAAGATGTCACCTCATTGTAATAAGAACAACAGACAGGAAGAGATAACCAACAAGTTCAGTAAAGTGTACAGGATATTACAACACATCATAGAAATGCATAGCATATCACTGAGCATTAGCGACATCTGCTGTCCTATTTGTGAACTGAAGTTAATCTGCTAAGCTGAAAGCTGTTGTATCTCCAACAATTCTAACCCTAACTCTAACCCTAACCCAAACCCTAACTCAAACCCTAGGACAAATATGGCAAACGGATTTTGTAGGTCCACCCTAACTCTAACTCAAACCCTAACCCTAGCCCTAACCCTAACTATAACTCTAACCCTAACCCTAACTCTAACCCTAACCCTAATTCTAACCCTAACCCTAAACCTAACCCTAACTCTAACCCTTACCCTAGCCCTAACCCTAACCCTAACTCTAACCCTAGCTCTAATCCTATTTTTTCTTAATCCTGTTTTATGCCTGTATTATATGTTTTGCTGTTTTCTTTGGCTAATAGGAAAGTATGACTACGCTATTCATGATGAAACCTTCATAATTACCGCTGACCCAAACCCTATCACTAACCCTAATTCTAACCCTATCCCTAACTTTATCCTAAACAAACCTAACCCTGACTCAAACCGTATCTCTAACCCTATCTCTAACCCAAACTCTAACACAAATCCTAACTCAAACCTAACTCTAACCCTAACTCTAACCCTAACTCTATCCTTAATTCTAACTCTAACACTAACCCTAACTCAAACCCACACTCAAACCCACACTCAAACCCTAACGCTAACTCAAACCCTAACTCAAACCCTATCTCTAATCCTAACTCTAACCTAAATCTAACATTAACTCTAAGCCTAACTTAAACATTAACTCTAACTCTATCCCTAACCTTAAATCTAACCCTAACTCTAACCTTAACTCAAACTCAAACCCTAACCCTAACTCTAACCTTAACTCAAACTCAAACCCTAACCCTAAATCAAACCCTGACTCAAACCCGAACTCTAACCCTAACTTTAACCATAACCCTAACTCTAACCCTAACTCCAACCCTAGCTCTAACCCAAACCCTAACTCTAACCCTAACTCTAACCCTAACTCTAACCCTAACTCTAACCCTAACACTAACCCGAACTCTAACCCCAACTCTACCTCTAACCCTAACTTTAACCCTAACCCTAACTCTAACCCTAACTCCAACCCGAACTCTAACCCCAACTCTACCTCTAACCCTAACTTCAACCCTAACCCTAACCTGTACTCTAACCCTAACTCTAACCCTAACTCTGACCCAATTTAAAACCCTAACTCAAACCCTAACTCTAACCCTAACCCTAACCCTAACTCTAACTCTAACCCTAACTCTAACCCTAATCCTAACTCTAACCCTAACCCTGACTCTAACTCTAACCCTAATTGTAACCCTAACCCTAACTCAATCCCAAACTCAAACCCTAACCCAAACCCTAACTCTAACCCTAACCCAAATCCCATCTCTAACCCCAACTCTAACCCTAACTCTAACCCTAACTCTAACACTAACCCTAAATCTAACCCTAACTCTAACCCTAACTCTAACACTAACCCTAACCCTAACTCTAACCCTAACTCAAACCCTAACCCAAACCCTAACTCTAACCACAACTCTAACCCAAACCCTAACTCAAACTCAAACTTTAACTCAAACCCTAACTCCAACCCTAACTCTAACCCTAACTCTCACCCTAACCCTAACCCTTACTCTAACCCTAACCTTTGCTCTAACCCTAACTCTACCTCTTTCCCTAACCCTAACCCCAACCCCAAATTTAACCCTAACCCTTATTCTAACCCTAAACCTAACACTACACCCTAACCCTAACTTTAACCCTAAATTTAACCGGCACCCTAACTCTAACCCTAACTCTAACCCTAACTCTAACCCTAACCGTAACCCTAACCCTAACTCTAACCCTAACTCTAACTCTAACCCTAACTCTAACCCTAACCCTAACCCTAACTCTAAACCTAACACTAACCCTAGTCCTAACCTTAACTCTAACCCTAACTCTAACCCTAACTCTAACCCTAATTCTAACCCTAACCATAACCCTAAATCTAACCCTAACCCTAATCCTAACCCTAGCCCTAATTCTAACCCTAACCCTAACTCTAACCCTAATCCTAACCCTAACCCTAGCCCTAACCTTAACTCTAACCCTAACTCTAACCTTAACTCAAACTCAAACCCTAACCCTAAATCAAACCCTGACTCAAACCCGAACTCTGACCCTAACTTTAACCATAACCCTAACTCTAACCCTAACTCCAACCCTAGATCTATCCCAAACCCTAACTCTAACCCTAACTCTAACTCTAACCCTAGCTCTAACCCTAACTCTAACCCGAACTTTAACCCCAACTCTACCTCTAACCCTAACTTTAACCCTAACCCTAACACTAACCCGTACTCTAACCCTAACTCTAATCCTAGCTCTAACCCTAACCCTAACCCTAACTCTAACCCTTACCCTAACTCTATCCCTAACCCTAACACTAACTCTAACACTAACTCAGACCCAATCTAAAACCCTAACTCAAATCCTAACTCTAACCCTAACCCTAACTCTAACTCTAACTCTAACCCTAACTCTAACCCTAACCCTAACTCTAACCCTAACCCTGACTCTAACTCTAACCCTAATTGTAACCCTAACCCTAACTCAATCCCAAACTCAAACCCTAACCCAAACCCTAACTCTAACCCTAACCCAAATCCCATCTCTAACCCCAACTCTAACCTTAACTCTAACCCTAACTCTAACACTAACCCTAAATCTAACCCTAACTCTAACCCTAACTCTAACACTAACCCTAACTCAAACCCTAACCCAAACCTTAACTCTAACCAAAACTCTAACCCAAACCCTAACTCAAACTTTAACTCAAACCGTAACTCTAACCCTAACGCTATCCCTAACTCTAACCCTAACCCTAACCCTAACCTTTACTCTAACCCTAACTCTACCTCTTTCCCTAACCCTAACCCCAACCCCAAATCTAACCCTAACCCTAACCCTAAACCTAACACTAAACCCTAACCCTAACTCTAACCCTAAATCTAACCCTAACTCTAACCCTAACCGTAACCCTAATCCTAACTCTAACCCTAACTCTAACTCTAACTCTAACCCTAACTCTAACCCTAACTCTAACCCTAACCCTAACTCTAAACATAAACCTAACCCTAGTCCTAACCTTAGCTCTAACCCTAACTCTAACCCTAACTCTAACCCTAACCCTAACCCTAATTCTAACCCTAACCATAACCCTAAATCTAACCCTAATCCTAACCCTAACCCTAGCACTAATTCTAACCCTAACCCTAACTCTAACCCTAACTCTAACCCTAATCCTAACCCTAACCCTAGCCCTAACCTTAACTCTAACCCTAACTCTAACTCTAACCCTAACACTAATTCTAACCCTAACTCTAACCCTAACCCTATCTCTAACCCTAACTCTAACCCTTACCCTAGCCCTAACCCTAACCATAACCCTTACTTTAACTTTAACCCTAACTCTAACTCTTACCCTAACTCTAATCCTATTTTTTCCTAATCCTGTTGCGTTTTTTATGCCTATTATGTATTTTGCTGTTTTCTTTTGCTAATAGGAAAGTATGACCGCGCTATTCATGAAGAAAACTTCATAATTAACGCTAACCCTAACCCTATCTCTAACCTTAATTCTAACCCTTTCCTTAACTTTATCCTAAACAAAACTAACCCTAACTCAAACCCTCTCTCTAATCCTAACTAGAGATGTACCGAACGGTTCGCCGGCGAACGGTTCCCGGCGAACTTCGAACGTTTGCGTTCGCCGCTGCGGGCGAACATATGCGATGTTCGGTCCGCCTCCTATACATCATCATTGAGGCAAACTTTGACCCTGAACATCACACTCAGCAGACACATTCCAGGCCAATCAGCATACCTCCCTCCCACACCCTCCCAACTCCTGTAAATAAGCAAGGGCAGCATCCATCTTAGATCATTTCTGTGTTACTGAGAGCAGGGAAAGTGCTGGTGCTGCTGTTATAGCTGGGGACAGTTCCCGGTCTTGTTAGCCAGTGTTCTTGGTACACTCCTGCTGTAAGGACAGCACCCCAAAAAGCCCTTCCTAGGGCTGGTATTTGAGGTTTTTTTTGGATATATATATATATATATATATATATATATATATATATATATATATATTTATATATATATATATATATATATATATATATATTATATATATATATAAGCCCTTTTGAGGGCTGGTATTTGTGTAATTTTTTTTGTTCTGTGATATATGTATATATTGTCCCCAAAAGCCCCTTTGAGGGCTGGTATTTGAGTATTTTTTTAATATATATATATATATATGTAGCATGTCCAGAACCAGAAAAAAAAGATCATATAGGTGTAAAAGGGGTTCCCACCATCCCTGCTCTACTGAAAAATTATCTTTTTTTTCTGGTTCTGGACATGCTACAGAGCTGAAACTTCACAGGTACACTTTTTAGACCCCCCTAGACGCTAAATCACACAAAAAAAGTTCTTAAAAATTGTCATTTTTGATAGAGAGCCAATTATTGGAAAACTTAAAAAAAAAAAAAAAACTTAACAAAAAAAAATTTCTTTGGATTTATTGTTTGGGGGGTCTAAAAGGTGTACCTGTGAAGTTTCAGCTCTGCAGCATGTCCAGAACCAGGAAAAAAAGATCATATAGGTGTAAAAGGGGTTCCCACCATCCCTGCTCTACTGAAAAATTATCTTTTTTTCTGGTTCTGGACATGCTACAGAGCTGAAACTTCACAAGTACACCTTTTAGACCCCATAGACACTAAATCAAACAAAAAAGTTCTTAAAAATTGTCATTTTTGATAGAGAGCCAATTATTGGAAAACTTAAAAAAAAAAAAAAAAACTTAAAAAAAAATTTCTTTGGATTTATTGTCTGGGGGGTCTAAAAAGTGTACCTGTGAAGTTTCAGCTCTGTAGCATGTCCAGAACCAGAAAAAAAAATAGAATCAGGGTTAGGGCTAGGGTTAGGGTCAGGGCTAAGGTTAGGGTTATTTTTAGTGCTTAGGGTTAGAGTTAGAGGGGTAGGGCTACTAACTCTAACCCTAAGGATCTCACCGTAACCCTAACCCTAGCCCCTAACACTAAACCTAACCCTAACCCTCTAACCATAACCCTAACCCTCTAACCTTAAACCTAACCCTCTAAGCCTAGCCATAAAAATAACCCTAACCCTGAACCTAACCCTAACCCTAGCCCTAACCCTAGCCCTAAGCCTAACCCTAGCCCTAACCCTAACCCTAACCCTAGCCCTAACCCTAGCCCTAAGCCTAACCCTAGCCCTAACCCTAATTCGTATTTTTTTCTGGTTCCGGACATGCTACAGAGCTGAAACTTCACAGGTACACTTTTTAGACCCCCCAGATGCTAAATCCAAAGACATTTTTTATTTTTATTTTTTTTAAATTTTTCCAATAATTGGCTCTCTATCAAAAAATTATAATTTTTAAGAACTTTTTTTGTGTGATCCCTCTCCGGCATGCCACAGTCCAGGTGTTTGTCCCCTTGAAACAACTTTTCCATTACTATTGTGGCCAGAAAGAGTCCCTGTGGGTTTTAAAATTCGCCTGCCTATTAAAGTCTATGGCGGTTCGCAATGTTCGCCGGTTCGCGAACATTCGCCGATGTTCGCGTTCGCCGTTCGCGAACAGCGAATTTTATGTTTGCGACATCACTAATCCTAACTCTAACCCAAACTCTAACACAAATCCTATCTAAAAACCTAACACTAACATTAACCACTTAAGCCCCGGAAGATTTTACCCCCTTCCTGACCAGGGGGTATTTTGCGATTCGGCACTGCGTGAATTTAACGGACAATTGCGCGGTCGTGCGACGCTGTACCTAAACGAATTTGGCGTCCTTTTTTTCCCACAAACAGAGCTTTCTTTTGGCGGTAATTGATCAACTGTGCGATTTTTTGATCACGCGCTATAAACAAAAAAAGAGCGTAAATTTTGCAAAAATAGCAATATTTTTCCCTTTTTTTATATGAAATTCCCCCCCAAAAAAATGTAAAAATCAAAATTTTTTAACATTTTCGGCCAATTTGTTTTATGCTACCTATGTTTGGTAAAAAAAAATGCAAAAAGCGTATTTTGATTGGTTTGCGCAAAAGTTATTGCGTTTACTAACTAAGGGAAAGATTTTTGTCATTTTTGTTGTTTTCTTTTTTTAACGCGTAATGGCGGCGATCTGCAATTTTTTTTGCGGTACTGCGACATTGCGGCGAACAGATCGGACCCTTGATTGACATTTTTGACACTTTTGGGGTTACCAGTGACATTTCTACAGTAATCAGTGCTATATATATGCATTGTTACTGTAAAAATACACTGGTAGTGAAGGGGTTAACTTTATTTGAGAGGGAGGGGCTGTGTGTCCCTAGGGGCGTGATTCTAACTGTGATTGGCTGTGGCTTCAGCTGTATGCAGAGTGATCAACGGATCTACATAGTAGATCCATATGATCATCTCTCATACAGAGGGGAGAATGACATGCAGCTTGTTTACACAAGCTGCCTGACTTTCTCCCTCTCCCCCGCCGATCGCAGAGTGGCCGGCGGACATCCTGTCCGCCGGTCACATGCACGGGGAGGTCCGTGACCACGCGGGATCTCAAACCCTAACTCAAACCCCAACTCTAACCATAACCCTAACTCTAACCCTTACCCTAACCCTAACCCTGACTCTAACCCTAACTCTAACCCTAACTCTAACCCTAACTCTAACCCTAACTCTAACCCTAACACTAACCCTAACTCTAACTCTAACTCTAACCCTAACCCTGACTCTAACCCTAACACTAACCTTAACTCTAACCCTAACCCTAACCCTGACTCTAATCCTAACTCTAACTCTAACCCAAACACTAACCCTAACTCGAAACCTAAATCTATCCCTAACTCTAACCCTAACCCGTACTGTTACCCAAACCCTAACTCTAACCCGTACTGTAACCCAAACCCTAACCCTAACCCAAACCCTAACCCTAACTCTAACCCTAACCCTAACTCTATCCCTATCTCTATCCCTAACCCTAACACTAACTCTAACACAAACTCGAACCCTAACCCTAACTATAACCCTAACTCAAACCCTAACTCTAACCCTTACCTTTACTCTAACCCTAACTCTAACCCTAACTCTAACCCTAACTCTAACTCTAACCCTAACTCTAACCCTAACCCTGACTCTAACCCTAAATCTAACCCTAACCCAAACCCTAACCCTAACTCTAACCCTAACCCGAACTCTAACCCTAACCCTTACTCTAACTCTAACCCTAATCCTGACCCTAACCTTAACCCTAACTCTAACCCTAATTCTAACTCTTACCCTAACCCTAACCCGAACCCTTACTCTAACCCTAACCCTAACCCTAACCCTATCACTAACCCTAACTCTTACCCTAACCCTAACTCTAACCCTAACTCTAACTCTAACTCTAACCCTAACAGTAACCCTAACTCTAACCCTAACTCTAACCCTAACCCTAACTCAATCCCTATCTCTAATCCTATTTTTTCCTAATCCTGTTGCATTTTTTATGCCTGTATTATATGTTTTGCAGTTTTTTTTGGCTAATAGGAAAGTAAGACCGCGCTATTCATGAAGAAACCTTCATAATTACCGCTAACCCTAACCCTATCTCTAACCCTAAATCAAACCCTCTCTCTAATCCTAACTCTAACCAAAACTCTAACACAAATCCTAACTCAAACCTATCTCAGACCCGAACTCTATACCTAACTCTAACCCTATCTCTAACCCTATTTTTAACCCTTAGTCCAGCTCTAACCATTATTCTAACTCTAACTCTAACAAGAACCCTAACTCTAACCCTAACTGTAACTCTAACTCCAACCCTAACCCTAACTCCAACCCTAACCCAAACTCAAACCCTAACCCAAGCCCTAACCCTAACTCTAACTCAAATCCTAAATCAAACCTAACTCTAACCCTAAATCTACACGGAACTCGAACCCTAACCCTAACCCTAACTCCAACTCTAACTCTAACCCTAACGTTAACTCTATCCCTAACCCTAACACTATCTCTAACACTAACCCTAGCTATAACCCTAACTCAGACCCAATCTCAAACCCTAAATCTAACCCTAAATCTAACCCTAACCCTGACCCTAACTCTAACCATAACTCTAACCCTAACCCTGACTCTAACCCTAACTCTAACCCTAACTCTAACCCTAACTCTAACCCTAACCCTAACTCTAACCCTAACACTAACCCTAACTCTATTCCTAACTCTAACCCTAACCCTGACTCTAACCCTAACTCTAACCCTAACCCTAACTCTAACCCTAACACTAACCCTAACTCTATTCCTAACTCTAACCCTAACACTGACTCTAACCCTAACTCTAACCCTAACCCAAACACTAACCCTAACTCAAACCCTAACTCTATCCCGAACTTTAACCCAAACCCTAACTCTAACCCTAACTCTAACACTAACTCTAACCCTAACCCTAACCCTAACCCTAACTCAAACCCAAACTCAAACCCTAACACAAGCCCTAACACTAACTCTAACTCAAATCCTAAATCAAACCTAACTCTAACTCTAACTTTAGCAATAATTCTAACTCTAACTCTAACCCTAACTCTAACTCAAACCCTAACTCCAACTCTAACACTAACTCTGACCCTAACTATAACCCTAACTCTAACCCTAAACCAAACCCTAACCCTAATTCTAACCCTAACTCTAACCCTAACCCTAACTCTAACCCTTACCCTAACTCTAATCCTAACTCTAACCCTAACTCTAACCCTAACCTTAACCCTGACCCTAACCCTAACCCTAACAATAAATCTAACCCTAAATCTAACCCTAATTCTAACACTAACCCAACCCTAACTCGAACCCTAACTCTATCCCTAAAACTAGCCCTAACTCTAACTCTAACCCAAACTCTAACCCTAACTCTAACTCTAACCCTAACTCTAACCCTAACTCTATCTCTAACTCTAACCTTAACCCTAACCCTAACCATAAACCTAACTCTAACCCTAACCCTAACCATAAACCTAACTCTAACCGTAACTTTTACCATAACCCAATCTCTATCCCTAACTCTAACCGTACCTCTAATCCTATTTTGCCTAATCCTGTTGCGTTTTTTATGCCTGTATTATATGTTTTGCAATTTTCTTTGGCTAATAGGAAAGTATGACTACGCTATTCATGATGAAACCTTCATAATTACTGCTAACCCTAACCCTAAATCTAACCCTAACTCTAACCCTAATTCTAACACTAACCCTAACTCTATCCCTAACTCTAACCCTAACCTTAACCCTAACCCTAACTCTATCCTTAACTCTAACCCTAACTCTAACCCTAACCCTTACTGTAACTCTAACCCTAACCCTAACCCTAACTCTAATCCTAACTCTAAACCTAACTCTATCGCTAACCCTAATTCTAACCCTAACTCTAACTAACCCTAACCCTAACTCCAACACTTACCCTAACTCTAACTCTAACTCTAACCCTAACCCTAACCCTAACTCTAACTCTAACCCTAACTCTTACCCTAACCCTAACTCTAACCCTAACTCTAACTAATCCAATTTTTTCCTAATCCTGTTGCGTTTTTTATGCCTGTATTATATGTTTTGCTGTTTTCTTTGGCTAATAGGAAAGTATGACTGCGCTATTCATGAAGAAACCTTCATAATTACCTCTAACCCTAACCCTATCTCTAACCCTAATTCTAACCCTAACTCTAACCTAAACAAACCTAACCCTAATTCAAACCCTCTCTCTAATCTTAACTCTAACCCAAACTCTAACCCAAACCCTAACTCTTACCCTAACTCTAACCCTAATTCTAACCCTAATTCTAACCATAACTCTAACCCTAACTCTAACCCTAACTCTCACTCTAACTATAACTCTAACCCTAACTCTAACCCTAACCCGAACTCTAACTGTAACTCTAACCCTAACTTTAACCCTAAACCTAACTCTAACCTGTACTCTAACCCTAATTCTAACCCGAGCTCTAACCCGAACCCTAACCCTAACTCTAACCCTAACTCTAACCCTAACTCTAACCCTAACTCTAACTCTATCCCTAACTCTAACTCTTACTCTATCCCTAACCCTAACACTAACTCTAACCCTAACCCTTACTCAGACCCAATCTCAAACCATAACCATAACCCAAACCCTAACCCTAACTCTTACCCTTACTTTAACCCTTACTCCAACTCTAACCATAATTCTAACTCTAAATCTAACCTTAACTGTAACTTAAACCCTAACTCTAACACTAACTCTAACCCTTACCCTAACTATAACCCTAACTCAAACCGAAACTCAAACCCTAACCCAAACCCTAACCCTAACTTAAACCCTAACTCTAACCCTAACTCTAACCCTAACCCTAAATCTAACCCTAACTCTAACCCTTATTCTAACACTAACCCTAACCATAACTTGAACCCTAACTCTAGCCCTAACTCTAACCCTAACTCTAACTCTAACCCTAACTCTAACCCTAACCCTAACTCTAATCCTAACTCTAACCCTAACCCTAACTCTAACCTAAACAAACCTAACCCTAATTCAAACCCTCTCTCTAATCTTAACTCTAACCCAAACTCTAACCCAAACCCTAACTCTTACCCTAACTCTAACCCTAATTCTAACCCTAATTCTAACCATAACTCTAACCCTAACTCTAACCCTAACTCTCACTCTAACTATAACTCTAACCCTAACTCTAACCCTAACCCGAACTCTAACTGTAACTCTAACCCTAACTTTAACCCTAAACCTAACTCTAACCTGTACTCTAACCCTAACTCTAACCCGAGCTCTAACCCGAACCCTAACCCTAACTCTAACCCTAACTCTAACCCTAACTCTAACTCTATCTCTAACTCTAACTCTTACTCTATCCCTAACCCTAACACTAACCCTAACCCTTACTCAGACCCAATCTCAAACCATAACCATAACCCAAACCCTAACCCTAACTCTTACCCTTACTTTAACCCTTACTCCAACTCTAACCATAATTCTAACTCTAAATCTAACCTTAACTGTAACTTAAACCCTAACTCTAACACTAACTCTAACCCTTACCCTAACTATAACCCTAACTCAAACCGAAACTCAAACCCTAACCCAAACCCTAACCCTAACTTAAACCCTAACTCTAACTTTAACTCTAACCCTAACCCTAAATCTAACCCTAACTCTAACCCTTATTCTAACACTAACCCTAACCATAACTCGAACCCTAACTCTAGCCCTAACTCTAACCCTAACTCTAACTCTAACCCTAACTCTAACCCTAACCCTAACTCTAATCCTAACTCTAACCCTAACTATATCCCTAACTCTAACCCTGACCCTAATTCTAACCCTAATTCCAACCTTAACTCTATCCCTAAACCTAACTCTATCCCTTACCCTAACTCTAACCGTAACTTTTACCCTAACTCTAACCCTAACTCTAACCGTATCTCTAATCCTATTTTTCCTAATCCTGTTGCGTTTTTTATGCCTGTATTATATGTTTTGCAGTTTTCTTTGGCTAATAGGAAAGTATGACTACGCTATTCATGAAGAAACCTACATAATTACCGCTAACCCTAACCCTATCTCTAACCCTAATTCTAACCCTATCCTTAACTTTATCCTAATCAAACCTAACCCTAACTCAAACCCTCTCTCTAATCCTAACTCTAACCCAAACTCTAACACAAATCCTATCTCAAACCTAACTCTAACCGTAACTCTAACCCTACCTTTAACCTATACTCCAACTCTAACCATATTTACATAGTTACATAGTTACATAGTTAGTGAGGTTGAAAAAAGACATCAGTCCATCCAGTTCAACCTATGATGTGTGTGTGTGTTTGCTTTTAACCGTACATTGTATACCCCTGTATGTTGTACATTGTATACCCCTGTATGTTGTGGTCTCTAAGGTGCCCATCTAATTTTTTTTCTGAAACTATCAATGCTCCCTGCTGATACCACTGCTTGTGGAAGAGAATTCCACATCCTTACCGCTCTTACAGTGAAGAACCATTTTAGGGTTAAACCGCCTTTCCTCTAGTTTTAGTGAGTGGCCACGTGTCTTATTTTATTCCCTTTCTCTGAATAGTTTGTTCCTTATGCTAGGGTCGCCAGTACAGTATTTGTACATTGATATCATATCCCCCCTCAATCGTCTCTTCTCCAGAGAGAATAAGTTCAGTGCTTGTAGTCTTTCCTCATAGCTGATGTCCTCCATTCCCCTAATTATTTTTGTTGCCCTTCTCTGGACTCTTTCCAATTCCAGCACATCCTTCCCGAGGACCGGAGCCCAGAACTGGACAGCATACTCCAGATGTGGCCGGACCAGAGTCTTGTAGAGCGGGAGAATAATCTCTTTATTTCTGGAGTGAATCCCCTTTTTTATACATCCCAGTATTCTGTTGGCTTTGCTTGCAGTGGCTTGGCATTGCATGCCACTGCCAAGCCTGTTGTCTACCAGTACCCCAAGTCTTTTTCCATCCTAGACTCACCCAGAGGTTCCCCCCCTAGTGAGTAGCTTGCTTTCTGATTTCTGGCCCCCAAGTGCATTACTTTACATTTTTCAACATTAAACCTCATCTGCCATGTAGTTGCCCACCCCGTTATTTTGTTCAGGTCCGCTTGTAAGGTTTCCACATCCTGCATAGAAGATATTGGCAAGCTTAGTTTAGTATCATCCGCAAATACTGAGATTGTACTAGATATCCCCTCCTCTAGATCATTTATGAATAAATTAAACAGGATTGGTCCCAGGACAGAACCCTGGGGGACCCCACTTTCCACACCCGCCCAATCCGAGTACTCCCCATTAATCATCACCCTCTGGACTCTCCCCTGGAGCCAGTTCTCAATCCAGGTACTCATCTTATGGTCCATACCTACCTTCCTTAGTTTGTACAGTAAGCGTTTGTGGGGAACGGTGTCAAAGGCCTTTGCAATGTCCAGATACACCACATCCACAGGCTTACCTTTATCTAGGTGGCAGCTCACTTCATCGTAGAAGGTTAATAGATTGGTTTGGCAAGAATGATTTTTCATGAATCCATGCTGATTACTACTAATAATACAGTTTTCATTACTAAAGTCTTGTATGTGGTCCCTTAACATCCCCTCCAAAATCTTGCAGACTACAGATGTTAGGCTGACCGGCCTGTAGTTACCCGGGATACATCTCGGCCCCTTTTTAAATATTGGTACCACGTTGGCTTTTTTCCAATCAGCTGGCACCATACCCATCTGTAAACTATCCTTAAAAATCAAGAATAATGGTCTGGCAATCTCCTGGCTGAGCTCTGTAAGAACCCTCGGGTGCAAGCCATCCGGTCCCGGTAATTTGTTTATGTTAAGTTTCTCTAGTTTAGTTTTAAGTCTATCTTCTGTTAGCCATGGCGGTATTTCCTGAGGTGTATTATTTAGTTCGGCCTTACAAGAAAGGTTCGTGTAGCCCCCAATACTTTTGTGAAGACTGAAGAGAAGAAATTATTTAACACTTCCGCCTTTTCTCTGTCCTCAGTGGCCATATTTCCTTTGTCATCTTTTATGGGGTCAATGTGTTCTGGCCTCGCTTTCTTACTGTTTATATACTTAAAGAATTTCTTAGGGTTCTTTTTACTCTCCTCCGCTATATGTCTCTCGTGTTCTATTTTAGTGGCCCTGATTTTGTTTTTACATTTCTTATTACACTCTTTGTACTGCTTAAATGCTGCCAATGACCCCTCAGTCTTGTATTTTTTGAAGGCCTTTTCTTTAGCATTAATATGCATTTTTATGTTGGAGTTTAGCCACCCAGGGTTTAGTTTTGC
Source organism: Pelophylax lessonae (assembly GCF_965119305.1). Classification (NCBI taxonomy): domain Eukaryota; kingdom Metazoa; phylum Chordata; class Amphibia; order Anura; family Ranidae; genus Pelophylax; species Pelophylax lessonae. Next base: position 1,871,254 of record NC_138771.1, on the reverse strand, counting down.
TCTTTTAAATTTATTTCCCTTTGGAATGCACTGGTCAATCCCCTTGTTAAGTATGTTCTTGAAGCACTCCCATTTTTCCTCCGTGTTCTTTGTTCCCAGGGTTCTATCCCAATTGATATTTTCTAGCAGCGAGCGTAGTTTTGGGAAATTGGCTCTTTTGAAATTCAGCGTCCTTATATTACCCCTCTGCTTCCTATTACTGTAATTAATACTGAAACTTATTGACCTATGGTCACTGTTTCCTAAGTTGCCCCATATTTCTATATCCGTGATGAGGTCTGTATTGTTGGTAATCAGTAGGTCAAGTACCGCATTGTTTCTTGTCGGTGCGTTCACCATCTGACCCATGAAATTGTCCTGCAAAACATTTAGGAACTGCCTAGCCTTGGCTGAGTGTGCGGTTCCTTCTGGCCAGTCTATATCAGGATAATTAAAGTCCCCCATTATAATGACATTTCCCATCCTTGCTGCCAATCCTATCTGTAAAATGAGGTCCGCCTCCCCCTCCTCCCTCTGGTTGGGGGGCCTATAGCATACGCCCAATATTACCTTCCCCACCGTGCCTTCCCTTTGAAGCTCTACCCATAGGGATTCTGCCTCGTCCTTAGCTCCATTATTATCATCCCTCATATTTATCTGTATACTGTTCTTAATACACAGACATACCCCTCCCCTTTTTTACCTTCTCTATCCCTGCGATAAAGGGAATACCCCTGAATGGTCGCCATCCAGTCATGAGAGCTGTCGAACCAAGTCTCAGTTATCCCCACAAAATCTAAGTCCTCCTCAAACATCAGCAGCTCCAGCTCTCCCATCTTGTTGGCCAGGCTTCTGGCATTGGTATACAAGCCTCTTAATTTTGACCGGTTACATATATCCTGATGTTTTTAAGCTGCTCTCTTGATTTTTCCCCATACCCACCCTGGGTATAGGAGCTCCGAACACCCTACCGCTAATGCCCCCATTTCTGCCCTCTGAAACTTGCTTTCCACTTGCTAATTCTACATCTGTACCCTCCCCCCATCACCTAGTTTAAAAGCCCCTCTAACTTTTTGGCCATCTTCTCACCCAGTACGGCTGCACCCTCCCCATTTAGGTGCAATCCGTCCCTACCATAGAGCCGGTGGCCGACTGAGAAGTCGGCCCAGTTCTCCAGGAACCCGAAACCCTCCTTACTACACCAGCTCCTCAGCCACTTGTTAACTTCCCCTAGTCTCCCGCTGCCTCTCTGGAGTTGCTCGAGGTACAGGTAGTATTTCGGAAATACTAATATAACCATAATTTTAACCATAACTCTAACCCTAACTCTGACTCTAACACTAACTCTAACCCTAACTAAAACCCACACTCAAACCCTAACCCAAACCCTAACCCTATCTCAAACCCTAACTCTAACCAGAACTCTAACCCTAACTCTAACTCTAACCCTAACTTTAACCCTAACCCTAACCCTAACTCTAACCTGTACTCTAACCCAAACCCTAACCCTAACTCTAACCCTAACTCTAACCCTAACCCTAACTCTAACACTAACTCTAACTCTATCCCTAACCCTAACACTAACTCTAACACTAACTCTAAGCCTAACTATAACTCTAACTCAGACCCAATCTCAAACCCTAACCCAAACCATAACCCTAACTCTAACCCTAACTCAAACCCTAACTCTAACCTTAACCCTAACTCTAACCCGAACTCTAACCCTAACTCTAACCCGTACTCTAACCCTAACTCTAACCCAAACCCTAACCCTAACTCTAACCCAAACCCTAACCCTAACTCTAACCCTAACCCTAACCCTAACTCTAACCCTAACTCTAACTCTAACCCTAACACTAACCCTAACCCTAACTCTGTAACGCTCCTGCGTTTTTATTGTAAGCTGGATTTGCAGCTGCAGAATCTCCACTAATTAGTCATGTAGAGATGTGTTGGAATACCAGATCCAACTCTCCAGACTCATCACTGTGGGCCTGTCTGCTTCAGCATACAGATATACACACACTCAATAAGATGTTCCTGGAGTGACAGGATGTATATGATAGTATGGAGGTGATGTGCTGAAGGGACAGGTGTGAGCAGTGACAGTAATGGTAAGCACTTGATAGTAATGTTCAGGAGAGTAGTAGATGGTAATAGGTAGAATGCAGATAGGTTAGAAATCATGTATGGTAACAGGTGGTAAGAACAGCAGATGACATATACAGGATAGACTAACCCAGTGCAAGGATAGATGGTAGTAGACTCAAGAGCTAGCAATCTATGTAACAGTGCAGATGGTAGAATTAGTATGCATAGATAGTAACAGTCCTTAATGTGCAGAAGATGATAGTGTAAGTTAGTTATGGAGGATTCCCCTGTGGGGTACTTATCACTAGTAAGGTTTAGTAAGTAGAGGGGTCCAGTAGTGAAGGAGTGATCTGGTAGCGAGATACGGGATCAGTAGCGAGGTTCCGGTCTGTTCCAGGTAAAGGCAAATAGCTGGAGGTTCCGACAGCAAGACAAGGCTTGTAAGCATGTAGACACACATTGAACGAACAACGTGAGAGAGAACGCCGGCGATTGAAATAGCCGCTCAGCGGCGCTCAGCGATGACGTCATCCGTCTTAAAGGTGTATGCGTTCCACCTAACTAGAAAGGTGGGACGCAATGTTGAAAGGAAAACAATAACTCTAACCCTAACCCTTACGCAAGCCCTTAATATAACCATAACCCTAACTCTAGCTCAAACCCTAACTCTAACTCTTACCTTATCTCTAACCCTAACTCTAACACTAACCCTAACTTTAAATTAAAAACCCTTACCTTAACTCAAACCCTATCTATAACCCTGACTCTAACCCTTACCCTAACTTTAATCCTAACTCTAACCCTAACCCTAACTCTAATCCTAACCCTAACCCTAACTCAAACCCTAACACAAACTTTAACTCTAACCCTAACTTTAACCCAACCCCAACTCTAACCCTAACTCTAATCCTAACTCAAACCCAAACTCCAACCCAACCCTATATCTAACCCTAACTCTAACCCTAACCCTAGCTCTAACCCTGACTTTAACCCTCTCCAACCGTATTTCTAACCCTAACCCAAGCTCTAACCGAACCCTAACTCTAACCCTAACTCTAATTCAAACCCTAACTCTATCTCTAACACTAAACATAACTCTAACTCTAACCCCAACACTAACCCTAACACTAACCTTAACTCTAACGTGACTCCAACCCCATCCTTAACCCTTATCCTAACTCTAAGGTCTGGTTTCCTATGGTTCTAGATGACATCTGTGTGTTTGGAGCCTGAGCGGTATTTGGAAAGGGTCAGAAACATTTTTTTCCCACATCAGATTGTGTTTTGTGTGTAATGAACTTCAAAGGATCCGCACCAAAAACTAAAATTTTGAGTTTTTTAATGCATTTATTATGTGTTTTGCAGTTTTCTTTGGCTAAGAGGAAAGTATGATATCACTATTCATGGAGACACCCTCATAATTAACGCTAAACCTAACCCTAACTCTAACAATAACCTTATCTCTAACCCTAACTCTAATTCTTACCCTATCTCTAACGCTAACTCTAAGGCCCCTTTCACACTATCCGATCTGTCGGCAGACTCAGTTTTTCTCAGCGGGGGATCGATCCGCCAATTCCTCGCTGAGGAGGCGGATGGCAGCTCTGTCTTCGCTCTGTGTCTGGAGACAGAGCTGTCAGGTCCCCGCTGTTCTCTATGGGGGAATCGGATGAGAACGGACCGTCTGTCCATTCTCATCCAATCCGATCCAATCCGCTGGACGGATGGAAAAGAGGGTTTCCATCCATCCAGATTTGACGGATCGGATCGGATGTCAACAGACATGTCTCCACTGACATCCGATGCCCCATAGATATGCATGGGGCATCTGTTCAGATCTGCCTGAAAAATTGACAGGTGGATCTGAACGGTTTGCAAGTGTGAAAGGGGCCTAACCCTAACCCTAACCCCAATGCTAACTCTAACCCTAACTCTAACCCTAACTCAAACCCTAGCTCTAAACCTAGGACCTGGTTTCCTATGGACCTAGATAACATCTGTGTGTTTGGAGCCTGTGCAGTATTTGGAAAGGGTCAGAGACATTTTTTTCCCACATCAGTTTGCATTTTCCTTGTAATGGACTTCAAAGGACTCACACCAAAAACTCAAATGTTGCGGTTTTTTATGCATTTATTATGTGTTTTGCAGTTTTCTTTACCTAATCACTTCTGGACCGGAAGATTTTCCCCCCTAATGACCAGGCCATATTTTGCGATTCGGCACTGCGTTACTTTATAGGACAATTGCACGGTCGTGCGACGCTGTACCTAAATAAAATTGATATTCTTTTTTTCCTCACAAACAGAGCTTTATTTTGGTGGTATTTGATCACCTGTGCGATTTTGATTTTTTGTGCTATAAACAAAAGTAGAGCAACAATTTTGAAAGAAAAAAATATATATATTTTTCACATTCTGCTACATAACATTCCAAAAAAAATTGCAATAAGCGTATTTTGATTGGTTTGCACAAAAGTTATTGCGTCTATTATCTACGGGAAAGATTTATGTCATTTTTTTTTTGTTTACTAGAAATGGCGGCAATCTGTGATTTTTTGCAGGACTGCGACATTGCGGCGGACAGATCGGACCCCTGACTGACATTTTTGACACTTTTGGGGGGACCAGTGACATTACTACAGTAATCAGTGCTAAAAATATGCACTGTCACTGTACTAATGACACTGGCAGGGAAGGGGTTAACATTGTGGGGGATCAGGGGGTTAAATGTGTACCTGTGGGGAGTGTTTCTAACTGTGGGGGGAGGGTCTTGTGAAATGATCACAGAGACCTGTGTTCCTATATAGAAGGATCACAGGTGCTCTGTGATCATTGCAGGGAGAAGAACGGTCGGCTGTGTTTACAACATCCGACCGTTCTTCTCTCTCAGCAGGGAGCGATTTTGGGTGTCAGGCGGCAATCAGAGCTGCCTGCTCTGTGCATCGGCTTCCCTGCCGATGGCGGTGCGTGCTCGCCCCCTAGAGGCAGGCGCGCAACTGACGTAGACCTACATCAGTTTGCCTAGAAGAGCCACACTGCCGCAGTAAATAGGTGGCGTGTGGTCGGCAATCAGTTAATTGGAAAATATGACAGTACTATTCATGGAGAAACCCTTAAAATTACCACTAACCCTAACAACAACGCTAACCCTATCTTTAACCCAAATTCTAACCCTAACACTAACTCTAACCTTAACCCAATCTCTAACTCTTACCCTATCTCTTATCCTAACTCTAACCCTAACTTTAAGTCAACCTTAACTCAAGCCCTAACTCTAACCATAGCTCTAACTCTAACCGTAACTCTAAGTCTAACTCTGATCCTATCTATAACCAAACCTCTAACCCTACCCTAACTCTAACCCAAACTCTGACCGGACCCAAACTCTAACCCTAACTCTAGTTCTAGCCCTAACCCTAACTCTAATCCTAACCCTAATACTAACCCAAACTCTAACTATAACACTCTAATTCTAATCCTATAACTAAACCAAACTCTAATTCTAATCCTATAACTAAACCAAAATCTAACCTAACCCTAACTGAAACCCTAACTCTAATCCTAACCCTAACTTTAACATAAACCCTAACATTAACCCTAACTCAAACAGTAACTTTAGCCCTAACCCTATCTCAAACCCTAATTCTAACCCTAACACTAACTCTAACTCTTACCCCTATCTCTTACCCTAACTCTAACCCTAACCCTAACTTTAAATCAAACCCCTAACTTTAACTCAAACCCTAACTCTAAACCTATCTAACCCTTCCTCTAACCCTAACTCTTACCCTAACCCTAATTCTAATCCTAATTCTAACCCTAACCCTAACTCTAACTCTTACCCGATCTCTAACCCTAACTCTAAACCGAACTCTAACCCTAATTCCAGACCTAACTTTAACCCAACCCCAACTCTAAACCTAACTCTAATCCTAACTCAAGCCCAAACTCTAACCCAACCCTAAATCTATCCCTAACCCCAACTTTAGCCTTAACTCTAACCCTTAACCTAACTCTTACCCTCACCCTATCTCTAACCCTGTTTCTAACCCTAACTCTAACTCAAACTCTATCCCTAACTCTAACTCTTACCCTATATCTAACCCAAACTCTAACCCAACCCTAACTCTAATCCTAACTCTAAACCAAACTCTAACCAAACCCTAACTCTAACCCTAACTCTAATACTAACTCTAACTCAAACTATAACCCAACCCTAACTCTAATCTTGACTCTTACCCAAACTCTAACCCTAACCCTAACTCCTACCATATCTCTAACCCCAACTCTAACCCTAACTCAAACCCTATCTATACCCCTAACTCTAATCCTAACTCTAACTCTAACACTAACTCTAACTATTACCCTATCTCCAACCCTTATTCTAACCCTAACCCTAACTCTCACTCTTACCCTATCTCTAACCCTAACTTTAACTCAAACCCTAACGCTAACCCTAACTCTAACCCTAAATCTAATTCTTACCCTAACCCTAACTCTAATCCTAAGGAAAGGATGACATCACTATTCATGGAGAAACCCTCATAATTCCTGCTATTCCTAGCACTAACTATAACCCTGAACCTATCTCTAACCCTAATTCTAGCCCTATCCCTAACTCTAACCCAAACTGACCCAACTTTAACCATAACCTAACTTTAACTCAAACCTTAACCCTAAATCTAACCCGAACTTTAACTCATTTTTTTCCCACATCAGAGTTTTGCGTGGAATGGACTTCAAAGGATCAAATTTTGTGTTTTTTAATGCATTTTTTATGTGTTTTACAGTTTTATTTGGCTAAGAAAAAAGTATGACAGCGCTATTCATGGAGAAATCCTCATAATTACAGCCAGCCCTAGCCCCAACCGTAACCCTCATAACTGCCACTAACCCTAACCCTAAATCTAACCCTAACTCTAATTCTTACCCTATCTCTAACCCTAACTTTAACTCTAATCCTAACCCTAACTCTAACCCCAACTCTAACCCTAACTCAAACCCTAACACTAAATCTAACTCTAACCCGACCCTAAATCTAACCCTAATCCTAACCCAAACTCTAACCCTAACTTTAACTCTAACCCTAACCATAACTCTAACCCTAACTCAAATCCTAACTCTAACCTGAACCTAAATCTAACCCTAACTCTATGTCTAACCCTATTTCTAACCCTATTCCTAACCCTAACTCTAGCTCTTACCCTATCTCTAACCCCAGCTATATCCCAAACTATAACCCAACCCTAACTCTAATACTAACTCTAATCCAAACTCTAACCCAAACTCTAACCCAAACTCTAACCCAAACTCCAACCCTAACTCTAACCCAAACTCTAACCCTAACTCTAACCAAACCCTGACTGTAACCCTTGCTCTAATCCTATTTCTAAACCAAACTCTAACCAAAACCCTAACTCTAACCATAACTCTAATCTTAACTCTAACCCTAACTCTAACCCAAACCAAACTCTAACCCTTACTCTATCCCTAACCCTAACTCAAACCCTGAGCTCTAAACATAGGACCTGGTTTCCTATGGATCTAGATGACATCTGTGTATTTGGAGCCTGTGCTGTATTTGGAACGGGTCAGAAACATGTTTTTCCCACATCAGATTGTGTTTTGCATGTAATGGACTTCAAAGGATCCACACCAAAAACTCAAATGTTGCGGTTTTTTATGCATTTATTATGTGTTTTGCAGTTTTCTTTAGTTAATTGGAAAATATGACCGTACTATTCATGGAGAAACCCTAACAATAACTCTAACCCCAACTCTAACTTTAACCCTAATTCTAAACCTAACCTTAACTCTAACCCCAACTCTAACTCTTACCCTATCTCTTATCCTAACTCTAACCCTAACCCTAACTTTTACACAAACCCTAAATCAAACCCTAACCCTAACTCTAACCCAAATCCTAACTCTAACCCAAATCCTAACTCTAACCCTAACACTAACTCTTACCCTATCTCTTATCCTAACTCTAACCCTAACCCTAACTTTTACACAAACCCTAAATCAAACCCTAACCCTAACTCTAACCCAAATCCTAACTCTAACCCAAATCCTAACTCTAACCCTAACTCTTACCCTATCTATAAACCTAACTTAAACCCTAACCCTAACTTTAACTCAAACCCTAACTCAAACTCTAACTCAAACCCTTACATAGTTACATATAGTTACATAGTAGGTGAGGTTGAATAAAGACAATAGTCCATCCAGTTCCCCCTGTGTAGGTGTGTGTGGCTGTAATCATCTCACATAGCCCTGAATGTTCTGATCCTTGAGATGTACGTCTAAGAGTCTTTTGAAAGTCACCATACTTCCCGCAGAAACCACCTCTTGTGGTAAAGAATTCCACAATCTTGTAGCCCTAACAATAAAGAACCCCCCACATTGCCTGAGGTTAAAACGCTTCTCTTCTAATCGCATTGTATGCCCTTTGAGTCCTCATGCAATCCCTTTGACCGAACAGCTTTTTTTCTAGGCTGAGATCCCCATTGAGATATTTATAAATTGCTATCATGTCCCCCCTCAGGAGTCTCTTCTCCAGGGAGAATAAATCAAGCGATTGCAGACGCTCTTCATAATTAAGGTCCTCCAATCCCCTAATCAGTTTAGTTGCCCTTCTCTGGACTCTCTCCAGCTCCAACACATCCCTCCTGAGGACTGGCGACCAGAACTGGACAGAATATTCCAGATGCGGTCGGACCAGAGTTTTATAAAGTTGAAGGATTATAGTCTTATCTCTGGAATACATCCCTTTATTTATGCATGCTAATATTCTGCCCCCTTTGGCAGCTGCCGCTTGACATTGCATGCTATTGCCTAATCTATCTTTAACCAAGACTCCCAGATCTTTCTCCATTTTTGATTCCCCCAAGGGTTCCCCTCCTAACTTGTATTGTGCTTTTATGTTTTTAGTCCCCAAGTGCAAAACCTTACACTTCTCCACATTAAACCTCATTTGCCATGCAGTTGCCCACTCCGTTATTTTGTCCAGGTCATTCTGTAGGATATCTGCTTCATGCTGTGCAGTTATTGCCCTGCCCAATTTTGTGTCATCTGCAAAAACTGATAACGAACTACTGATCCCGTCCTCAATGCTGTCATGTGACACCGGCTAAGCCCAGGTATACACTCGGCAGTATTATTCTGGAAGGAGTCATGTGACACCGGCTAAGCCCAGGCAGACAATCAGCAGTATTGCTCCAGTAGGAGTCATGTGACACCAGCTAAGCCCAGGCAGACACTCGGAGGTATTGCTCCGGTATGGAACTACTGTCGCTGCTGACCCTACATCTGCCTTCAGTCCTCTGCTCCCTCCTGACTGACTCTACTTCTGAACCCTCCCCCCCCGTCTCCTAGTTTAACCCTAACCCTAACCCTAACCCTAAGCTCCAACTTGGTGGCCATCTAACCCTAACCCTAACTTTAAACCTAATCCTAAACCGAACTTTAAATCAAACCCTAACCCATTCTCAAACCCTAACTGTAACTCTAACCCTCACTTACACTCAAACCCAACGTCTAACCCTAACTCTAACTATTACCCTATCTCTAGCCCTAACCCCAATTGCAACTCAAACCCTAACCTTCACGCTAACCCTAACCCTAACTCAAACCCTAACTCTAACCCAAACCTTAACCCTTACCCTATATATAACCCCTAATCTAACCGTAACCCTAACACTGACTCACCCTATCTCTAACCCTAACCCAAAGACTAACCCAAACTGTAACTCTGAACCCTCACTTTAACGCAAACTCTAATCCTATCTCTAACCCAAACTCTAACCAAACCTTAACTCTAACCCTAACTCTAGTCCTATTTTTTCCAAACCTGTTGCATTTTTTATGCATTCATTATTTATTTTGCAATTCTTTGGCTAATAAGAAAGTATGACAGTACTATCCATGAAGAAACCCTCCTAATTACAGCTAAACCTAACCATAACCCTAACTCTAACCCTAACCCTATCTCTAACAATAATTCTAACCTTATCCCTAACTCTAACCCAAACTAACCCAACCCAAACTCTAACCCTAACTCTAATCCTAACTCTAACCCTGACTCTAACCCTTACCCAAACTCTAACTTTAATCCTACCTCTAACCCTAACTCTGATCCTATCTCTAGCAAAACCTCTAACCCTACCCTAACTTTAACCCTAAATCTAATCCTAACTCTAACCCAACCCTAACCTTAAGTCTAACTATAACCCTAAGCATAACTCTAACCCTAAATCTAGCTCTAACCCTAAGGCCACACTCTCTCAGTTCCTTATTTGGGAACTAAACATTGCAATCAGGAGTTTGCTGTTGCTTATTTCTGCCACTAGGAAAGCCTGTGGGAGAACAGGTATGTCCCCAGTACAGGATTCCAGGTGGCCATCTTGGGTGGGAGCTTTGTGTCCTGATTGGAAACAAGTTTCTCCAGGACCATCTTGGATCAGGAGTGGATATACAGTATCTAAAAAAAGTAAGTACACCCCTTCCATTTGTGTAAATATTTTATTCTATCTTTTCATGTGACAACACTGAATAAATGACACTTTGCTACAATGTAAAGTAGTGAGTGTACAGCTTGTATAACAGTGTAAATTTGCTGTCCCCTCAAAATAACTCAACACACAGCCATTAATGTCTAAACCGCTGGCAACAAAAGTCAGTACACCCCTAAGTGACAATGTCCAATTTGGGGCCCAATTAGCCATTTTCCCTCCCCGGTGTCATGTGACTCATTAGTGTTACAAGGTCTCGGGTGTGAATGGGGGGCAGGTGTGTTAAATTTGGTGTTATCGCTCTCACTCTCTCATACTGGTCACTGGAAGTTCAACATGGCACCTCATGGCAAAGAACTCTCTGAGGATCTGAAAAAAAAAATAGTTTCTCTACATAAAGATGGCCTAGGCTATAAGAAGATTGCCAAGACCCTGAAACTGAGCTGCAGCCCAGTGGCCAAGACCATACAGTGGTTTACCAGGACAGGTTCCACTCAGAACAGGCCTCACCATGGTCCACCAAAGAAGTTGAGTGCACATGCTCAGCGTCATATCCAGAGGTTGTCTTTGGGAAATAGACGTATGAGTGTTGCCAGCATTGCTGCAGAGGTTGAAGGGGGGGGGGGGGTCAGCCTGCCAGTGCTCAGGCCATACGCCGCACACTGCATCAAATTAGTCTGCATATCTGTCCTGCCAGAAGGAAGCCTCTTCTAAAGATGATGGACAAGAAAGCCCGCAAACAGTTTGCTGAAGACAAGCAGACTAAGGACATGGATTACTGGAACCATCTCCTGTACTCTGATGAGGCCAAGATAAACTTATTAGGTTCAGATGGTGTCAGGCGTGTGTGGGGGCAACCAGGTGAGGAGTACAAAGACAAGTGTGTCTTCCTACAGTCAGGCATGGTGGTGGGAGTGTCATGGTCTGAGGCCAACATATACTGTGACATACTGAAGCAGAGCATGATCCCCTCCCTTCAGAGATTGGGCCGCAGGGCAGTATTCCAACATGATAACGACCCCAAACACCTCCAAGTTGGCCACTGCCTTGCTAAAGAAGCTGAGGGTAAAGGTGATGGACTGGCCAAGCATGTCTCCAGACCTAAACCCTATTGAGCATCTGTGGGGCATCCTCAAATGGAAGGTGGAGGAGCGCAAAGTCTCTAACATCCACCAGCTCTGTGATGTCATCATGGAGGAGGGGAAGAGGACTCCAGTGGCAACCTGTGAAGCTCTGGTGAACTCCATGCCCAAGAGGGTTAAGGCAGTGCTGGAAAATAATGGTGGCCACACAAAATATTGACACTTTGGGCACAATTTGGACATTGTCACTTAGGGGTGTACTCACTTTTGTTGCCAGCGGTTTAGACATTAATGGCTGTGTTGAGTTATTTTGAGGGGACAGTAAATTTACACTGTTATACAAGCTGTACACTCACTACTTTACATTGTAGCAAAGTGTCATTTCTTCAGTGTTGTCACATGAAAAGATAGAATAAAATATTTACACAAATGGGAGGGGTGTACTTACTTTTGTGAGATACTGTAGGTGTGCAGCTGGTAGGAAGAGAGTAAAGAGACTGACTTACCCTCTTAGTTAAGAAAGGTAAAGCACTCACCTTTGGGGTTCATTTAATAGGATGCTGTAAAACTATACAGCACACACTAACCATTCAGCTCTCTGCATTCAGCAATTAAATAGAAGTTGTTTAATGGAAGGTTATACCTGATTGGTTGCTATTACCCACTTAACAAGCACCCCATGTAGATATTCTGTGGCAGGGAGGCTGCTCTGTGTCAGATTACATACCTAGTTTGTCTGGGTGAACATGTGCGCAGCGGTGATTGGACACATCAGGAGCCAATCAGCGGCTCCGGCAGACGCAATGGTTGCCAGGACCCGCCGATCGTGCAGGAGAAAGGCAGAGCGGCGGTCTCTGGGAGGGGAATGTGCTGATTCTGTGTTTCTGCTAAGCAGGAACACAGATCTCTACAATCGCCCAGTCAAAGCACCTCCCCCACAGTTGGAAAACACTCCCTAGGAACACATTTAATCCTTTGCTGGCCCCTGATGTTAACTCCTTCCCTGCCAGTGTCATTAGTACAGTTACAGTGCATATTTGTAGCACTGATCACTGTATTAATGTCACTGGTCCCAAAAAGGGGCCAGTTAGTGTCCGATTGTCCGTCGCAATGTCGCAGTCCCACTAAATGTCGCTGATAGCCGCCATTACTAGTAAAAAAATTAATAAAACTATACCATAGATTATAGCCACGATAACTTTTGCGCAAACCATTCAATATACACTTATTGGGATTTTGTTTTTATTTTTTTACCTAAAATATGTAGCAGAATACAAATTGGAATAAATTTAAGAAGAAATTTGATTTTGTACTTTTTTTTTCACAATTTTCTGTATTTTTTTGTTTATAGCACAAAAAATAAAAATCGCACAGGTGATCAAATACCACCAAAAGAAATCCCTATTTGTGGGGAAGAAAGGACATCAATTTTATTTGGGTACAGCGTCGCACGACCGCGCAATCGTCAGTTAATCACTTGCCGACCGCCGCAAGTACATATACTGTGGGGGTCAGCCCCTCCTGGGCAAAGTGACGTACCGGTACGTCGCTCGCCCACGAGCCAATAGTGGGAAAGCTCCCGCCCCCGCTTGTTTCCTGAGAACCCTGTGCGAGTGACCGATGGCTCCGATGTCCTCCGGTCACTCGCGATCTGCTGCTGGAGAGGGAGAAAGGCAGGCGGCTGATGTAAACAAAGCCGCCTGTCATTCTCCCTGGTGTAACTGCAGAGATCATACGATCCTGCTATGTAGGATCGTATGTCTCTGTGGTTACATCACAAGCCACGCCCCCCACAGTTAGAATCACGCTCTTAGGGACACATTTAACCCCTTGATCACTAACAAAGTTAACCCCTTCACTGCCAGTGTCATTTTTACAGCAACAGTGCATATTTATAGCACTGATTACTGCAGTAATGTCACTGGTACCCCCAAAAGTGTCAAAAATCTCAGTCAGGGGTCCGATCTGTCCGCTGCAATGTCGCAGTCCCGCAAAAAAAATCGCAGATCGCCGCCATTACGCGTTAAAAAAAAACAATAAAAATGACAGAAATCTTTCCCTTTGTTAGTAAACGCAATAACTTTTGCGCAAACCAATCAAAATACACTTATTGCAAATTTTTTCACTAAACATATGTAGCAGAAAACAAATTGGCCTAAAATGTTAAAAAATTCAGATTTTTACATTTTTTTGAGAATTTCATATAAAAAAATGTGAAAAATATTGTTATTTTTTCAGAATTGTCGCTTTTTTTGTTTATAGCGCAAAAAGTAAAAATCGCACAGGAGATCAAATACCACCAAAAGAAAGCTCTGTTTGTGGGAAAAAAAGGGCATCAATTTCATTTGGGTACAGCGTCGCACGACTGCGCAATTGTCAGTTAAAGTCACGCAGTGTTGAATCGCAAAATAGGCCCTGGTGAGGAAGGGGGTAAAATCTTCTGGGGCTTAAGTGGTTAAAGTCACGCAGTGCTGAATTGCAATAAATGTCCTGGTCATTAAGGGGTGGTGAAGTGGTTAAATACTGCAGATGACGGCAGTCTCTAATAGACACGGGTTGGACAGCGGGGAAGCTGATAAAACTCAAGCAGACAGAAATCCACCAATCAGCTTCCAGCTGGCACATTTACAGTCCAAGTTTGAAAATAAATCCAGGAAGCTGACAGGTCGGCACAGGCTGGAAAATCTACACCTGGCAAACTTTTCATAAATCAGGTCTGAGGGATCAGAGTTACCGGAAAAACCTTTATTTCATGTTGGATAGAGTAGGGGAGGGTTATACCCCCTGGGAGGGGAAGCTGGACAATTGTGATAGTGTCCCCATTGGAAGAATCCCCCTCTATTCCTGTGCTGGTGACAACCCACATTTTTTTATTTTCTTTCTTTTGGTGGTGATGGTAACCATGACGAATAGAGAGGGTGAATGTCCCTAACAGGGGCACAAACAGACAATAAAAACCTGACAGGGAGTCAAATCTCTCCCCACTCCATCCAACACTACAAACAGAAAAGTTTTGTCTTTTGTTATACTTTAATGGGCTGAATGCACAAAACCACATAATAAAACATTGCAAAAATAACTGGGGGTTATTATTGCATCCACTGACATCAATGCTGGGGGTTATTATTCCATCCACTGACACTAATGCTGGGGGTTATTATTGCATTTCACTGACACCAATGCTGGGGGTTATTATTGCATTTCACTGACACCAATGCTGGGGGTTATTATTCCATCCACTGACACCAATGCTGGGGGTTATTATTGCATCCACTGACACCAATGCTGGGGGTTATTATTGCATTTCACTGACACCAATGCTGGGGGTTATTATTCCATCCACTGACACCAATGCTGGGGGTTATTATTCCATCCACTGACACCAATGCTGGGGGTTATTATTCCATCCACTGACACCAATGCTGGGGGGTATTATTCCATCCACTGACACCAATGCTGGGGGTTATTATTGCATCCACTGACACCAATGCTGGGGGTTATTATTCCATCCACTGACACCAATGCTGGGGGTTATTATTCCATCCACTGACACCAATGCTGGGGGTTATTATTCCATCCACTGACACCAAAGCTGGGGGGTATTATTCCATCCACTGACACCAATGCTGGGGGTTAATATTGCATTCACTGACACCAAATGCTGGGTTTATTATTGAATTCACTGGCACTAAGGCTGGGGATTATTCCAATTTTTCAGTGCACATTGCAATACACTGCAAAAAATGCAGCAGGCCCATAATTATTGAACAATGCTCTGCTATCGTGGAGCCCTCTGGAGATGTCAGGGGATGCATTTGAGACCATCTATAGTCTAGTTGACTACTGATCTACTTCCTGGACTATAATCCTTCACATTGATGTCATAATAATGGTGCCTGTGCAGTCTTTATGGTTTGGGCTATGTGCACATATGTTGTTTGACACAGATCAGCCCCCTGTTATTGCCTCTCACGTTGTGACTAGGGATAATCGAACTTTTCAAAAGTTCAGTTTGGCCAGAACATCCGAACTTCCCGAAAGTTCGGCCCGGATTTCAGAACCCCATTGAAATCAATGGGACCCGAACTTCGGTAATCAAAAAACACCATTTTGAAGCCCTAAAACCCAATAAATGCCCCTAAAAAGTGCCTAGGGTTCTGGGTCATACCCCAGGGACTATTAATCACACAAAAAAAGTTCTTAAAAATTGTCATTTTTGATAGAGAGCCAATTATTGAAAAAATAAAACAAAATAAAAAATGAGATTTTTTTTGACTTTAGATTTAGTGTCTGTGGGGTCTAAAAAGTGTACCTGTGAAGTTTCAACTCTGTAGCATGTCCAGAACCAGAAAAAAAAGATAATTTGTATTATGTCACTTATAGAACAGGGATATGGCTCCGCTCTTTTCACACCTATATATATGTAAGTGTAAAAATACATACAAGTATGTGTGTATATATACCACTATACACAAGTTCAGATGTTTTGCCTGCCTCCAAAAAATCCCCAAAAAATCCCCAAAAAATGCCTGCAACAACACAACTGGGCGTTTTTTTTTGGCGGAAGCGTTTTTTTGGGCATTTTTTTGGGTTCTTTGGAGGCAGGCAAAACATCTGAACTTGTGTATACGGGTATATATACACACATACTTATATGTATATATACACCTAGACATATATAGGTGTGATAGTAGCAGAAATATATGCTTGAGCTAATTAAATAATTAACATTAATATGGCTCTGCTCCTATCACACCTATATATGTCTAGGTGTATATATACATATAAGTATGTGTGTATATATACCATTATACACAAGTTCAGATGTTTTGCCTGCCTCCAAAAAACCCCAAAAAATGCCTGCAATAACACACCTGGGCGTTTTTTTTTTTTTTTGGCACTAGCGTTTTTTTGGGCATTTTTTTGGGTTCTTTGGAGGCAGGCAAAACATCTGAACTTCTGTATAGGGGTATATATGTACACACACCCTTATATGTATTTTACACTTACACATATATAGGTGTTATAGGAGCGGAGCCATATGCCTGTTAATTATTTAATTAGCGCAAGTATAGTGTTCTGCTCCTTTCACACCTATATATGTCTAGGTGTATATATACAGACATGGGTGTGTATATATACCCCTATACACATGTTCAGATGTCATGCCTGACTCCAAACATGTACTCAAAAAATCCCTATAAACGCCTGCAGCCAAAAAGCAAGCTGACCGGTGAGAAGCCATATCAGTGCTCTGAATGTGACTTCAGAGAAACAATCTTTTCTCAATAGCGGTCACCCTGATATGGAAGGGTTTGGTCACCCTGCCATAGCAGTCACTGTCAGTTCACCCTACACTACATTACGGTCACCCTGGCACTTAACACTTCCCCTACAGAAACAAATTTTTTGCATCTAACTAAAGTGTAAAAGAGCACTCTAACTACACTAGATATCCCTTTCCTCACACTAATAATTGCTAAATGACACTTTTGAAGCAAATTTAACAGAACTGCTTCCACTCTCTTCCACGTCCCTGTATTACAATGCTAGGAATTTGCCGGGGCTATCTTATATACTGGGGGGCGTATTCACTATTGATTGGTCTAGGGACCCCCTAGTCACTCCAATCACATTCCTAGCATTCTCCTGCCCCCTCAATTGGCTTTTACTAATGGTTCTGGTCCAATCACAGGCTTTTAAAGCCCATTTCCTGTCCCATTGCATTTTGGTCGATTCTGGTTGCCGAATTCCGAACTTTTTCAGCAAAAAGTTCTAAATTCGGCCGAACCTCGAACAGTCAATGTTCGGGTCGAACCGATGGTCGACCCGAACCGTTCGATCATCCCTATTTGTGACTTGCTTGGAGAGAAGAGACAAACGGAGAGAGTAGAAAATGCTTCCTCCTGCCTGCAGCAGACAAGTATTGTAACAGCACTCTTCCACACTGCAACTCTCTTGGCATACTGATTTTCTTGAAGTTCAAGGACTGCTTTTAATAGTAAAATGTAGAGCCTTGGTAGCCCTGGTCTGCAGCTCTTAGCAGGGGAGTGGCTGCATAGATCGGGCTATTACTGCTGAAGTCACCCCACACTTTCTCTCCTCCCCTCCGGTACCTATCGTCAGGGCTGCTGTTAGAAATCACGGGGCCCCATACAGCCTACCTGACAGGGCCCCCTTCCTCCAGCAGAAAGTGACTGAGGACATAGACTTATCAGTCCCTTTCTCTGTAGCCCCAGCTGCACAGACAAATGATTAGGAAGCGCTCACAAATTGAAGCATTATAACGGATGGACACAGGAGTGATTGGTACCAGTCATTCCCTGTTTTCATTCAGGAATGGAAGGGGCCAGTAAATAACATAGCTTCCCCTGCTCTCCATTCTGAAACAACCCCCTGTGTGCCCGCAGTAGCTGCCGGCGTGAGAGAAGAGGAGGGAAGCTGAAAGCACTGTCGACAAAAAAGGAGCACACAGGGGGGCCCAGGGAGCAGATGGAAGGGGCACATGTGCTAGAACCAATCCCCCTGCAGTGCAGACGGAGGTAGAAAGGAGAGGAGAAGCTGGCAGCACTGCAGGGGGAGGCACAAGAGGATCATTGTCTGCAATAAAACGTTACAGCTTGTCCTCCAGGTCAGCAGGTGCCTGGGCCCTCTTTTGAACTGATGGGGTCCAGGCCAGTACAGGAGGGCTGGCTGTACTACCTTATCAGCAGCCCTGCCTATCGGGAGAGATAGAAAGAGGACACTGATCAGTGCTGGGAAAGACAGAGAGCCAGAGGAAAGCCCTACCCACCACCAGGAGAACAAAGAGGAAGAAGATATGGACTGCTGTGCATCCTGGGACAACAAGAACCTGCTGTAAGCAGCTGAGAGCTGTGGGGGATTTAGTCTCCAGACTGAGCCTGTGTATCAGATTGGCAATCGAACTACACATCCCAGCATGACTGGGGTTCTGTGGACAGGAAAAGGAAGGTTTATTCCTGGGCTCGATTGTGGAAGACAGACTGTGCCAAAAGCTGTTAGTAGAATTTTTTGCCACTGCACCCAGGACACAGAATGCCAGTACGGGTATATAACAACACCAGTGTCACTTAAATGGTCAGAGGCCGAAGTGCTGAGAGGGCTCCCCCTCAGGGCTGGTGCTACCACTAGGCAAACTAGGCGGCTGCCTAGGGCGCACTGCCACCCCTAGGGTGCAGCCATGGCTAGTGCCCCATTCCTCCCCTGTCACCTCCTCATCCCCAGGGGAGGTCACCTCTAGAGAGGGGGGCACTTTGTATATGAAGGGGTGTGCAGGGTTAAAGGGGGGCAGTGTGTGCAGGAAGGGGGGTGTAGCATTAAAGAATGGCAGTGTGTGAAGGAAGGGGCAGTGTGTACAAGAAGGGGTGTGTAGGGTTAAAGGGGGGGCACTTTGTATATGAAGGGATGTGTAGGGTTAAGGGGGGGCAGTGTGTAAATGAAGGGGGTGTAGGATTAAAGGGGGCAGAGTGTATATGAAGGGGGTGTAGGGTAAAAGGGGGGCAGTGTGTGCAGAAAGGGGGGTGTAGCATTAAAGAAGGGCAGTGTGCGCAGGAAGGGGGGTGTAGGATTAAAGGGGGCAGTGTATACAGGAAGGGGAGAAAAGGGGGAAAGGGGAGGCATTATGTACAGGAAGGGGGGCAATGTGTACAGTTTTTTTTTGGGGGGGGAGGGGGGTGCAAGGAGCTGGTCTTGCCTAGGGTGCAAAATAGTCTAGCACCGGCTCTGCTCCCCCTGTGGCTAAGTGCAGTACACCCCTGAAGGTGGTCCAGGAGGTGCAGTGCCCAAAGAGGTTGCAAGTAGAGTACTGAGGAGCTGGACCGGTGATCACCCGAAGAATGCTGGGACATGTCGGGCAGATGTCTCCCAGGAACTCCAAAAGTACTTGGCAACAGTGCAAACAGGAGGCAGTAGAGGAAGCCAAGGCCAGGGGTCATGCACAGGCGTTCAGTCTGCAGTGGAGGCAAGTAGCAGGAACAAGAGCAAGCCCGAGGTCATACACGGGAGGGCAGGTAAATAGAAGGCAAATGGTAGCAAGTCTGTAATGCAAGCCGGAGTCATACACGGGTGATCAAGCAGCAGCAGGGTCAGTAGAACAAGCCAGGGGGTCAAGGCCAGGAGCAGAGTTTAGACAGGTCCAGGGCAAGCCGGGTCAACAACAGGAAATCCACAGAGATATGCACAGAGGCTCAGGAACACAAGGAAGGCTGACCATAATCCAGCAATCTGGTGAATACAGCAGCAGTCTCTAATAGGCTAGTGGCCGCATCTGTCACGTATTGCGTGCACAGTTGCCCACATGTCATGTGCATTTACGTTCGGCTATTCGCAATGCGTCCATTTCTAGTATTGGCAACATTACCCTGACAACCAGTGTCACTGACTGGTGCTTCCAACTGATCATTGTGGAGAACACTTCTGCTGCTGACTTCGCTGAGCCACCTACGAAGAACAGAGGGAGACCAGCTGTCACCCCAGGAGTGAGAGGCAAATGGCCAAACCCTACTGGACCCCATTAACCACTTGCCGATCGCCGCACGACTATCTACGTCGGCGGTCAGCCCCTCACAGGCAAACTAACGTAGGGCTACGTTGCTTGCTTGTGAGGGTCTAGGGAGCGAGCGCACGCCCCCGGAGGCGCGCTCCCGCGTGGTCATTGACCCCCCCCGCGCGTGTGACCAGCGGACCCGATGTCCGCCGGTCACTCGGCGATCGGCGGGGGAGAGGGAGAATGTCAGGCAGCTTGTGTAAACAAGCCACCTGTCATTCTCCTCGCTGTAAAGACACTGATCACTCGGATCTAGTATGTAGATCCGTTGATCAGTGTCCTTACAGCTGAAGCCACAGCCAATCACAGTAAGAATCACGCCCCTAGGGACACACACAGCCCCTCCCTCCCAAATAAAGTTAACCCCTTCACTACCAGTGTATTTTTACAGTAACAGTGCATATGTATAGCACTGATTACTGTAGAAATGTCACTGGTAACCCCAAAAGTGTCAAAAATGTCAGTCAAGGGTCCGATCTGTCCGCCGCAATGTCGCAGTCCCGCAAAAAAAATCGCAGATCGCCGCCATTATGCGTTAAAAAAAAAAAAAACAACAAAAATGACAAAAATCTTTCCCTTTGTTAGTAAACGCGATAACTTTTGCGCAAACCAATCAAAATACGCTTTTTGCGATTTTTTTTACCAAACATAGGTAGCATAAAACAAATTGGCCGAAAATTTTAAAAAATTTTGATTTTTACATTTTTTTGGGGGGGAATTTCATATAAAAAAATGTGAAAAATATTGCTATTTTTGCAAAATTGATGCTCTTTTTTTGTTTATAGCGCATGATCAAAAAATCGCACAGGTGATCAAATACCACCAAAAGAAAGCTCTGTTTGTGGGAAAAAAAGGACGTCAAATTCGTTTAGGTACAGCGTCGCACGACCGCGCAATTGTCCGTTAAAGTCACGCAGTGCCGAATCGCAAAATACCCCCTGGTCGGAATGGGGGTAAAATCTTCCGGGGCTTAAGTGGTTAAAGAGAAATCGTATTGTTTGCTTGGGACACAGTGCAGACGCCTACTACCGGATTAGAAGGATCATATCTCTATCTAGGTCATGGGATCTGGGAACATGGGACCTAAAGAAACAATGACTCCTTTGGGGGTAAGTGCTTTAAAAAAAAATGATATTGCTGTTTATTGTGACATGTCAGAAATGCATTAATACATGCTACCCCCCCCCCCCCCCGAAATGGTCGCTGGATTTGTTCAGCCCAGCAACAGGAATTTCCTTACTCTCTCTAGAGGTTCAATAAAACAGTCCAGGGGATTTTGTTTCCTTTTATTTAAAAGAGAAGTATGGGTTTGTTTTTTTACCCCCAATTTATACTTACCTAGGTGGATGCTGCGTCGGTCCCCCGGCGTCTCTACAATGAGAACCGAGCGATGGAGCACCGCCAATCGCTCGGTCCCGATAGCTCCCCGAGCAGAGAGCTGCTGACTGTGAGTCACTGCTCTCCGCTCTGCCCCCCTCCTCGCTCGCTGGAGCGCTGGGCAGTGAAGGGGGCGGGAGCAGCCGGCTCAGGCTCTTAGCTGAGCCGGGTGTCGGTCCAGGCACCTGGCGGATCCCGACTCCGGGGTTGTGATGAAATAAAAGTAAAATAAAAATTTAAAAAAAGTAAAATAAAAAAATTAAGGCACCCCCGTCCCCGCATGCAGAAGTGAATGCATACGTAAGTCGCGCACACGTATGTAAACGGTGTTCAAACCCCACATGTGAAGTATCGCCATGAACGTTAAAGCGAGAGAAATAATTCTAGCCCTAGACCTCCTCTGTATCTCTAAGCTGGTAACCTGAAATTTTTTGTAAAGCCTATGGAGATTTTTAAGAATCAGAGTTTGACACCATTCCATAAGTGTGCGCATTTATAAAGCGTGACATGTTGGGTATCTATTTACTCGGCATAACATTATCTTTCACAATATGCAAAAAAATTGGGCTAACATTGGTGTTTTTTTTTCTTTCTTTTAATTCATCCTGAAACAGTTTTTTTTTTTCCCCCCAAAATAACGCGTTTGAAAAATTGCTGCCCAAATGCCGTGTGACATACAATGTTGCAACGACCACACTTGTATTCTCTAGGGTCTCTGCTAAAAAAAACATATATAATGATTGGTGGTACTAAATCATTTTCCAGCAAAAAATATGTTTTTTTCCCAAAAAGATGCATTTGAAAAATTGCTGTGCAAATACTGAGCGACATAAAAAGTTGCAACAATCGCTATTTTATTCCCTAGGGTCTCTGCTAAAAAAAAAAAATATTTACATATATATATACAGGTCCCTCTCAAAAAATGAGCATATTGTGATAAAGTTGATTATTTTCTGTAATGTACTGATAAACATTAGACTTTCATATATTTTACATTCATTACACACAACTGAAGTAGTGCAAGCCTTTTATTGGTTTAATATTGATGATTTTGGCATACAGCTCATGAAAAACCAAAATTCCTATCTCACAAAATTAGCATATTTCATCCGACCAATAAAAGAAAAGTGTTTTTAATACAAAAAAAGTCAACCTTCAAATAATTATGTTCAGTTATGCACTCAATACTTGGTCGGGAATCCTTTTGCTTCAATGCAGCGTGGCATGGAGGCGATCAGCCTGTGGCACTGCTGAGGTGTTATGGAGGCCCAGGATGCTTCGATAGCGGCCTTCAGCTCATCCAGAGTGTTGGGTCTTGCGTCTCTCAACTTTCTCTTCACAACATCCCACAGATTCTCTATGGGGTTCAGGTCAGGCCAATTGAGCACAGTAATACCATGGTCAGTAAACCATTTACCAGTGGTTTTGGCACTGTGAGCAGGTGCCAGGTCGTGCTGAAAAATGAAATCTTCATCTCCATAAAGCTTTTCAGCAGATGGAAGCATGAAGTGCTCCAAAATCTCCTGATAGCTAGCTGCATTGACCCTGCCCTTGATAAAACACAGTGGACCAACACCAGCAGCTGACATGGCACCCCAGACCATCACTGACTGTGGGTACTTGACACTGGACTTCAGGCATTTTGGCATTTCCCTCTCCCCAGTCTTCCTCCAGACTCTGGCACCTTGATTTCCGAATGACATGCAAAATTTGCTTTCATCCGAAAAAAGTACTTTGGACCACTGAGCAACAGTCCAGTGCTGCTTCTTTATAGTCCAGTTTAGGTGCTTCTGCCGCTGTTTCTGGTTCAAAAGTGTCTTGACCTGGGGAATGCGGCACCTGTAGCCCATTTCCTGCACACGCCTGTACAAGGTGGCTCTAGATGTTTCTACTCCAGACTCAGTCCACTGCTTCCGCAGGTCCCCCAAGGTCTGGAATCGGTCCTTCTCCACAATCTTCCTCAGGGTCCGGTCACCTCTTCTCGTTGTGCAGAGTTTTCTGCCACACTTTTTCCTTCCCACAGACTTCCCACTGAGGTGCCTTGATACAGCACTCTGGGAACAGCCTATTCCTTCAGAAATTTCTTTCTGTGTCTTACCCTCTTGCTTCAGGGTGTCAATGATGGCCTTCTGGACAGCAGTCAGGTCGGCAGTCTTACCCATGATTGCGGTTTTGAGTAATGAACCAGGCTGGGAGTTTTTAAAAGCCTCAGGAATCTTTTGCATGTGTTTAGAGTTAATTAGTTGATTCGGATGATTAGGTTAATCGCTCGTTTAGAGAACCTTTTCATGATATGCTAATTTTTTGAGATAGGAATTTTGTTTTTTTTATGAGCTGTATGCCAAAATCATCAATATTAAAACAATAAAAGGCTTTCACTACTTCAGTTGTAATGAATCTAAAATATATGAAAGTCTAATGTTTATCAGTACAGAAAATAATCAACTTTATCACAATATGCTCATTTTTTGAGAGGGACCTGTGTATATATATATATATATATGTACACACAATATATGCATATATATATATATATATATATATATATATATATATATATATATATACAATATATGCAAATATATATATATATATATATATATATATATATATATATATATATATATAAAATATTCGGGTTTTCTGAGTAATTTTCTTGCAAAAAAATGATGATTTTTCCATGTAGGGGAGAAGTATAAGAATTGGCCTGGGTGGCGAGTGGTTAATAATCGGTTCTTTTTAAGCTGAGCGCAGGTTTTATTGTTAAATTCCATTTATAAATAAGGGAATGCGTCTATCAATGCGTCTATCAATGCTGGATACACAGAAATGCTCTACAACAGTCCTATTTATTTCCAGAAACCTCCTCATCCTTCACACGCCAGGCCAGTGATTAGCGCGGTGGAGAGGATTGTTTTAGGGTTCTGGGCAGGCTGATATTGCTGCACAAACAAGTTTTATCCAGTCGAGCAAAGAAAAAAAAAAGAAAAATCAATACCTGGCTGCCATATTTCAACAAAAGCCTGCTGAGTCGGGATTATTGTCGTACGCGTTTTGTGTGATTGTAGAACGGAGGATCATTTTAAGAAAATTACACCTCGGGATCTATCATTGGAAGAAAAAACCTTCTTCCATCTTTAATTTGGTGTAGAGTAGAAAAGAGAATCATTCTGTCTAAATCAAAGATTTTATGAGCAGTTTCTGTTGGTAGAGAATCATTTACAGTATCTGATAAAAGTAAGTACACCCCTCCCATCTATCTTTTCATGTGACAACACTGAAGAAATGAGACTTTGCTACAATGTAAAGTAGTGAGTGTACAGCTTGTATAACAGTGTAAATTTACTGTCCCCTCAAAATAACTCAACACACAGCCATTAATGTCTAAACCGCTGGCAACAAAAGTGAGTACACCCCTAAGTGACATTGTCCAAATTGGGCCCAAAGTGTCAATAATTTGTGTGGCCGCCATTATTTTCCAGCACTGCCTTAACCCTCTTGGGCATGGAGTTCCCCAGAGCTTCACAGGTTGTCACTGGAGTCCTCTTCCCCTCCTCCATGATGACATCACAGAGCCGGTGGATGTTGGAGACCTTGCGCTCCTCCACCTTCTGTTTGAGGATTCCCCACAGATGCTCAATAGGGTTTAGGTCTGGAGACATGCTTGGCCAGTCCATCACCTTTACCCTCAGCTTCTTTAGCAAGGCAGTGGTCATCTTGGAGGTGTTTGGGGTCGTTATGTTGGAATACTGCCCTGTGGCCCAGTCTCTGAAGGGAGGGGATCATGCTCTGCTTCAGTATGTCACAGTACATGTTGGCATTCATGGTTCCCTCAATGAACTGTAGCTCCCCAGTGCCGGCAGCACTCATGCAGCCCCAGACCATGACACTCCCACCACCATGCTTGACTGTAGGTAGACACACTTGTCTTTGTACTCCTCACCTGGTTGCCCCCACACACGCCTGACACCATCTGACACCAAATAAGTTTATCTTGGTCTCATCAGAGCACAGGAGATGGTTCCAGTAATCCATGTCCTTAGTCTGCTTGTCTTCAGCAAACTGTTTGCAGGCTTTCTTGTCCATCATCTTTAGAAGAGGCTTCCTTCTGGGATGACAGCCATGCAGACCAATTTGATGCACTAAAAATTGCACATGTGATCAAATACCACCAAAAGAAATCTCTATTTGTGTGGAAAAAAAGGACATCAATTTTATTTGGGTACAGCGTCGCACGACCGCGCAATTGTCCATTAAAGTAACGCTGAATCACAAAAAATGGCCTGGTCATTAAAGAGGTTGTAAACCATCTCTTGGAACTTGTACCTATCGATGATCCGTTAATAAGACTTAGGCTCCATGCACACGGGACGTTAAAAAAAAAACGTGCTGCAAAGCTAGTTCTGACGCCGGGAAAAAGCAGCTGTAAAAACGTGCTTTCAGTAGCTTTTTCCATTGGCGTTATTGCATGTTGCTTTTAGCAGCGTTTTTTCTGCCTCCATTCAAAATCAATGGTTCCCTATGGGAGCCTATTGATTTGAATGGAAGGCGCACCGCAAGTCGGATCAAGATGATCCGACTTGTGGTGCGACTTGCGCTGTGAGAATCTTGAGAGGGAACTCCACGCCAAAAATGGGAAAAAAACTGCGTGG
Organism: Pelophylax lessonae; assembly: GCF_965119305.1. Lineage (NCBI taxonomy): Eukaryota > Metazoa > Chordata > Amphibia > Anura > Ranidae > Pelophylax > Pelophylax lessonae. Next base: position 1,844,995 of record NC_138771.1, on the reverse strand, counting down.
GGGTCCCCCCAGGTTCCAAACCATGCCCTTCGGGTCTGGTATGGAATTTGAGGGTAGACCCACACTGAAAAAATGGCGTTGGGTCCCCCCCAAAATCTATACCAGACCCTTATCCGAGCATGCAGCCCAGTAGGGCAGGAAGGGGGAGGGGGCGAGCGAGCTGCCCCCCCCCCCGGACCATACCAGGCCACATGCCCTCAACATGGGGGGGTGTTGGTGTTTTGGGGCAGGGGGAGCTCTGCACCCCCCACCCCAAAGCACCTTGCCCCCGTGTTGATGAGGACAAGGGCCTCATCCCCACAACCCTGGCCGGTGGTTGTGGGGGTCTGCGGGCAGGGGGCTTCATCGGTATCTGGAAGCCCCCTTTAACAAGGGTGGCCCCCAGATCCCGGACCCCCTCCCTATGTGAATGGGTATGGGGTACACTGTACCCCTACCCATTCACCCCATAAAAGGCAATGTAAATAACGACAGGAGACGTTTTGAAAAGTTTATTAAAAATCTTCATCCGGTCTTCTCCGCTCTGGTCTTCTCCCTCTCTGCTCTTCTGGCCTTCTGCTCTTTTTGCTGTCCCCTCTTCTCCTGTCCGCTCTTCTGCTCTTTTGCCCTCGGCTCTTCTTCTTCCTCCAGTCCTCCTCAGACGATGTCTCTGGTGATTATGCCGGTCTCCGGTCTCTGCAGCTTGTTATATAGCCATTGTGGGCGTGGCCTCCAGGTGACGTCATCAGGAGACCCCGCCCCCTCATGTCACAGATGATGTCATCATCCTGATCCGACTTGCGGTGAGCCTTCCATTCAAATCAATAGGCTCCCATAGGGAACCACTGATTTTGAATGGAAGGAAAAAAAACGTATAACATGGCTGAACGTACTTCATCACGTTTGGTCGCGTTCGGTCCCGTTTTTGCGTTTGAAACGCCGGGAAACACACGTTTGAACGCAAATAATTGCGTTCCAAAAAACGTCCCTGAACTCAACTGCCTGCAAATGACTGTAAACGACCCTGTGTACATGGACAGATAAGATAACATGGAGATGGGTTCAGGGGCTTCTGAAAAAAACGCCCAACTGCTCCTAAACGGCCATTTACAACGTCCCGTGTACATGGAGCCTTACCCATAGGTGATCCTATGATAAGACTTACCTATAGGTGATACTTTAATAAGACTTACCTATAGGTGATCCTATAAGAAGACTTACCTATAGGTGATCCTATGATAAGACTTGCCTGTAGGTGATCCTATAAGAAGACTTACCTATAGGTGATCCTATGATACGACTTACCTATAGTTGATCCTATAATAAGACTTTCCTATAGGTGATCCTATAATAAGACTTACCTATAGGTGATCCTATGATAAGACTTACCTATAGGTGATCATTTAATAAGACTTACCTATAGGTGATCCTATGATAATACTTGCCTATAGGTGATCCTATAAGAAGACTTACCTATAGGTGATCCTATGCTACGACTTACCTATAGGTGATCATTTAATAAGACTTTCCTATAGGTGATCCTATAATAAGACTTACCTATAGGTGATCCTATGATAAGACTTACCTATAGGTGATCATTTAATAAGACTTACATATAGGTGATCCTATGATAATACTTGCCTATAGGTGATCCTATAAGAAGACTTACCTATAGGTGACCGTATGATACGACTTACCTATAGGTGATCCTTTAATAAGACTTACCTATAGGTGATCATATGATAAGACTTACATATAGGTGATCATATGATAAGACTTACCCATAGGTGATCCTTTAATATGACTTACCTATAGGTGATCCTATGATAAGACTTACCCATAGGTGATCCTTTAATATGACTTACCTATAGGTGATCCTATGATAAGACTTGCCTATAGGTGATCATATAAGAAGACTTACCTATAGGTGATCCTATGATACGACTTACCTATAGGTGATCCTTTAATAAGACTTGCCTATAGGTGATCCTATAAGAAGACTTACCTATAGATGATCCTATGATAAAACTTACCTATAGGTGATACTTTAATAAGACTTACCTATAGGTGATCCTATAAGAAGACTTACCTATAGGTGATCCTATGATAAGACTTGCCTGTAGGTGATCCTATAAGAAGACTTACCTATAGGTGATCCTATGATACGACTTACCTATAGTTGATCCTATAATAAGACTTTCCTATAGGTGATCCTATAATAAGACTTACCTATAGGTGACCCTATGATAAGACTTACCTATAGGTGATCCTATGATAAGACTTACCTATAGGTGATCATTTAATAAGACTTACCTATAGGTGATCATATGATAAGACTTGCCTATAGGTGATCCTATAAGAAGACTTACCTATAGGTGATCCTATGCTACGACTTACCTATAGGTGATCCTTTAATAAGACTTTCCTATAGGTGATCCTATAATAAGACTTACCTATAGGTGATCCTATGATAAGACTTACCTATAGGTGATCATTTAATAAGACTTACCTATGGGTGATCCTATGATAATACTTGCCTATAGGTGACCGTATGATACGACTTACCTATAGGTGACCGTATGATACGACTTACCTATCGGTGATCCTATGATAAGACTTACCTATAGGTGATCATATGATAAGACTTACCCATAGGTGATCCTTTAATATGACTTACCTATAGGTGATCCTATGATAAGACTTGCCTATAGGTGATCTTATAAGAAGACTTACCTATAGGTGATCCTATGATACGACTTACCTATAGGTGATCCTTTAATAAGACTTGCCTATAGGTGATCCTATAAGAAGACTTACCTATAGATGATCCTATGATAAGACTTACCTATAGGTGATACTTTAATAAGACTTACCTATAGGTGATCCTATAATAAGACTTACCTATAGGTGATCCTATGATAAGACTTACCTATAGGTGATCCTATGCTACAACTTACCTATAGGTGATCCTTCAATAAGACTTGCCTATAGGTGATCCTATAATAAGACTTACCTTTAGGTGATCCTATGATAAGACTTACCTATAGGTGATCCTATGATAAGACTTTCCTACAGGTGATCCTATAAGAAGACTTACCTATAGGTGATTCTATGATAAGACTTACCTATAGGTGATCCTATAATAAGACTTACCTATAGGTGATCCAATAATAAGACTTACCTATAGGTGATCCTACGATAAGACTTACCTATAGGTGATCCTACGATAAGACTTACCTATAGGTGATCCTATGATAAGACTTACCTGTAGGTGATCCTACGATAAGACTTACCTATAGTTGATCCTTTAATAAGACTTTCCTATAGGTGATCCTATGATAAGACTTACCTATAGGTGATCCTACGATAAGACTTACCTATAGGTGATCCTATGATAAGACTTACCTATAGGTGATCCTATGATAAGACTTACCTATAGGTGATCCTATGATAAGACTTACCTATAGGTGATCCTATAAGAAGACTTACTTATAGGTGATCCTATGATAAGACTTACCTATAGGTGATCCTATGATAAGACTTACCTATAGGTGATCCTATGATAAGACTTACCTATAGGTGATCCTTTAATAAGACTTTCCTATAGGTGATCCTATAAGAAGGCTTACCTATAGTTACTGTAAACATCTCCTAAACTTGCACCGTTTAGCAGATATTTACTTCTAATGTAGCCAATGACGTTCCTTCAGAGCCCAGCGTGCATGTGCGGGAGTGATGTTATCGCTCCTCCGGCCAATCAGATGGCTGGAGGATGCAAACCAGGAAGCAGGACGGCCAAACATGTCAGCTGTCCTGTCGCTGAGCGGGCGGCACTGCGGGGGCTTCATTCTAAGGTAAGTATTTCATAATGAGAGAGTATACGATGCACAGCTCATTATGCCGTTGTCTTACAGGGTTTTTTTTTTCCATTTTTTGGGGGAGGGTTTACTTCCTCTTTAAGGGGGCAAATCCTTCCGGTCCAGAAGTGGTTAATTCAATGCCCCCGAGTTACACTAATGGCTGATATGGTTGATGCACATCAGATCCACACCGGCGAGGATTCTTTTTGTTTTCACTGTAACACATCAAAGATCTCGGAATGACCCTTGCATATTTTTTAACTGCACCAATAAAGATGGACAAATGAAAACCTTCACCCATCACATCCATTCAGTTGGTAAATTCTTGCTCCCGGTACATGGCTACTCCATTCCAGACAATGATTTCATTACCAAACACGGTGCTCTACATCCCAAGGACAACCCACGCCGCCTTGTTAATTGGCTTCTACCTGACTTCACTATTGATAAAGCGTAATTGCAAGGACTTTCAGACAAAGAAAATGTAACACTTCCTTGACTTCGTAAATAAATACAGCAAATATTCTTTTCTCTACAACCATTCACATCAATAACAAGTAATAATATGAATGTAACATATATGAAAAGTTCAACATCTACAAGGACGTCACCCGTCTTACCCGGTCAAATGTTTCTAATATATTTTATAGGCTAAATTGTTCTGTTTTACTTTACAAAATATAACAATTATATTATGAATAGCAAATATTACACCCATAAAGTGTATCTCCATTCCTGGCAGGCAGGGCCGCTGATAGGGGGGACCACCAGCCCTCTTGTAGGGGGCCCGAGCACACAGGAGGGCCCACACAGAGAGGGGGATTAGTGATGGACAACAAATACAGAAATCTTCCTCCAGCACCTGAATCTGATCGGTCCCTTCCCCTGCTATCAGCTTTTATCTGCTGAGAAAGAGACAGTCGTCCCCCACTAATCGCCCTCCCTGCGTGGGCCCCCCTCCCAGCACTTGCTCTAATGTTATCTCTACTCAGGAGGTTATTTGTAACTTTGTTTCTCTCTCTCTGTCTCTCTGATCACTGAGCTCCAACCCCAGCCTGTATATTTTTCTCATCTCATCTTCTTTTTTATTTAACATAGTTTTTTTTTAGATTTAGCAGGAATTATGCAAGTTATGTTATATTTGTGTCTGATAATAGTGATTTTGTTGATTTTCTTGGGGGGGGGGCCCTGCCAGGTAGTCTGTACGGGGCCCCGCGATTTCTAACAGCAGCCCTGCTGGCAGGAGACCATGTCAGGAATAACGACTTTTGGCAGCTATTCTGGTTTGCTAATTAACTGGACAAATTCTTTGATTATGTTGTGTAGCGCCCTCCTAGGTAGGTGCTAGGAAAAAGCATTGCTATGCTCCATCTGCTTATCAGGGGAGCCTATTCTGTTAGTGATACCTGTTGCATGTGTCCATGTGTGATTCACTTGGTCTGAGGGAGTGTCGCCACTGTATCCAAAAGGGGAGCATGTTGGACAGTAGAGGAAACCCAGCCAGTGACACATAGGCTTTTGTCACAGTCCCAGTGGGAGGGCACAACCACAGTTGATCATAAAAGCCAAGGGCACATGTGACAGAGTGTCTTTGGTGGGAAGCAGAGTCCCAGGAGGAGGGTGACGGCTGTCTCTCCTCCTGAAGTCTGAGGAAGGTGGTCACAGGCAGTTGGCCTGGTGAACCAGGTGTGGAGCTGAGCCTTGAGGGTCCTGGAAATCTGACGGTGGAGCTGCTGGCAGAGTCATCTGGGAAAAACAGTGTCCGTGAGTACCAGGGGGCTTGCCAAGGGGTTTGCTCAGGAAGGGGGACCACTCCAGTGACAGTCAGAGGACAGAAGGTCAGCTCACACAGTTAGCCAGAGTAAAGGGGGTGCCGAGTAGAACCCTAAAGCGTAAGGGTAAAGGGGGTGTCAAGCCGTGCCCTGAAGAGTAATTCACTACATAGTTTGCCTATTCAAATACTTCACTTCAGTGGCAAGGTAAAGCAGCGGGCTTGCCGCACTCAGCATAGTTAGAAGTCCTTAAGTTGTGCATAGTTCATTTGGAGTATCCCACTCATCCCTTCTCTCATCCCAAGTTCTAAAATAAAAAAAAACAAAGACCAAATCATATGGACTGTTTTCTGACTGAGCCAAGCACTTAAAGTACTAAGAATTCATAAGTTGTTGCTATGGGTAACCCAGGGGAATCCTCTTCAAGCAGCTCCCAAGGGAGTAGTGCTACAGTTGTTAGATACTGTACCTGATGGTCAGGCAACCACCCTCCAAGATATACCTGTGACAGATCCAGCCAGGACAGGGGCTTTTGGAGAGGACTAGGGGCAAGTCTCCTACCCACTGATCATGGGCCATGGAGAGAGCAGATCATTCTCTAGACAACTGATAGACAACTACTGAATGGACGCTGAGAGTGTGGTTGGGATTATTTCACTGAATAAGGACAATATAGTTTCCCTTCTGGAGAGGATGGAAAGAGGTAATTGTGAGGGAACCGTCCAGCACCCTGCTTGTGTGCTTCGGTCAGGTGTCACGGTGCCAGGAAACCAGACCATATGAAGATGCAAGTAAAATAAAGCAGTTTATTAGAGCAACAACAATAAATGCACAGCAAGAGTGAGGATCGAAATCGGGAACAGCCGGGGGCAAGTCCAGAGTGGGTAGTCATCCAAGCAGGGAATCGAGTCTAGAAGCGGGTAGTCATCCAAGCTGGGATCGAGTCTAGAAGCGGGTAGTCATCCAAGCCGGGATCGAGTCTAGAAGCAGGTAGTCATCCAAGCTGGGATCGAGTCTAGAAGCGGGTAGACATTCAAGCAGGGATAATGTCCAGAAGTGGGTAGTGATCCAAGCCAGGATTGAGTCTAGAAGTGGGTAGTCATCCAAGCTTGGGCCGAGTCCAGAAGCGGGCAGTCATCCAAGCTGGGATCGAGTCCAGAGGCGGGTAGTCATCCAAGCTGGGATCAAGTTCAGAGGCGGGTAGTCATCCAAGCTGGGATTGAGTCCAGAGGTGGGTAGTCATCCAAGCCGGGATTGAGTCTAGAAGTGGGTAGTCATCCAAGTCTGGGCCGAGTCCAGAAGCAGGCAGTCATCCAAGCTGGGATCGAATCCAGAGGCGGGTAGTCATCCAAGCCGGGATTGAGTCTAGAAGTGGGTAGTCATCCAAGCCTGGGCCGAGTCCAGAAGCGGGTAGTTATCCAAGCTGGGATCGAGTCCAGAGGCGGGTAGTCATCCAAGCTGGGATCGAGTCCAGAAGCAGGTAGTCATCCAAGCTGGGATCGAGTCTAGAAGCGGGTAGACATTCAAGCAGGGATAATGTCCAGAAGTGGGTAGTGATCCAAGCCAGGATTGAGTCTAGAAGTGGGTAGTCATCCAAGCTTGGGCCAAGTCCAGAAGCGGGCAGTCATCCAAGCTGGGATCGAGTCCAGAGGCGGGTAGTCATCCAAGCTGGGATCAAGTTCAGAGGCGGGTAGTCATCCAAGCTGGGATTGAGTCCAGAGGTGGGTAGTCATCCAAGCCGGGATTGAGTCTAGAAGTGGGTAGTCATCCAAGTCTGGGCCGAGTCCAGAAGCGGGCAGTCATCCAAGCTGGGATCGAATCCAGAGGCGGGTAGTCATCCAAGCCGGGATTGAGTCTAGAAGTGGGTAGTCATCCAAGCCTGGGCCGAGTCCAGAAGCGGGTAGTTATCCAAGCTGGGATCGAGTCCAGAGGCGGGTAGTCATCCAAGCTGGGATCGAGTCCAGAAGCAGGTAGTCATCCAAGCTGGGATCGAGTCCAGAAGCGGGTAGTCATCCAAGCTGGGATCGAGTCTAGAAGTGGGTAAACATCTAAGCCGGGGCTTAGTCCAGAAGCGGGTAGTCATCCAAGCAGGGTTTGAGTCTAGAAGCGGGTAGTCATCCAAGCTGGGATCGAGTCTAGAAGCAGGTAGTCATCCAAGCTGGGATTGAGTCTAGAAGCGGGTAGTCATCCAAGCTGGGATCGAGTCTAGAAGCAGGTAGTCATCCAAGCTGGGATTGAGTCTAGAAGCGGGTAGTCATCCAAGCTGGGATCGAGTCTAGAAGCAGGTAGTCATCCAAGCTGGGATTGAGTCTAGAAGTGGGTAGTCATTCAAGCCGGGGCCGAGCCCAGAGGTGGGTAGTTTGCCTATGCTGTGTCATCTGCCGATGCGGAATCGAGAGCCAGGAAAGTCGTCAGCCAAGCCAAGTCATGCACGGAGGAACACGGAGAACAGAAGCCTGCTAGCAGTCTTGTTTTTTTTTGTTTTTTTTTAATTCATGAAAGTGTTTTTTTTCCATAAAAATTGCGTTAGAAAAACCGCTGCACAAATACCATGTGACATAAAATTTTACAACACCCACCATTTTATTCTATAGGGTCTCTGCTAAAAAAAAAGAAAATATAACGTTTGGGTGTTCTAAGTAATTTGCAAAAAAAAAAATAGTTGATTTTTACATGTAGGAGCGAAGTGTCAGAATAGGCCTGGGAAGGAGGTGGTTAATTAACGTAGTTTGGCGCCATTCCACGAGCGTGCGCAATTTTGAAGCATGACATGTTAGGTATCTATTTACTCTGAGTAACATCGTCTTTCACATTATACAAAAAGATTGGGAAAAATTTACTATTTTTTTTTTAATTATTTGAAATAATTTTCTAGCAAAAATGACTGATTTTTACACCTGAACAGAAAAGGCGGAGTCTTCACGCGGATAATACCATCCCGATTGTGTGTGGTGCTCTTCCTAAGATTACCGATAACAAGTTCTTGTTTTTCAGGGAAGTACTTTATATTACGCAGTAGCACAGTACGCCATTACCCTTTGCTGAGTAGATATAAAAACACTTTAACTGGGGAATGAAAAGTCTCCCTGGCAACACTAACTGGGCACTCCTTGGCATCACAGAATGTTCTCTTCTCCAAACTTCAGTTCCCAGAATGTCTGCTGGAGTGGTAATGGGCTCAATTAACCTCAATTAGTTCCAAGTCACGGGACAAAAGATTTAATTAGATATTGTTAGGAGTGGTGGGGGACGAAATCCAGGAACGTGGTTGGTGGTAACGTCGCATTTAATGCGCACTAGCCAAGAACAAAGCACATATAGCTGGAGCCTTGGCCGGGCAAGCCGGAAAAAAAACATCAACAACATAATTCTCCCAACGTTAATGGATTTCCACAATGCCGGTATTTAGAATACCCTGCGGTTGAGTTTTGACCTCATTATTAGGCGCACGTGTGACAGCTGCAAGAGACGAAAAACAAAAGCCCACTCATTGGTTGGATAAGGTCGCCATGGATTGCCAGCCAGGCCGGTACAACGCTTAACTGGTAGCTCTGAAGAAAAGCTTCCTTCAAAAAAATAAAAACAGACACTCCAAAATGGAAACTGAAAACCTGAAAAACAACATTTTGTCACGGGAAATCAATACTGAGTCCAACTTCTAGGCAGTGCCGGGACAAGGTCATCTACAGCCCATAGAGAAGATACCAAACTGCATCCCTCCCCCATCCCCCCAAATATTTACAATATCTGACAAAAGTAAGTACACCCCTCACATTTTTGCAAATAGGGAGTGTTTTCAACTGTGGGGGAGGTGCTTTGACTGGACGAATGTAGAGATTAGGGATAACATTGACCCTTTAGTTTTACAATTAAATAAAAAGTGTGCGTCTTGGCGCATGCTTCCCTTGTCCCCCGTTGGCAGAATTAATTTAATAAAAATGAACTATCTTCCGAAATTTCTGTATCTTTTTCGTAACTCCCCCATTGATATGACTAGAACCTTTTTTTCGAGATTAGATAGTATTGTAACAACTTTTGTATGGGCCGGGCGTACTCCACGAGTCGCAAGACGCACGCTATATCTTCCTCTTGCAAGAGGAGGTTTAGCGCTTCCTAACTTTAAATTGTATTTTTGGGCGACTGTCCTGGTGACGGTCCGGTGGTGGTTCTCCCAGCCCAAAACTAACTCTGCAGTTACATTAGAAGCAGCACTACTGGGTTCATATGCGGCCCTTAGTAATCTTGTTTTCCGGGGGGAACAGGCACATCCTCAAATAACCAGTCTGATGAAGACTGTCCTGCGGATATGGACTCGGGCGCGGGTGATATATAACACACCATTGCACATATCCCCCCACACTCCGTTGTGGGGTAATCCTAATTTAAAACATTTATATCATCTCCCTGATCCACAGTTATGGGCTGCTAGAGGGATTGTGACTATGAAACATGTTATTAAAGATGGAAGACTTCAAGGCTTTAATGCTCTTCAGTCTACCCATTCATTACCTCCCACCATGGGGTTTCGTTACCGCCAGCTTAGTCATGCTATGCGGGCTCAGTTCCAAGGCCCTGTTGTCCTGGAATCAGACCCCTTGGAGAAAATGTTAACTTTTAAGGTAATAGGGAAATCTCTCTCTGCTATATACTCCATACTCTCAACAGATCATAGTCAGTCCCCTGAGAAAACCTATAATAAATGGAAGGAGGACATTCCAGATCTGACTATTGAAGAGTGGGAGGACTCGGTTAATAATTATATCCCCTCAATGATAGCGGCTAGGGACAGATTTATACAACTCAAATTCTTACATAGAGCATATTATACGCCGCAACGTCTTGCCAGGATATATCCCACGAAAGATCCTTTGTGCATTAGATGTGGGCATGAAATAGGTACATTCTTACATGTTGTTTGGTCGTGCCCTGACCTGGCAACCTTTTGGAAAGAAGTGACGGATACTATTGGCGAAATCTTTGACATCATGATTCCTTTGGACCCAAAGGTAACTTTATTGAGTAACCTTACAGAACTGGCTGGGGACAAATATGCTAAAATGTGCACTACATATACCCTGTTTTATGCCAGGAGAGAAATCCTTTTGCGATGGAAGTTACCCGAACCTCCCACCCGATTATCCTGGATAGCTGCCGTTACTAAGACACTTCCATTCTACCGTTTTACATACGGTAGTAGGAATTGTCCAAAAAAATTTGATAAAGTCTGGTCAGCCTGGATCGACGCTGTAGGTGAGCCAAGGTCACCTGTTCCATAAGGATATAAGTAGACACTTATTATTATAATTAATATTTCTTTTTTTTTTTTTTTTCTCTCCTTGTTTCTAAACTGGTTTATTGATATTCCCCTTCCCTTCCTCTCCCTAAGAATTTTTTTTTTTTTTTTTTTGTGTGTGTGTTAGTAGGTATGGATAATATTATTCCTTGTGCAGAGTAATGTATTGTATTGGAATATTTGTGTTGTTTATATGTGTAATAATAAAATAAAAATTTAACTGTTAAAAAAAAAAAAAAAAGAGATTAGGGATGATCGAACGGTTCGGGTCCACCATCGGTTCGGCCCGAACATTGGGTGTTCGAGGTTCGGCCGAATTTAGAACTTTTTGCCCAAAAAGTTCGGAATTCGGCAACCAGAACCGACCAAAATGCAATGCTTCAGGAAATGGGCTTTAAAAGCCCGTGATTGGACCAGAACCATTAGCAAAAAACAATTGAGGGGGCAGGAGAATGCTAGGAATGTGATTGGAGTGACTAGGGGGTCCCTAGACCAATCATTAGTGAATACGCCCCCCAGTATATAAGATCGCCCCCGCCATATTCCTAGCATTGTTATACAGGACATGGAAGAGAGTGGAAGCAGTTCTGTTAATTTTACTTTAAAAGTGTCATTTAGCATTTATTAGTGTGAGGAAAGGGATATCTAGTGTAGTTAGAGTGCTCCTTTACACTTAAGTTAGCTTCAAAAATTCAGTTTCTGTAGGGAAAGTGTTAAGTGTCAGGGGACCGTAGTGTAGTGTAGTGTTAACTGGCAGTGACTGCTATGGCATGGTGACAAAACCCTATCATAGCAGGGTGACCGCTATAGAGAAATGATCATTTCTCTGAATAGCTTCGGGACAGGAATATGGCTTCTCACCAGCCAAGCATTTTTTATGCTGCAGGGGCTGCCACTGCCAGTGCTTTTTTGAGGACATGTTTGATGTCAGACATGACATCTGAACATGTGTATAGGGGGTATATATAGACATATATGTCTGTATATATACCCCTAGACATATATAGGTGTGATAGTAGCAGAAATAAATGCTTGCACTAATGAAATCATTTACAGTAATATATTTCTGCTACTATCACACCTATATATGTCTAGGGGTATATATTCAGACATATATGTCTATATATACCCCCTATACACATGTTCAGATGTTTTGCCTGTCTCAAAAGAACCCAAAAAAATGCCAAAAAAACGCTAGCGTCAAAAAAAAAAAATGCCCAGGTGTGTTTTTGCTGGCATTTTTTGGGGGGTTTTGGAGGCAGGCAAAACATCTGAACTTGTGCACAGTACCACTATACACAAGTTCAGATGTTTTTCCTGACTGCAAAGATCCCAAAAAAATGCCTTCTATTAAAGCGGCAAGATGTTACAGCAGAGAAGCTAACCCCCTGTCAGAAAGTTTTCTAATACAAACAATCCTTTTTTTTCTGGTTCTGGACATGCTACAGAGCTGAAACTTCACAGGTACACCTTTTAGACCCCCCAGATACTAAATCACACAAAAAAAATTCTTAAAAATTGTCATTTTTGATAAAAAAGCCAATTATTGAAAAATTAAAAAAAAAAAAAAAAAAAAAAAAGAGATTTTTTGATTTTTACTTTGGATTTTAGATCTGGGGGGTCTAAAAAGTGTACCTGTGAAGTTTCAGCTCTGTAGCATGTCCAGAACCAGAAAAAAAAAAGATTGTTTGTATTAGAACACTTTCAGCTCAGGGGGTTGGCTTCTCTGCTGTAACACCTTGCCGGTTTAATAGAAGGCATTTTTTTGGGATCTTTGCAGTCAGGAAAAACATCTGAACTTGTGTATAGTGGTACTGTGCACAGGTTCTGATGTTTTGCCTGCCTCCAAAAACCCCCAAAAAATGCCAGCAAAAACACACCTGGGCATTTTTTTTTTTTGACGCTAGCATTTTTTTTGGCATTTTTTGGGGTTCTTTTGAGGCAGGCAAAACATCTAAACTTGTGTATAGTGGTGTATATACACACATACATATATTTATATACACACCTAGCCATATATAGGTGTGATAGTAGCAGAAATATATTACTGTAAATGATTTCATTAGCGCAAGCATATATTTCTGCTACTATCACACCTATATATGTCTAGGTGTGTATATAAATATATGGATGTGTGTATATACACCACTATACACAAGTTCAGATGTTTTTCCTGACTGCAAAGATCCCAAAAAAATGCCTTCTATTAAACCGGCAAGGTGTTACAGGAGCGAAGCCAACCTCCTGTGCTGAAAGTTTTCTAATACAAACAATCTTTTTTTTCTGGTTCTGGACATGCTACAGAGCTGAAACTTCACATGTACACTTTTTAGACTCCCCAGATACTAAATCCAAAGTAAAAATCAAAAAATCTCTTTTTTTTTTTTTTTTACTTTTTCAATAATTGGCTTTTTTATCAAAAATGACAATTTTTAAGAACTTTTTTTTGTGTGATCAATAGTTAATGGGGCATGGCCCAGAACCCTAGGCACTTTTTAGGGGCATTTATTGGGTTTTAGGGCTTAAAAATTGTGTTTTTTGATTACCGAAGTTCGGGTCCCATTGATTTCAATGGGGTTCTGAAATCCGGGCCGAACTTTCGGGAAGTTCTGATGTTCTGACCGAACCAAACTTTTCAAAAGTTCGATCATTCCTTAGGGGAATGTGCTGATTCTGTGTTTCTGCATAGCAGAAACACAGAATCAGCACATTCCCCTCATGCTGTATAGTTTTGCAGCATCCTATTAGATGAACCCCAAAGGTGAGTGCTTTACCTTTCTTAACTAAGAGGGTAAGTCAGTCTCTTTACTCTCTTCCTGCCAGATGCACACCTACAGTATCTCACAAAAGTAAGTACACCCCTCACATTTATGTAAATATTTTATTCTATCTTTTCATGTGACAACACTGAAGAAATGAGACTTTGCTACAATGTAAAGTAGTGAGTGTACAGCTTGTATAACAGTGTAAATTTACTGTCCCCTCAAAATAACTCAACACACAGCCATTAATGTCTAAACCGCTGGCAACAAAAGTGAGTACACCCCTAAGTGACAATGTCCAAATTGGGCCCAAAGTGTCAATATTTTGTGTGGCCTCCATTATTTTCCACCACTGCCTTAACCCTCTTGGGCATGGAGTTCACCAGAGCTTCTCAGGTTGCCACTGGAGTCCTCTTCCACTCCTCCATGATGACATCACAGAGCTGGTGGATGTTAGAGACCTTCCCCTCCTCCACCTTCTGTTTGAGGATGCCCCACAGATGCTCAATAGGGTTTAGGTCTGGAGACATGCTTGGCCAGTCCATCACCTTTACCCTCAGCTTCTTTAGCAAGCAAGTGGTCATCTTGGAGGTGTGTTTGGGGTCGTTATGTTGGAATACTGCCCTGCGGCCCAGTCTCTGAAGGGAGGGGATCATGCTCTGCTTCAGTATGTCACAGTACATGTTGGCATTCATGGTCCCCTCAATGAACTGTAGCTCCCCAGTGCCAGCAGCACTCATGCAGCCCCAGAACATGACACTCCCACCACCATGGTTGACTGTAGGAAGACACACTTGTCTTTGTACTCCTCACCTGGTTACCGCCACACACGCCTGACACTATCTGAACGAAATAAGTTTATCTTGGTCTCATCAGAGCACAGGAGATGGTTCCAGTAATCCATGTCCTTAGTCTACTTGTCTTCAGCAAACTGTTTGCGGGCTTTCTTGTGCATCATCTTTAGAAGAGGCTTCCCTCTGGGACGACAGCCATGCAGACCAATTTGATGCAGTGTGCGGTGTATGGTCTGAGCACTGAGAGGCTGACCCCCTCCCCCACCCCTTCAACCTCTGCAGCAATGCTGGCAGCACTCATACATCTATTTCCCAAAGACAACCTCTGGATATGACGGTGAGCACGGCACTCAACTTCTTTGGTGGACCATGGTGAGGCCTGTTCTGAGTGGAACCTGTCCTGTTAAACCGCTGTATGGTCTTGGCCACCGTGCTGCAGCTCAGTTTCAGGGTCTTGGCAATCTTCTTATAGCCTAGGCTATCTTTATGTAGAGCAACAATTCTTTTTTTTAGATCCTCAGAGAGTTCTTTGCCATGAAGTGACCACTATGAGAAAGTGAGAGCAATAACCCCAATAACCCCAAATTTAACACACCTGCTCCCCATTCACGCCTGAGACCTTGTAACACTAACGAGTCACATGACACCGGGGAGGGAAAATGGCTAATTGGGTGTACTGACTTTTGTTGCCAGTGGTTTAGACATTAATGGCTGTGTGTTGAGTTATTTTGAGGGGACAGTAAATTTACACTGTTATACAAGCTGTACACTCACTACTTTACATTGTAGCAAAGTCTCATTTCTTCAGTGTTGTCACATGAAAAGATAGAATAAAATATTTACAAAAATGTGAGGGGTGCACTTACTTTTGTCAGATACTGTATATGTGTTATGTCAGCGAGAAGGGGTTAATAAAAAAAATGCAAGTGATCACTGGTTACTCAAAGAAAATCCCCAACCTCGTTACACCGTTGGCCTAATAAAGATGTATAATGCTTCCTTATTAGAGAGTGATATCACAGATGGGATACCAATGATTTCACTGCCCTTATAGGAAAACAACGTATTTTCCTATAGCTGCTAGTGATGAGCCGAACACCCAACCCCCCCCCCCCCCCCCCTGGTTTCGAGTTCGCACCAGAACATCTGGAACAGGGAAAAGTTCTAGTGAACATGCAAACTCTATTAAAGTCTATGGGACACGAACATGAAAAATCAAAAGTCCTCATTTTGAAGGCTTACTCTATATGCAAGTTATTGCCATAAAAAGTGTATGGGGGTGCGGGTACTGTCCTGGGGGGGGGGGGGTCCGGGTACTACCCTGGGGGACATGGATCAATGCAAAAAAATGTTTTTAAAATTATAATTTTTACAGGAGCAGTGATTTTAATAATGCTTAAAGTGAAACAATAAAAATGAAAAATTCCTTCAAATATGGTGCCTGGGGGGTCCCCTTAATGCACCTGTAAAGTGGTGCACCTGTACGATGTATAGAGCCTGCTGCAGCAATACTGACATTTCTAAAGGAAAGAATATAATTTAACTGCTTGCCGACTGTTTACAGTATATTTACTGCGGCAGTCAGCCCATCACAAACAGAGCGACGTTGTACTACGTCGCTAGCCTGTGAGGGTCTCAGGAACGAGCGCCGCCGGAGGCGCGCTCCCGCGCGGTCACGGACCCCCCCGAGCGTGTGACCGGTGGACCCGATCGTCCGTCGGTCACTCGCGATCGTCGGTGAAGAGGGAGAAAGGCAGGAGGCTAATGTAAACAAGCTGCCTTTCATTCTCCCCTGTGTAAGAATGGAGATCACACGGTTCTACTAGGTAGGACCGTTGATCACTGTTCCTACACCTCAAGCCACAGCCAATCACAGTTAGAATCACGCCCCTAGGGACACACATAGCCCCTCCCTCTCTAAAAAAGTTAACCCCCTTCACTGCCAGTGTCATTTTACAGTAACAGTGCATATGTATAGCACTGATTACTGTAGAAATGTCACTGGTACCCCCAAAAAGTGTCAAAAATGTCAGTCAGGGGTCCGATCTGTCCGCCGCAATGTCGCAGTCCTGCAAAAAAATTGCAGATTGCCGCCATTACGTGTTAAAAAAAAAAACAACAAAAATCTTTCCCTTAGTTAGTAAACGCAATAACTTTTGCGCAAACCAAACAAAATACGCTTATTGTGATTTTTTTTATCAAACATAGGTAGCATAAAACAAATTGGCGGAAAATGTTAAAAAATTTAGATTTTTACATTTTTTTTGGGGGGAATTTCATATGAAAAAATGTGAAAAATATTGTTATTTTTGCAAAATTGTCGCTCTTTTTTTGTTTATAGCGCGTGATCAAAAAATCGCACAGGTGATCAAATACCACCAAAAGAAAGCTCTGTTTGTGGGGAAAAAAAGGACGTCAAATTCGTTTAGGCACGGCATCGCACGATGTCGTTTAGGCACGGCATCGCAATTGTCTGTTAAAGTCACGCAGTGCCGAATCGCAAAATAGGCCCTGGTCAGGAAGGGGGTAAAATCTTCCGGGGCTTAAGTGGTTAAACTCGCTCGCGGCTGTAATGTATTGTCGGCTCCCCACAATACTGATTAAAAAATGAAAAAAAATGGCGTGGGGTCCCCCCCAAAAACCATACCAGACCTTTATCCGAGCAAGCAGCCTGGGTGGCCAGGATGGGAGGGGGGGGATCGAGCAAGCATCCCCGCTCCTGAACCATACCAGGCCGCTTGCCCTCAACATGGGGACAAGGGCCTCTTCCCAACAACCCTGGGCTGTGGTTGTCGAGGTCTGCAGGTGGGGGGCTTATCGGAATCTGGAAGTCCCCTTTAACAAGGGGGCCCCCAGATCCTGCCCCCCCCCAATGTGAATGGATATCGGGTACATCGTACCCCTACCCATTCACCAAAAAAGTGTACAAAAAAAATAAACACAAAAGCCAGTTTTTGACAAGTCCTTTATTAAAAAATAAAAATAAACCAATAATGTCCCCCGATGTAAATCCATCGTCAATCATGTCGCCCGCAGCCGCACCCAAAAAATAGAAAAAAAAAAGGCACCCCCGCCTCTTCACAAACCTCCCAGCTGATGAGCCGCCTGAGATATAACAGCTCTTTTATAGGAAAGGGGCGGGAACATCCGGTTACATCACCGCCCCTTCTGACGTCACATGACATAGCACTGCTCTTTGTCTTTAACATTGGCGTCTATGGGAAATCTTGGTCTGCTTGGCATGGCACTGCTCATGAACTATAAGTGACAGGGACACCAAACTTGGGGATCACTGAGAGGGGACCCAGGACTACAACATATCTATACATTATAAAAGTAGGGTATGCCTGTACACTACACTGACTGCACTAAACTGACTGAACTCACTATCCACTAACTACCTGCCTAACCTCTATTTTCATACACTATACACAGTTGCAGTGTAAGCAGTAGCCTTATATAGTGTGGGGAGTGGACTTAGCCCCTGAGCCATGATTGGCTAAAGGCAGCCTACCTTTGGCCAATCATGGCTCTGACAGGACATTGTGCTGTGATTGGCCAAAGCATGCAGGTCATGTGCATGTTTTGGCCAATCTTCAGTAATTTATTCACTGCACCACCTCTAGTGGGGTACCCCAAGGTTCAGTGTTACTAGGGGTGTACCCCAAGGCTCAGTGTTATTAGAGGTGTACCCCAAGGCTCAGTGTAATCAGTGGTGTACCCCAATGTTCAGCATCATTTCTGGTGTACCTCAAGGTTCAGAGTTACTAGGGGTGTACCCCAAGGCTCAGTTTTATTAGAGGGGTACCCCAAGGCTCAGTGTTATTTGAGGTGTACCCCAAGGTTCAGTGTAATCAGTGGTGTACCCCAATGTTCAGCGTAATTTCTGGTGTTTCCCAAGGTTCAGTGTCATCAGTGGTGTACCTCAAGGTTCAGTGTTACTAGTGGTATACACCAAATTTGAGTGTTATTATTGGGGCACCCCAAGTTTCAGTGTTATTAGTGGGGTACCCCAATGACCAGTGTTTTTAGTGGTGTACCCAAGGCTCAGTGTTATTAAAGGTGTTCCCCAAGGTTCAGCCTTATTAGAGGGGTACCCCAGGGTTCAGTATTATCAATGGTGTCTCTCAGGGTTCAGTATTATTATTGGTGTACTCCAAGGTCCAGTGTTATTAGTGTCGTACTTCAAGGTTCAGTGTTATTAGTGTCGTACTTCAAGGTTCAGTGTTATTAGTGGTGTACCCCAAGGTTCAGTGTCACACTGTGTACCCCAAGGTTCAATGTTTTCAGTGGTGTACTTCAAGGTTCAGTGTTATTAGTGGAGTACCTTAAGATTAAGTGTTATTAGAGGTATACCCCAAGATTCAGTGATATCAGTGGTGTACCCCAAGATTCAGTGATATCAGTGGTGTACCCAGAGATTCAGTGATATCAGTGGTGTACCCCGAGATTCAGTGATATCAGTGGTGTACCCCAAGGTTCAGTGTTATTGGTGGGGTACTCCAAGGTTCAGTGTTATTAGTGGGGTACTCCAAGGTCCAGTGTTATTAGTGGGGTACCCCAACATTCAGTGTTATCAGTGGTGTACCCCGAGGTTCTGAAATCTGTTCCTTTTCCCTTAGGATGAAGGAATTGTTGAAAATCAGTTTTACTGATGAGTCACCATTGTTTATTTTTATTTATTTATCATTGAGCCCCGGTTCACACTTATGTGAGTGCGGGAAGGCTGCAAATCCGCAGCCTGTTCCCGCATCGCAAACGCACCCCTGGCAGTTCACACTGCCATATGCGATACGCTGGGGGTGTCAATGTAATCTTAACGACACCCCCAGTTTGATCGCATATCGCAGTGCGATCTTACAGTTCACACAGGATTGGATTGCACTGAACCACTGTGCGATCCGATCCTGATGTGGCTGCAAAAAAGGGTCCTGTGCGTGTTTGCTGCGGGTGCGATGCGAATTTAGCCATACAAAGTGTATGGCTGAACTCGCACCGCACAGCCGATCGCATGTAATGAAGGAGCAGTGCGCTCCGACATTACATGCGATCGCTGCAGCCGAACTAGTGTGAACCGGCTCTGAGTGGACTGGTGAAAAGATCCTTTGAGACCCCCCCTGAGACCCCCCTCCCTCCCCCCTCCCACATTCTGTCATGATGGCACCGTCTGATGGGTTTATTATCTCTATGACTAGGCATAATGGCTGCGATCTGCGATTTTTTTATGGTACTGCGACATTGCGGCGGACAGATCGGACCCTTGACTGACATTTTTGACACTTTTGGGGTTACCAGTGACATTACTACAGTAATCAGTGCTATACATATGCACTGTTACTGTAAAAATGACACTGACAGGGAAGGGGTTAACTTTATTTGAGAGGGAGGGGCTGTGCGTGTCCCTAGGGGCGTGATTGGCTGTGGCTTGAGGTGTAGGAACAGTGATCAACGGTCCTACATAGTAGAACAGTATGATCTCGATTCATACACAGGGGAGAATGACAGGCGGCTTGTTTACATTAGCCGCCTGCCTTTCTCCCTCTCCCCCGACGATCGCCGAGTGACCGGTGGACATCGGGTCCGCCGGTCACACGCGCGGGGGGGTGCGTGACCGCGCGGGAGCGTGCCTCCGGTGGCACGCGCTCGCTCCTGGGACCCTCACAGGCTAGCGACGTAGCCCTACGTCGCTCTGCCTGTGAGGGGCTGACTGCCGCAGTAAATATACTGTGTGCAGTCGGCAAGTGGTTAATTGAATGTTGGAGTTTTACTGAAAATCTCTCCCTTTGCAACTTAGACATTTTTGCTGTTGAGGATGTAAATTTCCTCCCATTGTTATCGGAGTTGTGAGAACATTTTTGTTTGTAGGATATTTTGCTATTCTGAAAAGTTGTTTCTTGAGTTTTCTTTCCTGTTGTATACACATCTGTTTCCTTTACATAAAGGCGTATTTTATTATGGTAAAGGACTTTTTCCTGTTATGCATGATTCTATTCTTATTATATGTAGAATATGAGGTGTATAGATTGGAAATATATCCTGTTTGGTATATAACAGCCAAAGACTAAAATTAAAATTGTGTAACCCGTTCACTATGCTGGTGTGAGTTACTTCCCGGGCCCTGTGGTCTGGAGGTGTGGAATGGAAAGAAATGCCGGCAAAGGTTAAAAGAGACTACATAGACAGATAATATAGAAAGGGATAAATCCATTAGGTAGATAGATACAGTTGTAGTTCTGGGATAATCTTTTAGTTATAGTAATATATAAGGGAATATGAATGTACAATTTTGCCACCAAAAAAAAAGGTCACACACTAATATTTGATTGGCTCTGATTACGGCACGCATTCGCTGTGGCGTTGTTTCGATAATCTTCTGCAATGTCAGAAGATTTATTTCCCTCCAGTGTTGTATTAATTTTTCACCAAGATCTTGTATTGATGATGGGAGAGTCGGAGCGCAAATCCTTCTCCCCCACATCCCAAAGATTCTCCATGGGGGTAAGATCTGGGCTCTGTGGTGGCCAATCCATGTGTGACAATGATGTCTCCTCCCCCCTGAACCTCTCTTTCACAATCTGAACCCGATAAATCCTGGCATTGTCATCCTGGAATATTCCCGTCCCATCAGGGAAGAAAAAATCCATTGATGGAATAACCGGATCATTCCGTATATTCAGGTAGTCAGCTGACCTCATTCCGTATATTCAGGGAGTCAGCTGACCTCATTCCGTATATTCAGGGAGTCAGCTGACCTCATTCAGTATATTCAGGGAGACAGCTGACCTCATTCCGTATATTCAGGGAGTCAGCTGACCTCATTCCGTATATTCAGGGAGTCAGCTGAGCTCATTCAGTATATTCAGGGAGTCAGCTGACCTCATTCCGTATATTCAGGGAGTCAGCTGACCTCATTCAGTATATTCAGGGAGTCAGCTGACTTCATTCCGTATATTCAGGGAGTCAGCTGACCTCATTCTGTATATTCAGGGAGTCAGCTGACCTCATTCCGTATATTCAGGGAGTCAGCTGACCTCATTCCGTATATTCAGGGAGTCAGCTGATCTCATTCCATATATTCAGGGAGTCAGCTGACCTCATTCCGTATATTCAGGTAGTCGGCTGATCTCATTCCGTATATTCAGGGAGTCAGCTGACCTCATTCCGTATATTCAGGTAGTCGGCTGATCTCATTCCGTATATTCAGGGAGTCAGCTGACCTCATTCCGTATATTCAGGGAGTCAGCTGACCTCATTCCGTATATTCAGGGAGTCAGCTGACCTCATTCCGTATATTCAGGGAGTCAGCTGACCTCATTCCGTATATTCAGGGAGTCAGCTGACCTCATTCCGTATATTCAGGTAGTCAGCTGACCTCATTTCGTATATTCAGGGAGTCGGCTGACCTCATTCCGTATATTCAGGGAGTCAGCTGACCTCATTCCGTATATTCAGGGAGTCAGCTGACCTCATTCTGTATATTCAGGTAGTCAGCTGATCTCATTCCGTATATTCAGGGAGTCAGCTGACCTCATTCCGTATATTCAGGGAGTCAGCTGACCTCATTCCGTATATTCAGGTAGTCAGCTGACCTCATTTCGTATATTCAGGGAGTCAGCTGACCTCATTCCGTATATTCAGGGAGTCAGCTGACCTCATTCCGTATATTCAGGTAGTCAGCTGACCTCATTCCGTATATTCAGGGAGTCAGCTGACCTCATTTCGTATATTCAGGGAGTCAGCTGACCTCATTCAGTATATTCAGGGAGTCAGCTGACCTCATTACGTATATTCAGGGAGTCAGCTGACCTCATTCCGTATATTCAGGTAGTCAGCTGACCTCATTCCGTATATTCAGGGAGTCAGCTGATCTCATTCCGTATATTCAGGGAGTCAGCTGACCTCATTCAGTATATTCAGGGAGTCAGCTGACCTCATTCCGTATATTCAGGTAGTCAGCTGACCTCATTCTTTGGGCACATTCAGTAATATCCAATAGGAGAGTCATTGCATGCTTAGTTTAGTTGGTTGCTTAGTAAAATCCAGGTGGTGACTCTTTTTTTGGCCAGGCAGTGTATATCAGGTGTAATATTCTTTTACCAAGCATGCTCCAGGTTACTAAGAAACTCCTTGAATAGCAAAGCAATAAAGACGATAAAAGCTCTAAAAAGTGCATTCAGAAAATACATTTCACAATGGAGAATTTTATATTTCTTGCCTGACAGGTTCCCTTTAAATCCAATCCACCTTCTTCTTTTTGCAGTAACAGATAGGAAGGCATTCAGGTCTGCAGTCATTTGCTTCTGAGACGGCAGCCAAGCCGTCAGAATGATTCATTCTGTTCCAAAGGAGAGAGGAAGAGAATTAAGCAGAAATAAAGTTAAAAATAAGTGACATATATTGACAGCCTGGGACAGCCGCCGCCACACTGTGACAAAGATCACTAACAATACGCTTTGTGCACCTTTCCTAACAATGAGCACCGAGGCATGGCGAGTGTCTTCATACCTCAATATATATATATATAGGATCATTCCAACAGCCACCTGTACACTAAATAATACCAGATACTGGAACATACAATCCAATAATATAGCATGCCATGCATGTAATAATAATAATAATAATACATAAAAATAAATATTAAAAAAATAAAAGAATAATAATTAGGTAAAGTAAATAAAAAAATGAAATCTATATATATAATATATATATATATATATATATATATATATATATATATATATATACATATACGTAGATATAAATAGATATAGATAGATATAAACACAGTGTATATATATATATATATATATATATATATATATATAAAGTATCTGGCAAAACTGAGCACACCCCTCACATTTGTGTAAATATTTTATTCTATTTTTTCATGTGACAACACTGAAGAAATGACACTTTGCTACAATGTAAAGTAGTGAGTGTACAGCTTGTATAACAGTGTAAATTTACTGTCCCCCTCAAAATAACTCAACACACAGCCATTAATGTCTAAACCGCTGGCAACAAAAGTGAGTACACCCCTAAGTGACAATGTCCAAATTGGGCCCAAGGTGTCAATATTTTCTGTGGCCACCATTATTTTCCAGCACTGCCTTAACCCTCTTGGGCATGGAGTTCACCAGAGCTTCACAGGTTGTCACTGGAGTCCTCTTCCCCTCCTCCATGATGACATCACAGAGCTGGTGGATGTTAAAGACCTTCCCCTCCTCCACCTTCTGTTTGAGGATTCCCCACAGATGCTCAATGGGGTTTAGGTCTGGAGACATGCTTGGCCAGTCCATCACCTTTACCCTCAGCTTCTTTAGCAAGGCAGTGGTCCTCTTGGAGGTGTTTGGGGTCGTTATGTTGGAATACTGCCCTGCGCCCAGTCTCTGAAGGGAGGGGATCATGCTCTGCTTCAGTATGTCACAGTACATGTTGGCATTCATGGTTCCCTCAATGATCTGTAGCTCCCCAGTGCCGGCAGCACTCATGCAGCCCCAGACCATGACACTCCCACCACCATGCTTGACTGTAGGAAGACACACTTGTCTTTGTACTCCTCACCTGGTTGCCCCCACACACGCCTGACACCATCTGACACCAAATAAGTTTATCTTGGTCTCATCAGACCACAGGAGATGGTTCCAGTAATCCATGTCCTTAGTCTGCTTGGCTTCAGCAAACTGTTTGCGGGTTTTCTTGTGCATCATCTTTAGAAGAGGCGTCCTTCTGGGATGACAGCCATGCAGACCAATTTGATGCAGTGTGCGGCGTATGGTCTGAGCACTGACAGGCTGACCCCCCACCCCTTCAACCTCTGCAGCAATGCTGGCAGCACTCATACCTCTATTTCCTAAAGACAACCTCTGGATATGATGCTGAGCACGTGCACTCAACTCCTTTGGTGGACCATGGTGAGGCCTGTTCTGAGTGGAACCTGTCCTGTTAAACCGCTGTATGGTCTTGGCCACTGTGCTGCAGCTCAGTTTCAGGGTCTTGACAATTTTCTTATAGCCTAGGCCATCTTTATGTAGAGCAACAATTCTTTTTTTCAGATTCTCAGAGAGTTCTTTGCCATGAGGTGCCATGTTGAACTTCCAGTGACCAGTATGAGAGAGGGAGAGCGATAACACCAAATATAACACACCTGCTTCCCATTCACACCTGAGACCTTGTAACACTAACGAGTCACATGACACCGGGGAGGGAAAATGGCTAATTGGGCCCATTTTGGACATTGTCACTTAGGGGTGTACTGACTTTTGTTTAGACATTAATGGCTGTGTGTTGAGTTATTTTGAGGGGACAGTAAATTTACACTGTTATACAAGCTGTACACTTACTACTTTACATTGTAGCAAAGTCTCATTTCTTCAGTGTTGTCACATGAAAAGATAGAAGAAAATATGTACAAAAATGTGAGGGGTGTACTTACTTTGTGAGATACCGTAAGGGTTCCTCAGGTAAATGAGCTCCATGTTGACTGACGTCTGACGATCTGTACACTGATAAGGTGGACATTGTTCTCTATAACCTTCTCTATATTCCTTCATGAACCTCTGGTGTGATTCTTCTCCCAATTGTTTTCATACAGAATGTCATATTGTAAGAGATGTTCAGCTGGACCCAAACTGGCGTTGGCACGCATGCCCAAGCACATTAGTGTTTGCACTACGCACACATGCACACATTGGCGCCAAACGGCCTATTTAAGCTGAGCAGTGACAGGAGCACATTGCTGAGTGGTCTTTCAGCTTGTTCCTGTTCCCCTGTGCCCTGACCTGCTTCTGGTTTACCTGTGCTGACCCAGCTTGCCCTTGACTCTCCTTTGGATTCCTGCCTGCCTACCTGTGACCCTGGCCTGTGATTGGCCTTGCTCCTTTCTTATGTCTTTGTACCTCACTGCAAGATTGTGTACCAATTTGGCTTGTATCCTGACAGTGCTTCCGTCTCACGTTCCTGTACCCGCGATGCCCGGCTGTTGACGGCTCCTTGGCTTGTGTTCCGGCTATGCTCTTGCCTTCTCATCCAGCTTCACAGAGTTCCAGTTCCAGGTGCTCATCTGGTGATCCACGGTCATCGGTCTCCTACCAAGGCGCAGACAGTGCCACCTGCTATACTGGCCCTCATGCCACTCTGTGCCCCATATCGCCTGTCATCTCTACCAGGGGTGTTGGACAGGAGGTGCAAGAGAGGGCCCCTTTACAGCTCTGTGATGGTACTCACCCTCACTGGGAGTGAAAGGTGAAAGACAGATATTTCATGGCTTAGTAATATTTGTCAGCAATATCTCTCAAGGAGTATGAAGATTGAATCCCACTTTACACTGTGAGACCTATAGCCTGTTGCCATGAAGTCTGTGACTCCAAAATAGTCATAGCAATATGTAGATGTGTATTCCATGTACTTCAATGTAGGAGACGGAAAGACTGTCATTGGCAATCTTGTCCTATTGTCTATCTATTGAGGTGGAATGGGGATTGTGTTAGCCCCTGACCTGTGTGTGGTAATATGATCAGGAGGGGAGATCCATGCTGTATATAAATTCTGTGTGACTGTTCAATAAAGTGTGATTACAGTACAAGCCAAGTTGTCGGCTAGCTTTGTATAAGGGCGGCTGGAAAATCTGGTATATATGTTCATGACTGCAGGAAGCCGTATACTGACGGAAGACCACAAGTACAGTGTGGGTCGGCGGTTCCATCATAATCTCGATCTCCACCAGGTACGTGATACATACAAAGTATCGTATGCTTTAAAAAATGTTCAGTAATATTGTTACATGTTTAAAAAATGTTGCAGTTATCAATCAGCATGTGCGCATCAGGGCAATAGTCTTTTGGAGAAAACACTATCCTCAAGGTATTGGTTATCAATAACGCATATGGAAGCTGGAAATTTTGGAACAGACGGGGGATGGAGGGAAGAAAAAAAGTAAGAAATAAGTTTGGAAGTTTACAAATACTGGTAGACGTGAATTTATGGAGTCTTCATATCCCCAGAAACTAAGCCTCGTAGATTTACTCATACTCCAAAGCAAGACCATCCCTAATCATCAGAAAGTGTTGGCAGCTCAGGGGATGAGCCAAGCATGACAGCACTGAATTCTGGAAGAAAAAAAAAAATAAAGAAAACCAATATAATTATTATGGCTGACTTGTGTGAAACAGCCCAAGAAAAAACATCCATAAATAAGAACAAGCTTATTGATGGAAGATCTAACAAGGCAAAACCAAGAGGAACCTCAAACGGGCAAAGTACGGCAAGTGCAGGCAGACATTGCAGTGTGAGAGAGGAGCATGGGATGGGAAAACTGGAGAACATGAAGGAAAAAGTGATCATAGAACTATTGCATTGGGGCTGAAAGATCTTCTATTTCTGCATGGTGCACTGACCAGTTTTGGAGAGGTTTGTGATGGTGGACACAAGATAGGAAAGATGTTATTGTTAACAAATACAAAATATAGAGATTGAAGCCTCTGCCCTATTTGGGAGGAAAAAACAGTACTGCATTCTATAAGGCTCAGTGTTTACCATAGGTGACCGATCTTCCCATAGGTGACCATGGGTTACCGATCTTCCCATAGGTGACCGATCCTACCATAGGTGACCATAGGTGACCGATCTTCCATTAGGTGACCATCGGTGACTGATCTTTCCATAGGTGACCACAGCTGACTGATCTTCCCATAGGTGACCATAGGTGACCGATCTTCCCATAGGTGACCACAGCTGACTGATGTTCCCAAAGGTGACCGTAGGTGACCAATCTTCCCATAGGTGACCATAGGTGACCGATCTTCCCATAGGTGACCATAGGCGACCGATCTTCCCATAGGTGACCGATCTTCCCATAGGTGACCGATCTTCTCATAGGTGACCGATCTTCCCATAGGTGACCAATCTTCCATAGGTGACCAATCTTCCCATAGGTGACCATAGGCGACCAATCTTCCCATAGGTGACCGATCTTCCCATAGGTGACTGATCTTCTCATAGGTGACCGATCTTCCCATAGGTCACCATAGGGGAACAATCTTCGCATGGGTGACCATAGGTGACTGATCTTCCCATAGGTGACCGATCTTCCCGTAGGTGACCATAGGTGACTGATCTTCCCATAGGAGACTGATCTTCCCATAGGTGACTGATCTTCCCATAGGTGACCATAGGTGACCGATCTTCCCATAGGTGACCATAGGTAAATGATCTTCCCATAGGTGGCCATAGGAGACTGATCTTCCCATAGGTGACTGATCTTCCCATAGGTGACCATAGGTGACTGATCTTCCCATAGGTGACCATAGGTGACCGATCTTCCCATAGGTGACCATAGGTAAATGATCTTCCCATAGATGACCATAGGTGACCGATCTTCCCATAGGTGACCATAGGTGACCGATCTTCCCATAGGTGACCGATCTTCCCATAGGTGACCATAGGTAAATGATCTTCCCATAGGTGGCCATAGGAGACTGATCTTCCCATAGGTGACTGATCTTCCCATAGGTGACCATAGGTGACTGATCTTCCCATAGGTGACCATAGGTGACCGATCTTCCCATAGGTGACCATAGGTAAATGATCTTCCCATAGATGACCATAGGTGACCGATCTTCCCATAGGTGACCATAGGTGACCGATCTTCCCATAGGTGACCGATCTTCCCATAGGTGGCCATAGGTGACCGATCTTCCCGGGTTTCTCTGAAGAAACTCTTTTCTTTGTATACTGGGATAAATGATCTTATTGTGAGTAGTGATTCACACTCAGCATGGCCAAACTGGGGATTTTATTACCACATAGATATATTATTTACCAAGATACACTTTTTCTACTTCTGGTGTTAAATATACACCCCTCCCCCCCCATACACTCACCCCTCCTCCCCCCCCCCCCCATACACTCACCGGCCCCTTTATTAGGTACACCTTGCTAGTAGCAGGTTGGACCCCCTTTTGCCTTCATTTTTGGTGGCATAGATGCAACAAGGTTTTGGAAACTTTCCTCAGAGATTTTCCTCCATAGTGACATGATAACATCATGCAGTTGCTGCAGATTTGTCAGCTGCACATCCATGATGCCAATCTCCCGTTCCACCACATCCCAAAGGTGCTCTATTGGATGAGATGTGGTGAGTGTGGAGGCCATTGGAGGACAGTGACCTCATTGTCATGGTGAAGAAACCAGTGGTGAGATGATTGGAGCTTTGTGACATGGTGCATTATCCTGCTGGGAGGAGCCATCAGAAGATGGGAGGAGCCATCAGAAGATGGGGATACTGTAGTCATAAAGGGATGGACATGGTCAGCAACAATACTCAGGGAGGATGTGGGGTTTATACCACTAAAGAGGTCCAAAGTGTGCCAAGAAAATATCCCCTGCACCATTACACCACCAGCCTGAACCATTACCCCTCCTCCCCCCCTCCCCACAATTACACCACCAGGCAGGATGGATCCATGCACCAAATTCTGACCCTCCCATCTGAATGTCGCAGCTGAAATCCAGACTCATCAGACCAGGCAATGTTTTTCCAATCTTCTATTCTCCAATGTTGGTGATCTGTGCCAATTGTAGCCTCAGTTTCCTGTTCTTAACTGACAGGAGTGGCACCCGGTGTGGTCTTCTGCTGCTGTGGCCCATCTGCTTCAAGGTTGGATGTGTTGTGTGTTCAGAGATGGTATTCTGCATACCTTGGATGTAACGAGGGGTTATTTGAGGTACGATTGTCTTTCTATCATCTGACCCTACACAGGATTCTATCCAGCCCACAGCTCGGGTCAGTGGAGCATCGTCAATGTGCGGAAGATGATTCGGGTCAGCAGATGCTGCTTGTGGTCTCTGCTTCAACCCCAACCCAGATTCTGTAATGGGGGACTCTGATGTAAGCGGTGATTCAGATTTAAGGAGAAACTCAGATTGGAAATCTGATGTAAGGGGGACCCTAATGGGGATCCTGGTGTGAGGGGGGCTCAAATAGGGACCTTAACATAAGGAAGAACTCCAGTAGGGACCTCGGTGCAAGAGGGAAATCTAATGGGAATTCTAATTTAAAAGGGACTCTGGTGTAGGAGGACTCTTATGGGAACCGCAATGTAAGGGGTGATTCGAATGTAAAGGGAAACTTAGATGGGGTCCCTGATGTAAGAGGGGATTCTAGGGGGAACTCTAATGGGGACCCTGATTTATGGGGGGCTCTAATGGGGCCCTTGAAATAAGGGATGACTCTAATGGGAATCCTGATGGAAGGAGGGACCCTAAGGGGATCCTGATGTGAGGGAGGACTCTAATGGGAACCCTGATGTGAGGGAGGGGCTCCAGTGGGGACCTTGGTATAAGTGGGGAATGTAATGGGAATTCTAATTTAAAGGGGACTCTAAAGAGGACCCTAATGTAGGGGGACTCTGATGGAAACCCCAATGTAAGTGCTTATTTGTATGTAGGGAGAAATTTAGATGGAGCCCATGGCTTAAAGGGGGACTCTAATAGGGACCCTAATGTAAGGAGGAAGTCTAATGGGGACCCTAATGTAAGGAGGGAGTCTAATGGGGACCCTAATGTAAGGAGGGAGTCTAATGAGGACCCTAATGTAAGGGGAACTCTAATGGGGACCCTAATATAAGGGAGTCTAATGGGGACCCTAATGAAAGGGGGAAGTCTAATGGGGACTCTAATGTAAGGGGGAACTCTAATGGGGACCCTAATATAAAGAGGGAGTCTAATGGGGACCCTAATGAAAGGGGGAACGCTAAAGGGGACCCTAATATAAGGGGAACTCTAAAGGGGGCCCTAATGTAAGGGAGAACTCTAATGGGGACCCTAATGTAAGGGGGATCTCTAAAGGGGGCCCTAATGTAAGGGGGGACTCTAACGGGGACCCTAATGTAAGGGGGAACTCTAACGGGGCCCTAAAGTAAGAGGGAACTCTAAAGGGGGCCCTAATGTTAGGGGGGACTCTAACTGGGACCCTAATGTAAGGGGGAACTCTAATGGGGACCCTAATGTAAGGAGGAACTCCAATGGGGACCCTAATGTAAGGGGGAACTCCAATGGGGACCCTAATGTAAGGAGGAACTCTAATGGGGACCCTAATATAAGGGGGGATTCTAATGGGGACCCTAATGTATGGGGGAACTCCAATGAGGACCCTGATGTAAGGGGGGAATCTGATAGGGATTGTAATTTAAATGGGACTCTGATGGGGATTCTGAAGTAAAGGGGACCCTGATGTAAAAGAGAATCTAACAGGGACCCTGATGTGGGGGTGTGTGTGTGGGAGGGGGGGGGGGGCTCTGACGGGAATGTAATATATGTAAAATATACAATGTGTCTGTCAGGGAAGAAGAAGTAAGCCCAGGCACATAGTTATGTGCAGACAGAGAGTGTTTGTTAACCAACGGAGAAAGCCCATTTAGCCAAACCTATGGACTTTGGATTCCTGTTCACTTTCCACACCTGCCACTAAGTGGCGCCAAATGGCCTATATAAACTCCTCTGCTGCACTAGGACCTTGCCTTATGGTCTACAGCTTCCTGCTTCCTGTTTCCTGTTCCTGTTCCTGTTCCTGGTCCTGTTCCTGTTCCTGGAGCTGTTCCTGTTCCTGTTCCTGGTCCTGGTCCTGGTCCTGGTCCTGGTGTTTTATTCTGTTGCTGTCCTGATCCGTCTGACCACGATTGAACTCTGCCTGAACCGACCCCTGGCTTGCTCTTCGACAACGTCTCCGCTTTATCCTACTATCTGCCTGTCTGCCATTGCTAACTCCTGCCTGTACCTGACTACTCTGCTGCCTGTTGTCTGCCAGCCTGCTAAGCATCTGCTGCCTGTGACCAGTCAGTCTGCCAAGTACCTGCTGTCTGCATCATGATCCAGTCTGCATCCAAGTACGGACCTCACATCTGCAGCCTTCACCATCTGAAATTCTAGGCACTCGTGCCACTCCAGGCTTCTGTGCCTCCTGTTTGCATTATCAGGGGTACTAGGCCGGAGGTGTAAGAGATCACCTTCCTCTCCACGTCAGGCTCCATCTCCAGGTACGTGACAGTGTCCCTTATACTGAAAAGTATGCTGACATCAGACAATCCCAGGAGATGGCCCTGCCCCCCTCCAGCACACAGCAGGTGGTTTACAGCCTTAGCTGTGGATATTTCCCTATAAGACTGTGTAGAGGGGGTGTGTTCATTCCCTGCACTCAGGTCTCAGATTATACTCAACTCCCTGCTCTATGCTGTACAGTGTGAGACCTCAGATCCCCGTCCCAGAAATGCTGTGTAAATTCTGCACTTTGAAGGGATGTAGAGGAGAGAAAGTGCAGATAAACAGATACAACTTATGTGGGAGGATTTGTTTAATCTCTGTGTATCACCTGAGGACAGCCCCTTAATTGGGTATATAGAAGGGTTTATAACACCCAGTTGCCCCACATGTGTTGCTGTCTTCTTCTGGTGCCTGTTGTATTGGCACCATAGCAGAGGCGTAACTAAAACCTTCAGGGCCCCCGTGCAAGAAACCATGAAGGGCCCCCCAGACCCCTGGTCGGG
Organism: Pelophylax lessonae; assembly: GCF_965119305.1. Classification (NCBI taxonomy): domain Eukaryota; kingdom Metazoa; phylum Chordata; class Amphibia; order Anura; family Ranidae; genus Pelophylax; species Pelophylax lessonae. The sequence continues at coordinate 1,812,992 of NC_138771.1, read as the reverse complement.
GCCCTTCCCTTCAAGCCTGGGGCTCTTCCCACTGATCCTGGGGCCCTTTACTCTCGGTGTGGGGCCCTTTATTACAGTCCCACAGCGGAACCCTTCCACAAGTTCTGCAGTGGGCCCCCTTCCTGCCATCTTGGGGCCTCCCCATGGTGGTGAAGTGTCAGGGCCCGGTCACAAGTGTGACCTTTGCGATCCTGGAAGTTAACCCACTGGTGTCAGTAGTTTTTATTTTTTGGTATTTTAATCGTATTATTTTTTATCATTTTATTTTATTTTTTTACAATGTGACTGACTATGACTCTGTCCATTCAGAAAAGGAAGGAGCTGGTAAATTACATATTTACCGACCCCTTCCTGGTTCTCTATTGTGACACATCCCCTGCAGGAGGAGGCAGGAGAGGGGAGGGAGCACAGTGTGGGGGGGGGGGGGACCAGGGGAGCACACAGGGGCCCAGGGACAGCAGAACACAAATGAACTGGATAGGAGGAGTGGCGGGGGCAGCATACAGAGGAACAAATCTCCTCCATTTTCCTCCTGCAGCTACAGGAGGAGGACAGTGATTTCTCTATATGCTGCCCCCCCCCCCTCCTATCCAGGAGTACAGGGGAGCCACACAGGACAAGGGGTGGGCAGGAGGGACAGTTGCCCTAGGCGCAGTGGTTTATTGCAGGGATGGGGGGGGGCACCTTGACTCTAACCCTAAGGGAAAAGGGGGCGACGTTTGGCATCCATGCCCTGGGCGCTGGATGACCTTGTCCTGGCACTTCCCTGGAGCATGGGGCCCGGTTGCAATTGCAACCCCTGTAGTTCCGCCCCTGCACCCTAGACCTGTGACTGAACTGTCAGCTACAACTACTCCACTCAGGGGATTTCTGTGACCATTGAGCTGTGTATGTTGTATCCGGCTGAGCATTGCATCGGTCCATTTGCCGCCCTGGAAATCTTGATACATCCTATGATATTCCAATCCTTACCTGCCCGCTCCTATCACAGATTCTGCAAATCTCAGGCTGGCATTTCGCTAGGACAGAATGTAAAAGATGAAAATATGTTTCTGTTGACACTCTCGAGTCATATTACCCCGAATCTAAATATCAGAGAAGACATAAATTCCGGAGGAGGCATTCGGTGGTTGTTTTTCTTGCTTGGCTTCTGTATTATTTGGCCTTCGTAAAGTTCAGGCAAAAGCTTATCAAACATTGCCCCTGGATGACTACCGTTGTCACACATTCTGGCAATAAACCGCATTAAACCTGATGCCTTAATCCTTCTCAATTCCTCAAAGCCTTTCTCCTCTGCATAATAATGAGCCGACAATCAGTTCCACGGCTTCTCCCCGGAGAGGATCCAACCATCGGCTGGTATAGGTGGTGTGACCGCGCCAGGCCCTGCCATGGGGTGAATGAAGGTACAAAGTACACAGGCTTCTCATGAATGCAGAGTGCGGGACTCCGCAATGTTTCTGCTGAGCGGAGAAAGTTGATTTTAGAGTTTTCTCTGGGATTTGGTGATCCCAGGATCGGGCTCCAGAGTAGGGATTCCACTTCATCCCTTTAACCTCTTCCTGGCTGCGCTATAGCTGAAAGACGGCTACAGCCCGGGCCTAAATTGTTGGGGGGGCGTCCATGTACGTCCTCCCGTGCATGAGCTGCCTGTGCGTTCCCTACGGGGCACGCACAGCTCACTCTGTGATCAGTGAGCCCATGAGACTCAGCTGATCACTGATCAGAGTAAGGGGCTGATTCCGGCCCCTTACCATGTGATCTGCTGTCAGCCATTGACAGCTGATTACGTGATGTAAACAGAGTCGGTAATCGGCTTTTTAAAAAAAATGCCGATCACCGGCTTCTGTCTGAGGGACGTCGATCCCGTACACAGAGAGAGCCACTGCCGACTCATCTGTGCCCACCAGTGCCAATCAGTGCCCACCAATGCCATCTACCAGTGCCACCTATCAATGCCCACCAGTGCCACCTATAAATCCCCACCAGTGCCACCTATTAATGCCCATCAGTTCTTCTAATTAGTGCCTCATCATAAGTGCTGCCTATCAGTGCCACCTACCAGGGCAAACCAGTGCTCACCAATGCCATCTACCAGTGCCACCTATCAATGTTCACCAGTGACATCTATTAATGCCCACCAGTGCCACCTATCAGTGCCGATCAGTGCTGCCAATTAGGGCCTCATCATAAGTGCTGCCTATCAGTGTCACCTACCAGTACCCATCAGTGCCCTTCAGTGCCACCTATCAGTGCCAATCAGTGCTGCCTATAAGTGCCCTTCTATATAGGTGTATACACATCCTCCAATAGTGTGCTAGCAGACAATAGGTGAGTTAATTAGCACAATTAACAATGGGTGAAAGACAGGTGGCTTGAGTTGATAAAATTACCATCTGCTATGAGTTTGAGTGTGCAGAGCAGTCCTTATTGGTAATAGGCAGCTTGGCCCTAACAGGGACCCCGGGCCTTGAATCCCAGAGTCTGTGTGTCTTGGGGAGACATGGACTTGAATCCAAAGTAACATTACTCCAAGCCCCCCCCCCCCCAAGAATACACCTCAAAAAGAGTAGTTTTCCTTTAAAAGCCAGCACCCAAAGTCAGTAGGCAAGAGGCTAGCCTGCAGTCCCCTCCAAAACCCTCTGTCCTGGGTGAGTCTATCACATGTGTTTGTTTTAAAGGGATGAGGTGGCTCCCCTACTACTTTTCTTTGGGATTTGGTATTCCCAGATCAGGCTCCAGAGTCCAGAGGCTTTAAAGAGCTTCGGGAGGGAAGATGCCTCTACCTCTATGTCCAGGTCTTGCTGTAGACCAGCCGGGTGTGTACAGATGTGCACAATCCTAATAATCTAAAGCAGGGATCGCCAAACTTTCCAAACAAAAGGCCAGTTTACCGTCCTTCAGACTTTAGGGGGGCTGGACTGTGGCCATCAGAGTAGAAAAGGTTCCTGAAGTAAGTGGGAAAAAACATGCCCCATCTTTGGTGTCATTGGGAGAAATTGTGCCCCATTATTGGTGTCATTGGGAGGTATTGTGCCCCATTATTGGTGTCATTGGGAGGTATTGTGCCCCATTATTGGTGTCATTGGGAGGTATTGTGCCCCATTATTGGTGTCATTTGAAGGAATTGTGCCACATTATTGGTGTCAGTAGGGGCAACTGTGCCCCATTATTGGTGTCATTGGGAGAAATTGTGCCACATTATCAATATCATTGGGCGGAATTGTGCCCCATTATTGGTGTCATTGGAAGGAATTGTGCCCCATCATTGGTATCATTGGGAGGAATTATGCTCCTTTATTGGGGACAGTGTTGGGGGGGGGGGGTATTATGCTCCATTGTTGGTATCAGTGGATGAAATAGTTCCCCAAGGGCCAGATAAAAGCAAGCAAAGGGCCAAATCTGTCCCCTGGGCTGCAGTTTTTAGACTACTGAACTAAAGCTTGATAGCAGTTCAGGACTCCACCCTCCCCAGGAGTCCATGAGACTTCAATGGAGCAGACAGAGGTGTGCATGTCTGCACATGTAGGCAGGATGCCTACTCTTGTTTAGTCAGTCTACCTAGCTACCTAGGTTGGGAGGGAAGGGGTTAATGTGTGTGCTGGCTTTTCTTGTGTGTTCGTGGGTTTTCCTCTAAGGTCCAGCCTCCCTCCTGTGTGATATAAAGGGAAGAGTCCCAGATCCTGGGGGGGTACGTCAAAGGGAAAAAACCTAGAACAAGAGTAGACCTAGAATGGACCAGGGATGCACACATGGAAACTCAGAACTATGACCTAAGAAGCTTGCTGGTCAGCTTTTAACGCTGATCCATCGGAATGCTCCCAAGGACATGAACTCCTTTGCTCCAGGTATCTCCATATTGGGCTTTTCCCAATGATGTTACACCTTTACAGGTAGCCTGGGGCAGCCATAGTTAGGTTTAGTTAGGGAAAGGATGTTTCCACATGTTGTACATGTTCTGCCAGAAGTTCAGTAAACTTGTTTCTACTGCTCAAAGCCTGGTGTGACCTTACTCAAGGGGTGCATGTGGGGACCTGGTGCCTCTTTAAGGAACCTGGGTCTAAAATAACACATTGGGGTCTGTGATATATCACTGCAACAAAAGGGTAAATTGCAAGGAAGTTGCTATGGGTTACCAGATGTAAGAACAGCGACCAGTAATTGTCAGTGTGTTAGCTATAGAGGTGACAGGTCTTCCGGTATTGAGGGGCTTCAGTGTTTGGCTCCTTCCCTAGCTGCCTATCTCTGTCAGTCCCTGGGAGTGGATTAGCATTACGGAGACCTAATACCTGGTCATTCGTTACAGAACATGAAAAGTTAAGTGAAGCACGTATGAGGTCCGTGCTATGTGCTTGGCGGGACCCTATTATGTTACTGGGATTGAGGTGACAGAGATACGCTGACTGGTTGAGTGGGATGCGGGCTCAGCATGTCCCTCCTAATCCAACCACATACACATGTACAAGTGTGAAGAATAAGGGACAATCTTCTGGAGGAACTCCTCATACAACACTACATATGTAGTGGCTCATCTCTGAGTTGGGGAACCGCCTTACTGTTTGACTTTGCACATGGCCGTGATCCCCGCCTGGTCCCGGGCATTGGTAAGCACGCCTTTGAGCAAGGTGTTACCCCTGTTCTAGGATGAGTAACACTGTTGATCTCCTGGCATAGCCCAAAGAACCCACCCTGGGGTAGGCCTCATATGTGACCACACTTGGCACCCAAAGAGTTAATGGGGAACAAGATAGAAGTGTCACCCACCATACCCTACACACAGTACAGGAGAAGTTTGTGGCAGAACAGACAGGAGGTCTCAGTCTAGAAGACAGGAGGGTTCCATCCGGGAGACAGATGGTCCCCTGCCCAGGCCAGTGTGAGAGTGCAGAGTGATCTTAGTAAGCGCAGCAGAGAGAGAAGTTTCTATACTGAAGGTGGTATTGGAGGAATGCAGCTAAAAGTAACTGAGTGATACATACCCAGCCTTACTAATTCTGAGCCCTAGAACCAGTGCTAGGATTAACTCTGTGGAGGCCCCTAGGCAGTCAAAACCTTGGGGCCACCCTGGCAGGTTTCTGGAGGTCTCTTGTGGGCGCCCTCTAGTGGGATAACGTTGAACTAAGTAGTGTCCATGTCAGCTGCTAGATGGCCAGATGTAGGTTGCACCAAAACTTTTTACAAACTGACAGCAGACAGGAGATGAGCTTTTTATTGATTGATTAATGGGAGTCGGAGTGATGGATGGGGGTCTAGGTGACTGGCAGCCTCTGTACTATTAGCAAAGATCCAGCTGTTACCAGTGGCCCCTATGGGGGTAGCACTACATGTATATTCTAAAATATTGATAACTCTAACATTGTATGTGATCCCCAAATTAGCCCAAAACACATATGTAGCACCCTTTAGTTTAGTGTGATAGAAGTTTTGTTAGTGTGGTAAATTAGTCTGGCACAGAGCCAGGCTGTGCTGAATCTGGGTCAGGGTGAGTGACTCAGGGAGGCTGGATGCAGTGGCGGCTGGTGCTTTGGGGGCGCAGGAACACCCATCCATGCGTCCAGCCCCCTAATCTACATGCGGGGCGCTGGACGCATGAATTTCAATGTTTTTTTTTTTTTCCTGAAGCACGTGATTAGAGCCAGGGGCTCTAATAGGCTTCAGAAAAGGGTGGACCCGGGGCGCAGAGCAGTGCACCCTGAGCCCACCCATTTGTGTGACAATAGTGAATGAATATTCGCTATTGTCACACAGATCCTCCTCCTGGCCAATCAGGAAGCGGGTCCAAGCGGGTCACTCTGCATTGATGGGGGCACGCTGTGGTCACTCTGCATTGATGGGGGCATGCTGTGGTCACTCTGCATTGATGGTGGCACGCTGTGGTCACTCTGCATTGATGGGGGCATGCTGTGGTCACTCTGCATTGAAGGGGGCACACTGTGGTCACTCTGCATTGAAGGGGGCATGCTGTGGTCACTCTGCATTGATGGGGGCACGCTGTGGTCACTCTGCATTGAAGGGGGCATGCTGTGGTCACTCTGCATTGAAGGGGGCACGCTGGTCACTCTGCATTGAAGGGGGCACACTGTGGTCACTCTGCATTGAAGGGGGCATGCTGTGGTCACTCTGCATTGATGGGGGCACGCTGTGGTCACTCTGCATTGAAGGGGGCATGCTGTGGTCACTCTGCATTGAAGGGGGCACGCTGTGGCCACTCTGCATTGAAGGGGGCACGCTGGTCACTCTGCATTGAAGGGGGCACGCTTGTCACTCTGCATTGAAGGTGTTACGGAAATTTTCCTAGTCCCCTCTCTTTTCCACTTATTAGTCAATAACCTTTTTCTATACAAAAATCTAGCCAATGTTGTTTAGGCTACTACCATAAAAATAAGTAATGAATGATAACTGCTAAAAATAAAGATCTTATTTATTTTACAGAAAATAAACTTTAGATGAATCAATTATGCCATAGATGATAAAATCTTAAGAAACAGTGATCTTAACAAATAGTGTTGCAAATGGACAAAGTCACACAGAACAATACACGAGACAAAGAATACATTACAAGGTATAGATTACCCCACACACACAGAATTTCTACGTTACCATCTTGTGTCAGCCTTCAATGCAATAGAGAAGGGATGAGACCCCCAGCTCAGGCTTATATCTACCCCCTCTCAGGGGAAGACCCCCTCCCTTTGCATACCTTGTATGGTCAAGGACTTAAAAAGGTTCAATTACCATTTATGGTCACCTTTACTATATAGTCAAAAAAACCAGATGGTCAGCATCCTTTGTGGTTCATCCAGCCCCCAGCTAGGTTTGACCATGAAAGGAAAGGGATGGGGAAATTACTTGATCAATACATTTTAAACATTCTCCTAGTGAAACCAAAACCCCCCTCCCCCTTAGCATCTCAGTAAAAGAGGAATTGGGACAGCTGTGTATGGCACCCATTTGGTGTATCAGAATGTCCACACAGCCTTTCACTGTCATATGAATAATCAGAATAATGTCCATTTCAGTTAAAAAAAACACTAGAATTCAATATTTCCATTACAAAGGGGGCACGCTGTGGTCACTCTGCATTGATGGGGGCACGCTCGTCACTCTGCATTGAAGGAGACACGCTGGTCACTCTGCATTGAAGGGGGCACGCTGGTCACTCTGCATTGAAGGGGACACACTGTGGTCACTCTGCATTGAAGGGGGCACGCTGGTCACTCTGCATTGAAGGGGGCACGCTGGTCACTCTGCATTGAAGGGGACACACTGTGGTCACTCTGCATTGAAGGGGGCACGCTGGTCACTCTGCATTGAAGGGGACACACTGTGGTCCCTCTGCATTGAAGGGGGCACGCTGGTCACTCTGCATTGAAGGGGGCATGCTGGTCACTCTGCATTGATGGGGGCACGCTGGTCTCTCTGCATTGAAGGGGACACACTGTGGTCACTCTGCATTGAAGGGGGCACGCTGATTACTCTGCATTGAAGGGGGCACGCTGGTCACTCTGCATTGATGGGGGCATGCTGTGGTCACTCTGCATTGAAGGGGGCACGCTGGTCTCTCTGCATTGAAAGGGGGCACGCTGGTCACTCTGCATTTAAGGGGGCACGCTGTGGTCACTCTACATTGAAGGGGGCATGCTGGTCACTCTGCATTGAAGGGGGCACGCTGGTCACTCTGCATTGATGGGGGCATGCTGTGGTCACTCTGCATTGAAGGGGGCACGCTGGTCTCTCTGCATTGAAAGGGGGCACGCTGGTCACTCTGCATTTAAGGGGGCACGCTGGTCACTCTACATTGAAGGGGGCAAGCTGGTCACTCTGCATTGAAGGGGGCACACTATACTTCGATTACTGAAGGCCCCTTTCACACTTTTGTGACCTCAAAGTCATGCAATTTTTTGCCGCGTTTTTTGCTGCAAAGCAATGCCTATTACATTTTTCTGTTTGTGCCCCCCAAAAATGTTGAGCACCAGCCACCACTGGCTGGATGACTCATTAAGCAGCACCTCTGGTACCTCCCCCTACTTGCTGGAACAGAAAAATGGGAGGGAGTATAGGAGGATCTGCCTGGAGTATTGAGGTAGGCCTCTCTTTTATACCCAGGGTTTGCCGAGCAGGGGCAGTGTGGAGTTTGGGTGGAAGCAGGAGAAGGAGTGCTGAGGAGGCTGTCGGTGGCCCTTGAGGGTAACTCCCTAGTCTTGGGGGGGGGGGGGTGACCTTGGGAATGGGGCTCGGGTGTTGGAAGGATTCTCTACAACACACGGAGGAGTCCTGTCCTGGATGCATGGGAGCAACAGCGAGGACAGTGGGAAAGAGTAAGCACAACCGGGAGATCTCCAGGAGAAGTCAGCCAATAGGGCTGGTGAGTGTGCAGTCTGGGAGGACTGTGGAAAGTAGCCAGGTGGTTTAGTGAAAGGGCAGCTGTAGCCAGGGGCACTGGCAGTGCCTGGAGAGGTGGTACTGGGACCGGGGGCAGATCCAGAGTTTAGTCTCGGGAGGGGCACTTCCAGAAAATAGGGTGTTGCTTACAGAACTGTTTTTAACCACTTCACCACTAGGCCTATTTCGGACACTTTTTGTTTACAAGTTAAAATCAGTATTTTTTCCTAGAAAACTACTTAGAACCCCCAAACATTATATATATTTTTTTAGCAAAGACTCTGGAGAATAAAATGGCGGTCATTGCAATATTTTTTGTCACGCAGTATTTGGGCAGCGGTCTTTAAAACGCCATTTTTTTGGGAAAAATTACATTTCACTGCATTTAAAAAATACTAAACAGTAAAGTTAGCCCATTTTTTTATATATTGTGAAAGATGATGTCACGCCGAGTAAATAGATACCCAACATGTTACGGTTTAAAATTGCGCCCCCCCGTGGGATGGCGACAAACTACGGTCAATAGAGATCTCAATAGGCGACACTTTAAATTTATTTAACGGTTACCAGTTTAGAGTTAGAGAGTAGCTCTTTTTTTTAAATTATTGCTCACGCTCTGGCGATCGCGGCGATACCTCACATGTGTGGTTTGAACAGCAATTTCATTCGCGGCTCGACTTCCATATACGTTTTTTTTTGTGCGCGAGCTAACGGTGACCGGGGTGGCTAATTTTTTATTTTTTTTTCCCATTTATTTTATTCATTTTTTTAACTTTATTACAGTTTTTTTAAAAAAAAAAATCTGATCACTTTTATTGCTGTCACAAGCAATGTAAACATCCCTTGTGACACCAATATGCAGTGACAGGTACACTTTATGGAGGGATCGAGGGTCTAAAAGACCCCAAACCCCTCCACTACACTTCCCTGTATGCAAAACGCCGAAAACGTCGTTTTTGCATATAGCCGTTTTTTAAATTTGCCGCCGTTTTGCAGCACACTAACCCGGAAGTGACGTCATGGACGCCGCCTCCGGGTTACGTCATCGGAGACCCGATCAATGGCATTTCCGGCATTCATCGGGACTCCATCCAGCCGGCGGACGCGCCGGCTGGGTGCTCGGGGCTCCCGGTGGGACGGGAGCCCCGGTAAAAGCCGCGGAAGGCGGCGGGAGGGGGGGTGTCCCCTCCCGCCCCCCCGGGTAATGATCGAGCGGCTCCCGAGCTGCATCGATCGGTACAGACGGAAAGCCAAACGTCGGCTGCAAACCACGGTACCGGGATGATGCCTCTAGCTAGAGGCATCATCCCGGTATACCCCCGCAAAATTTAGGACGTCATATGACGTCCACCCAGGGGGAAGTGGTTAATGTATCATACAGTCCTAACCTTGTTTAAAACAGTGACACGATTAAAATGATGTCACTTCCCCTCAGCGTGGAGGAGGTAGGGAAGAAAAGTGAGACCTGCCAACCCTAGCAATGAAAGTGTTAAGGCCAGCCGCGCCAACACTTATCAACTTCACAGGAGATCTTTATGATTTCCCTGCACGTCTCCTCATGCGATACAGTACAGCGCACCTCTCCTTCTGGGTCTCCTTCCGTCCTCCACACACCGCAGCAAAACTAAGGGGGGAAGGTTGCTACAGCGCACCTCTCCATCCGGTACTCATACCCCTATAGTGGGGGTGCTCAACCCTTTGAGGAGAGAGGGACACTTTAGCACCTTGGTAACCGGTCGCGGACTACAATGAATGGAGCGGGCAGATGACAGGTCCATGTCCACTCAGCATATGCAAAGCAGACATGGACAAAGCCCTGTCGACTCTATGGGCCCTCCGATCCGCCCAAACAGAAGGGGACAGATCCCCTTCTGTTTAAGTGGATCGGATTGGAGATAGGCAGGTGTAAGCGGACACAAGTCATTTACATCTGCCGCTCTATAGAGGTGAATGGAGGGTCAAATTGGGTTCACCTGAAAAACAGACAGGCGGACCTGATTGGACCGATTATGTGAAAGGGGCCTAAGGCTGCTTTCACATGGATGCACTGCGGTTTACCTGCACATCAACTGACCTCAATCTTCACTTCTTCCTCAGTATTACTGCAGGTATCTCTGGCTGCTGCGGTCCCCCAGGTGGGTATGGCAGGTGGCTGCTGCTGCTGTTCCACAGGTGGTTATGGCTGGTGGCTGCTGCTGGCTGTCCTACAGGTCTGATACTGCTGGCTGGTTCTGCTGGCTGGTACTGCTGGCTGGTACTGCTGGTGGGTACTGCTGGAGGGTTCTGCTGGCTGGTACTGCTGGTGGGTACTGCTGGCGGGTTCTGCTGACTGGTACAGCTGGTGGGTACTGCTGGTGGGTACTGCTGGTGGGTTCTGCTGGCGGGTTCTGCTGACTGGTACAGCTGGTGGGTACTGCTGGTGGGTACTGCTGGTGGGTACTGCTGGCAGGTTCTGCTGGCAGGTTCTGCTGGCTGGTACTGCTGGTGGGTACTGCTGGTGGGTACTGCTGGCGGGTTCTCCTGGCTGGTACTTCTGGTGGGTACTGCTGGTGGGTTCTGCTGGCCGGTACTGCTGGTGGGTACTGCTGGTGGGTTTTGCTGGCTGGTACTTCTGGCTGATACTGCTGGCGGGGAATGCTGGCAGGTACTGTTGGTGGGTATTTCTGGCTGGTACTGTTGGTGGGTTCCAGACCAACCATTCCTGAGCATCAGTGTGACAGGAGCTGCGCTGGAGGAAGCATGTGGCTGCAGTAGAGAACAGAGCCGCTGCTTCATGTATGGCTCACTGACTTTTACTAAACAGCGAAGGGACCCGCGATCCCTGCCTGTAAACCGCCTTTGCTTTATCTGATTGTTGCTTTTTTTGTCAGATCAACTAACAATGTGCTCCTGTATCTGATTTTCTGCAAGCAAGCAATGTGCTGGAGGGCGCTGAGGAGTGGATATCCACTTGCCCTCTGCGTACTGTCTATTTACGTCGGCAAGCTGGCTCTCCCAGGCAAAATCACGTTAACAGGTGTCATCTGCCTGGGAGGAGCTAGGGGGCAAGCGTGCGCCGCTGCCGGCGCGTTCCCGCCCCCGATCGTCAGCTGGGAAGCTGGCGTGTGTGTCAGGCGGCTCCTATGGCCGCCTGACACTCTCGATCTCTCCCCATTGATGTAAACACAGCCCTCCGTCCTTCTGCCTGCAATGATCACAGAGACCATGCGATCCTTCTATATAGGATCTCATGTCTCTGTGATCATTTCACAAGCCACGCCCCCTGACAGTTAGAATCACTCCCCTAGGTTTACATTTAACCTCTTCCCTGCCAGTGTCATTAGTACAGTGACAGTGCATATTTTTAGAACTGATTACTGTAGTAATGTCACTGGTCCCCCCAAAAGTGTCAAAAATGTCAGTTAGGGGTCTGACCTGTCCGCCGCAATGTGGCAGTCCCGCTAAAAATCGCAGATCGCCGCCACTACTAGTAAAAAAAAAAAAAAAAACCAATAAAAATGACAAACCTTTCCCGTAGTTAGTAAAAGCGATACATTTTGTGCAACCCAATCAAAATACGCTTATTGCAAATTTTTTTTTTACCAAAAATAAGTAGCAGAAAACAAATTGGTCTAAAATGTTAAAAAATTTTAATTTTTTAATCTTTTTTTTGGGAATGTTATATAGCAAAACGTGAAAAATATAGTTTTTTTTCAGAATTGTCGCTCTTTTTTTGTTTATAACGCAAAAAATAAAAATCGCAGAGGTGATCAAATACCCCCAAAAGAAAGCTCTGTGTGTGGGGAATAAAATTTTATTTGGGTAGAGCGTCGCATGACCGCGCAATTGTCCGTTAAATTAACGCAGTGCCGAATCGCAAAATAGGGCCTGGTCATTAAGCAGGAAAATCTTCCGGTCCTGGAGTGGATATATGTAGACTGCACATAGGAAAGTGTCCCTGAAAAGTTATTTGAAGTCAAGTGGGCATCCCATAATAATCCCATCCCCCTACTAAAGAAAAAAAACAAAGTTGCTGGACTGTTTCCTGGCTCTAAAGTGTCTGTGGAAATGCGGTGTGCCTGGCTGTGCAGGGTGGGGGGATCCTTACTCACCAGCGTCTCCACCACACATATAACCGTAATAAAATAGAATCTCTCCTAAACAGCAATTTAAAATTCAGAGGGAGTGCCAAGCCGGGGGAATGTTGATATGCAAACTCAAAGAGCAGCAACTTCAAGTTCCCAAACAAATCAGGCGGACTGCCAAAGAATAGAACGTTCCTCAGAGTGCCAGATAATGTTTGGGTGATGAATCAAAGCCGTCTGGAGGACTCCATGAACCGGCGCGATCGATTGCTCCACAAGTGGGTTAAAAGTCTTACCTTCGCCAAAAAGCCAATTCCATCCGAAGGATTCTAATCAGTGATTGTGATAATGAGCAGCTGATCCGGCCGGAGCTCCCACTTCTCTACATCCAGTGGCGGAGCCAGAGGGCTAGCTGGGGTGGCAAATGCCCCCCCCAGACGAAGTCCTTGCCACCCCTGTTGCCACCCCCACTCGCTGAAAACATTACGCTCATAACATTAGCTGAACGAGTGGGCGCCTGCAGCTAGTTCTCCCGAGAACTAGCTGCTGGCCGGGCTGCAGACTGAACATATTACATGTCACGTGGGATGGATGTGTCAGGCTGTGTTCTTCACTTCTTCTTCTACCTGTAACCTTAGGTAAGTCTCTCTGGTCTCTGCATGATTGAAGGGGACACGGCAGGCTGGTCACTATATTGATGGGGGGTTACCCTGGTCACTACATTGATGGGGGGCATGCTGGTCACTACATTGATGGGGTGGTATGCTGGTCACTGCATTAATTGGGGGGCATGCTGGTCACTACATTGATGGAGGGGTATGCTGGTCACTACATTGATGGGGGGCATGCTGGTCACTACATTGATGGGGGGCATGCTGGTCACTACATTGATGGGGGGCATGCTGGTCACTACATTGATGGATGCTGGCCTGGTCACTGCATTGATAGGGGGTATGCTGGTCACTACATTGATGGGGGGGTACGCTGGTCACTACATTGATGGGGGGGCATGCTGGTCACTACATTGATGGGGGGCATGCTGGTCACTACATTGATGGATGCTGGCCTGATCACTGCATTGATGGGGGGGTACGCTGGTCACTACATTGATGGATGCTGGCCTGGTCACTGCATTGATAGGGGGTATGCTGGTCACTACATTGATGGGGGGGTACGCTGGTCACTACATTGATGGGGGGGCATGCTGGTCACTACATTGATGGGGGGCATGCTGGTCACTACATTGATGGATGCTGGCCTGATCACTGCATTGATGGGGGGGGGGGTACGCTGGTCACTACACTGATGGATGCTGGCCTGATCACTGCATTGATGGGGGGGTACGCTGGTCACTACATTGATGGGGGGGTACGCTGGTCACTACATTGATGGGGGGCATGCTGGTCACTACACTGATGGATGCTGGCCTGGTCACTGCATTAATAGGGGGGTACGCTGGTCACTACATTGATGGATGCTGGCCTGGTCACTGCATTGATGGGGGGGTACACTGGTCACTGCATTGATGGGGGGGTACGCTGGTCACTACATTGATGGGGGGCATGCTGATCACTACATTGATGGGGGGCATGCTGGTCACTGCATTGAAGGGGACACGGTACGCTGGTCACTACATTGATGGAGGGCATGCTGGTCACTACATTGATGGGGGGCATGCTGGTCACTGCATTGAAGACTGCATTGAAGGGGACACGGTACGCTGGTCACTACATTGATGGAGGGCATGCTGGTCACTACATTGATGGGGGGCATGCTGGTCACTGCATTGAAGACTGCATTGAAGGGGACACGGTACGCTGGTCACTACATTGATGGGGGCATGCTGGTCACTACATTGATGGGGGGCATGCTGGTCACTACATTGATGGGGGGCATGCTGGTCACTACATTGATGGGGGGCATGCTGGTCACTGCATTGAAGGGGACACGGCACGCCGGTCACTACATTGATGGGGGGCATGCTGGTCACTGCATTGAAGGGGACACGGCACGCCGGTCACTACATTGATGGGGGGCATGCTGGTCACTGCATTGAAGGGGACACGGCACGCTGGTCACTGCATTGATGGGGGGCATGCTAGTCACTGCATTGATAGGGGGCACGCTGGTCACTGCATCTATTAATCTATATACATTTTGTGGAAAATAACTTATTTTTAGAGTAATTGAACACTTTGTATTTTGACCCCCCAAAATAATACCTTGCTACCCCTTTGCCACCCCTGTTTTAAAAGTCTAGCTCCGCCACTGATCACATCCTTCTACCGGCTGAAGTCCTCACTTCAGCCACGTATGGTGCCACATATGGACTGAAGTTTGCCATACGGGGTTAGATTTCCGTTTGTAGAAAAATCCTTCTTAAAGAACATTCTTTTCTGCCATTATTGAGTCAACTCATTTCATTCCAAAGGCCTTAAAGCGGTATTAACCTCTTGACCTCCAGAAGGTTTTACCCCCTTAATGACCAGGCCATTTTCTGCTATTCAACACTGGGCTACTTTAACTGGCAATTTCTCAGTGTAAAAGAATGCCTATCAGAGGTTTGGCTCACATGGAACTATTAACAGAATGGTAACCTTGTGCACAGGAATGTACACGGGCATGTTGGTGCCACACGGGCTATTCAGGAATGCTTTTGCTCATGTTTAGGTGCTGATTGGAGTTTCGGCCGTTCCCCGCACCCTGCGTTCTTCCTGTGGGTTTTCCTCGTTGCTGACCCGGCTTGCCCCTGACCTGATCTCTGATCTTGGATCCTGCTTCTGACTTCGGCTTGGTTCCTGACTTCGGCTCTGATTGTGATTCGGTACCTCGCTGCCCGCCTGCTGATGACCCGGCTATTCCTGTGACAACGCTTCTACCTCCGATCCTGGCTGTCCTCCCTGTACAAGTGCTTGCCTGGCTGCCCCCTGCACCTACTCTGCACTTCGCTGAGAGTTTATCCAGCTGTATTTACTGCAATTTCTCATATCCAAGAGAAAGAACACCAACGTGTCCGCAAAAACCGAATCACTGAGTGGGAAAAAAGAACCCCCCCTTGTGTCAGTGCTTTGTTGGACCCCCTTTTGCTGTAATTCCAGCCTTTAGTCTGGTGGGATTTGTTTCTAGTAACTTTACACACCTAAACATTGCACTATTTTCCCGCTCTTCTTTGCAGAGCGGCTCCAGTTCAGTTACATTGGACGGTGAGTGTTTGTTGACTGCAATCTTTAACCATTCCACAGATTTTCAATGGGGTTTAAGTCTGGGCTCTGACTAGGCCATGCAAGGACATTCCCCACCTTTTCCGCCAACCACTGTGTGCTCATTGGTGGACATTCCCCGCCTTCTCCTGCAACCACTGTGTGCTCATTGGTGGACATTCCCCGCCTTCTCCTACAACCACTGTGTGCTCATTGGTGGACATTCCCCGCCTTCTCCTACAACAACTGTGTGCTCATTGGTGGACATTCCCCGCCTTCTCCTCCAACCACTGTGTGCTCATTGGTGCACATTTCCCAGCCTTCCCCTCCAACCACTGTGTGCTCATTGGTGGACATTCCCCACCTTCTCCTCCAACCACTGTGTGCTCATTGGTGGACATTCCCCGCCTTCTCCTACAACCACTGTGTGCTCATTGGTGGACATTCTCCTCCTTCTCCTCCAACCACTGTGTGCTCATTGGTGCACATTTCCCAGCCTTCCCCTCCAACCACTGTGTGCTCATTGGTGGACATTCCCCGCCTTCTCCTCCAACCACTGTGTGCTCATTGGTGGACATTCCCCGCCTTCTCCTCCAACCACTGTGTGCTCATTGGTGGACATCCTCCACCTTCTCCTCCAACCACTGTGTGCTCATTGGTGGACATTCCCCGCCTTCTCCTCCAACCACTGTGTGCTCATTGGTGGACATCCTCCACCTTCTCCTCCAACCACTGTGTGCTCATTGGTGGACATTCCCCGCCTTCTCCTCCAACCACTGTGTGCTCATTGGCGGACATTCCCCGCCTTCTCCTCCAACCACTGTGTGCTCATTGGTGGACATTCCCCGCCTTCTCCTCCAACCACTGTGCACTCATTGTTGATGTGTGCTTTGGAAGGCAAACCTTCTTCCCATTCACAACTTTCTGCCAGCAGAGGGCAGCAGATTTTCCTCAAGCATTTAACAGTATTTTGTCCCGTCCATTTTTCCTTCTGCCCTGACAAATGCTCCAGTCCCTGCTGCAGAGAAACACCCCCATAACAGGATATTACCACCCCCATACCAGGATATTATCACCCCCATACCAGGATATTACCACCCCCATTCCAGAATATTACCACCCCCATACCAGGATATTACCACCCCCATACCAGGAAATTTATACCCCCATTCCAGGATATTTAATAATAACAAGTTGCGCTAAAGGTGATCAGACAATAATAAAATTGTGTCAGATAATAATTGAATAGTCCATATAGTCCATAGAGGCCAGATATTGTAAAGGTAACTTGTAGAATATCCGTATGGATGGAAGGCTTACCAGAAACCGATAAAAATGTGCCAAATGAGAACACAAATTCCAGAGATTCGGCAAGGGCTATACACGATAGATCTCACAGTCCAGACCGATCCCCCTCAATGGTGTGGTTATATGTGGAATAAAAGTGAGAACGCCATAGCGTAAAACCAAAATACAAATATAGGATAATATAGGAAAAAATAGCACTTTATAGGGATGTGAGTCATCAAAGAATCCAGTGGGAGTAACAGTGCCAATAAAAATGTATTAATGATGTGAAAAAATATATTGGTGAAAAAATGAGAAACCACCACCGACAAAACCGATAAGGTACTTCTTACCAAAAACAGAAAATGACAAGCTGAATGATAATGTGAAATGTTGTGGACAGACACCTCCACCTATGGGAATGCAGCTTACCAGATGGCTCTATCAAAAATGCCCATAAAGAAATGCAAGGATCCCAAGCATGCTGAAGCTGTATCACCATAAGTCCTAAATAACCTTACCAGATGATGATAAAAGGTAAGCGAATAACAATGGCTGGCGTATACAGGAATGGAAGACCCATGTGGCAGCAATTGGAGGCTCAGGATACAATGGACATTCCGATCATGAAATAAAAGAGGGGGCGCCAATAGCATAAAATCACACAATTTATTTGAATTAAAAAAGAATCACACTTACAATGCAGAGAAGAAAAAACGGCAAGGGAGAGGAATAGCAGCCGCCGGCCGGACGGCTTTGCTCGCCCGTACTTCCTGGACGCTAATGAGGGTGACGTCAGCACGTTAGGTCACGGCGTTTAATTAGTAGAGTTTTCGTCCAATAAAAATCACAAGAGGAAGACTGCGCATGCTCAGAAAGGAAAGAATACATACAGAACAATTCAGCACATGACATCACTCCTATCACATGACATCACTTCTATCACATGACATCACTCCTATCACATGACATCACTCCTATCACATGACAACACTCCTATCACATGACATCATATGACATCACTCCTATCACATGACAACACTCCTATCACATGACATCATATGACATCACTCCTATCACATGACATCACTCCTATCACATGACATCACTTCTATCACATCACTCCTATCACATGACATCACTCCTATCACATGACATCACTTCAATCACATGACATCATATGACATCACTCCTATCACATGACAACACTCCTATCACATGACATCACTCCTATCACATGACATCACATGACATCACTCCTATCACATGACATCACTCCTATCACATGACATCACTCCTATCGCATGACATCACTCCTATCACATGACATCACTCCTATCACATGACATCACTCCTATCACATGACATCACTCCTATCACATGACATCACTCCTATCACATGACATCAAATGACATCACTCCTAGCATATGACATCACTCCTATCACATGACATCACATGACATCACTCCTATCACATGACATCACTCCTATCACATGACATGACATGACATCACTCCTATCACACTTCTCTCCATTTTCCAGGAGGATCGCGGGAGGACAGCGGCAATCGCTGCCTCTCTTCCCCCGGCCTGCCTCCCGCTGAGTCTAAACACAGCAGGAACACGGCTCCGGCGACGTAGTACTACATGACTGGACGTAGCCGAGCCGCCCTGTCGCAGTAATATTACTGTGGGCGGTCGGCAAGTGGTTGAAGTTTATGTGCGTGTTGTGACAGGAAGTCAGGTAAATATGTTGGTGTTGTCACAGACGGGAGATACATTTCTGCCTTGTTTTGACAATTCACCAATTGCTATCGGGTGTCGGCTGCAGAGGTAGCCAGAAAGGTTTAAGGACGTTGGAAAGCTTCAGCTATTCAGAATGAGGCAATTAAGGCCTCTATAAGTTATCCAGAGGATGACTACTGATTGCTGCATCCTGAGGCTTTGTGCGTTAAGGAGAGCAGTGAGCTGAGAGAATTCTGAAGGTGAGGTGTTGACTTTTTCTGTGTGAAAAGAAAACAAATAGACTATTGGTCTTCTGCTGTATGACCAGCAGTGTCTGCCCAGCAGTAGGTTGGGACAGACACCATAGGTAGGTTCCTGTGTTGTGAAGGTAGACGCCCCAAGTGGCCAGGGTTTATTTTATGTTTGTTTGATTTATGCTGTTTGGATGCTTGCACTTGTTTCCAGCAAACTGGAAGAATAAACTATAGACCGTTGTTTTCAACCACTCCTCGGCTGTCTCTCTGTGTAACGAACCCCCCCCCCCCCCCACATCCGCTACCGAGCCAACCCCTTACAGTGTAAAGGCAGGTGTCCCAATACTTATGACATCATAGTGTATATTCCTCCACCTTCTATTTGGTAGCCATCCAACCGGTCTTGGGCTCCCCAGAGGAAGGGGGGAGTCCCTGGAACGGTTGCAGGTGGTGGGGCACAGGGAACGCACACATTTGGAGTGCTGGGAAAGTAATTGGATCACTTCTATAAGAAATCCGGCTGGAAAGTCCCCGGATTATGGCAGCAAGTTTGTATCTTGTGTTAATAATAATAATAATAATAATGGTGATTTTTTTTCTTTCTGGTCAGAATGTTCACACAATATTCTAGTGTAGGATGAGGACAATTCCCGCTGCATACAATGGCAGAAAACTGATATTACGGGTAGGAAGATATTTTCTTCGTTGCGTGGAATCGATCGCTCCATATTACACTGATTGTGACATCAGAATGTAGACTTTCTCTGCAGTTCATTGCAGTAAAATATAAACCATGCTAATATCGATCGCGCCGCTCATTGAATTGTTTTTTCAGTAAGCGGTGACCTGGTGGAATCATCTCTTTGTCTATTGTACACAACAAGCTATTGAATATATATCGTAGCGTTCTGCACGTTTTTTGTTTTTTTTCTGAACTCGTCTTTCTGTGTTATAACTTTGAAATACGATTTCACGCTGTTCAGAAAAGCTCCCAGTTCGCTTCTTAACAGAACTTACCAAAACAAACACGCTCTCCGCAAACAAAAGCCGCCATTTACCGAGCACATCAAACGCAAACTCTCACCTGGGTCACATTCTCTTCTATTTCCATCATTTTATACCTTTCTTTTTTTTTCTTTTTTGAGATCTCAGCTGCTCTTTTGCCTTTTACACCACATGAGTACACTGAGAAGAACAAAAAACACCTTAAAATAGGAGAAAGATTTATATCACGCGTCCAAAGGGTTCAGAGAAAACCTTCTATCCCTTGATCTGATTTCAGCATATTGTCCTCACTTCTTGTCCAGGCCAATCATCTTTGAAGTACTTCTCACCTCTTTGGGGAATATAAAGAAAACCAGCGCAGGCTCTTTGGATTTTCTTTTCTTAATCCATGCATGATATTTATGATTTGCAATCGGTCTACAGGCTTTCTTTTTTAGTTGAACATCTAAAGGTGTGGGGCCCTAAGGGCGTATTGTTGTATCATTATATTTCTAAGCCAATGTTTGAATTTTTCAGAAAGGTCAGAGGATTTGTTCCCCTGTTTGTTAATCCCACCAGCTCAACCTATGTTTTTCTTTAAAGCTGTTGTTTTACAGGTTTGGGATATGGTCAATAGTATAAGACGCTGGGGAAGTGTAAGGGAAGTCAAGTATGTGTTCATGCCCGAAGATCTGCAAGGGTGCACGAAGGGGTCCGTAGACCCGTACACAGGGTAAGGGACGTGCACGCTGAGGCATGTTAGCATGCATGTTGGCATTGACTTTGATGACAAGTAGTCTGATTAATGCACTGCAAAGCTAAAGATAGTTGCTGAGTGGTTGTCAGCTCCTGTGACTCGTGACTAGACCCTGATTGCTGTTTCTTCTGTGCCAGACCTGTTTGGGCAGGTACCGTCTCCTGCCCATGTGATAATGACCTCGGCATGGCTTCTGTTTCTGCCCTTGTCACCTAAATCTGACCTCATCTTGGCTTCCGTTTCCGCCTTTTTTCCTAAAGCTGACCTCGACTTGGCTTCCATTTCTGCCCTTGTTTCCAAAATCTGACCTCGACTTTGTTTCCTGAATCTGACCTCGGCTTGGCTTCTGTTTCTGCCTTTGTTTCCTAAATCTGACCTTGGCGTGGCTTCCATTTCTGCCTTTGTTTCCAAAATCTGACCTCGGCTTGGCTTCTGTTTCTGCCTTTGTTTCCTAAATCTGACCTCGGCTTGGCTTCCATTTCTGCCCTTGTTTCCTAAATATGACCTCGGCTTGGCTTCCATTTCTGCCCTTGTTTCTTGAATCTGACCTCAGCTTGGCTTTCATTTCTGCCCTTGCCTCCTTATTCTGACCTGGGCTTACTTCCATTTCTGCCCTTGTTTCCTGAATCTGACCTCAGTTTTGGCTTTCATTTCTGCCCTTGTTTACTAAATCTGACCTTGGCTTGGCTTCCATTTCTGCCTTTGCCCCCTGAATCTGACCTCAGCTTGGTTTTCGTTTCTGCCCTCAGTTTATGCATTTTTCTCCTGAATCGAACCTCAGCTTGGCTTTCATTTATGCCCTTGTCTCCTGAATCTGACTTTAGATTGGCTTCTGTTTATGCCCCTGTCTCCCGAATATGACTTCAGATTGGCTTCTGTTTATGCCCTTGTCTCCCGAATATGACTTCAGATTGGCTTCCCTTTATGCCCTTGTCTCCCGAATATGACTTCAGATTGGCTTCCCTTTATGCCCTTGTCTCCTAAAATCTTACCTCGGCCTGGCTTCCTTTTTTTTTCCTTGTCTCCTGGAATCAGACCTCCGATTGGCTTCTATTTCTTTCCTTGTGTAGTGCCCTCCTAGGTAGGTGCTAGTGAGAGGGTATCGTTTTTGGCTCTGTCTGCCTATTAGAGGAGCAGCAGGCAAATCTATATTGCTTTCTGCCTACCAGAGAGCAGGATCTGTTAGTGAGGTCTGCTCATGGTGCTCAGTGTGTGATTCATCTGGTCTAGGGAGTGTTCCACACTGGTCCAATAGGGAGGCATATTGGGCAGTGGAGGAAATCTGACCAATGGGTACACAGGCTTTGATACAGCCCCACTGATTGGCATAGACTGATTGTCTCGGTGCATTCTAGGGTGTGGTATAAAAGCCAAGAGCACATGTGTTGTGGGGTCTTTGGCTGGTGAGCAGAGTCCTGGAGGGAGGGTGGCTGGCTGCTGCTGTAGTAGTGGCACGTGGTCACAGGCAGTTGGCCTGGGGACCAGAAAGGAAGGAGCTGAACCCAGAGGTCCATGAGAGCTGACTAAGGGGGTAGATACACTGGAGACCCTTGAAAAACAGTATAGTGAGTGCAGGGGATCATTTCTAGGGGCCTGACCTGGTGGGGGCCACCCCGGTGTAGGATAACCAGAGGACAGGTGTCAGCAGGTCAAGTGAAAGGGGATACTAGGTGTGTATCCTGAAGATAATTCATCCTAACAAGTAATCCTAAATTCATCTAAGTGGCAAGGTGAATAAGCAGCCTGGCTGCATCTTCAGACAGGAGTTCTTACATATTGTGAATAGTTCAAGTTGGAGTATCCCACTCTTCCCTTCTCCCATCTCTAATTTAAATAAAACAACAAAAACAACTACATCCCCCTAGACTGTTAATTGACTGAACCAGAGAGTAAAGAGTTAAATTGTGCATGCTGCAGTTGCTAATGGTAACCCAGGGGGGAACCCGGAAGTGCAATATCAATCAGTGCTCAAGGGGGCAGTGCTACGCATGTCTCCTGGAATCTGACCTCGGCTTAGGTTCCGTTTCTGCCCTTGTCTCCTGTAATCTGACATTGGCTTAGCCTACGTTCAGTGTTGGCTGGTGCTCCATGGGCCAGGGGGGGCGGTAGATGGACCACACCATACCC
This sequence comes from Pelophylax lessonae, assembly GCF_965119305.1. Taxonomy (NCBI): domain Eukaryota; kingdom Metazoa; phylum Chordata; class Amphibia; order Anura; family Ranidae; genus Pelophylax; species Pelophylax lessonae. The sequence continues at coordinate 1,790,212 of NC_138771.1, read as the reverse complement.
CCCCCCGGACCACGCTAGCCCGCACACCATAGACCCTCACCCCCCCCCCCCACTGTCGCCGGCTGACTCACCCTGGACATGTGGAGGGCAGGCAGCATCAGCTTCCCCCTCAGTCTCCTGCTTCTCCTCCCTCATCCTCCTCAGCTAATGGCATGGCTTCTCCTTTCGGCCAATCGGGAAACGGGTCTCAGGACCCGCTTCCTGATTGGCTGGGAGGAGAATCAGTGTGACAATAGTGACTATTGATTCGTTATTGTCACACAACTGGGTGGGCTCAGGGGCGCAGTGCTCTGGATAAGCTTTAAAGTGATAGCAGCAGCCTCGTTTCTCATAATTTAAACCATTTTTATTGTAATAAAGCATTACAAAGTAATAAAGAACTGATTCAATGTAACATCGGATGTGTATGAAGGACAGTATTGCTATGACGTCGGTATTTCAGTTGTTTTGCATTTTATTTCACATGAATCATTTTAGAGATTGGTAGTGTAGCACAAATTCATTACATGACCTCTGGACGTCCCCTGCCTGCCTACATGTCTGCTGCCCACCTGTGCTACCGACCTCGGCCTGGACTCTTGACCAAGATTTTGCCTATCAGCTCTGTACCTCATTACCTACACGTTGCCAGCCTCTCCTCCTCTCTGACCTCGATCCTGCTGGTAATAAGGCACCTTTCGGCCAGTTACTGAATTTTTTATGCCTGCTGCCCACCTGTGTTACCGACCTCGGCCTGGACTTTTGAACAAGATTTCAGTTCTGTATCTCATTGCCTACACGTTGCCAACCTCTGTTTGTCTCTGACCTTGATACTGCTCTGGATTTGGTGCCATCCTTTCCAGCTATTACTGAACTCGGCTTTTGACCCGGCTCTGCCCTCTACTGGTTTGGGTGAATTTGGGGTGCCCTCATTACTAGGCTAACCTGAAACCAGTGCTCCTCAGTTCAAGTCTGTGGTTCCAGCTTCCTGGCACCTGCACCCTGCCATCGCCCCAGCAATCCCTGTCCCAACTTCCAGGGATGAGAATTGTGCAGGAGGCCACCCTCCTCATCTCCTCATACAGGTAGGTAGGTGAATCCTATAAATCTACACAAAGCATCCAACATTTCTACTAAACAGAAACAAATGCTGACAAGGCTCAGCCGTTCTCCATATACACAGTACATCGCCCGAGGCCTTGAAATAAGTGACGATGAACCCGAGATCACCTCTGAATTTAGATGCCTGATAAATAAAATCAAGCTGAGCCGCACATTATCTGAAATATAAAGTGTTTCTGAACAAGACACAACCAGTTCTACATCTGAATAGTCATCCCTCGACTTCTACCTTCATCTTCAAACTTACCTTCGGCACAATACTGCCTGGCCACATCCTGCCTGGGCACCATACTGCCTGGCTACATCCTGCTTGGGCCCCATACTGCCTGGGCCCTATACTGCCTGGCTACATCCTGCTTGGGCCCCATACTGCCTGGGCCCCATACTGCCTGGCTACATCCTGCTTGGGCCCCATACTGCCTGGCTACATCCTGCTTGGGCCCCATACTGCCTGGGCCCTATACTGCCTGGGCCCTATACTGCCTGGCTACATCCTGCTTGGGCCCCATACTGCCTGGGCCCTATACTGCCTGGCTACATCCTGCTTGGGCCACATCCTGCTTGGGCCCCATACTGCCTGGGCCCCATACTGCCTGGGCCCCATACTGCCTGGGCCCTATACTGCCTGGCTACATCCTGCTTGGGCCCCATACTGCCTGGCTACATCCTGCTTGGGCCCCATACTGCCTGGCTACATCCTGCTTGGGCCCCATACTGCCTGGCTACATCCTGCTTGGGCCCCATACTGCCTGGCTATGTCCTGCTAGAGCCCCGTACTGCCTGGCCCCGTCCTGCTTGGGCACCATACTGCCTGGGCCGCATACTGCCTGGCCACGTTCTGCTTGGGCCCCATACTGCCTGGCTACGTCCTGTTTGGGCACCATACTGCCTGGCTATGTGCTGCTTGGGCACCATACTGCCTGGCTACGTCCTGCTTGGGCACCATACTGCCTGGCCATATATCAGAATTATTTTTTTTTAATTAATTTAGTTTTTTTTAGGGATAGACCGATATGGTTTTTTCAGGGCCGATACCGATATTTTGTACATTTAAAGTTTTGAAAAATAAAGAAAATTTTTGACACAAATCTGCTACTGAACATGTTAATTTTTGTTTGCTTAATGGCTGGCTTGCTGGCACCCTGTAGTGGATGGCTGGCTGGCTGGCACCCTGTGGTGGGTGGCTGGCTATCTGGCACCCTGTAGTGGATGGCTGGCTGGCACCCTGTGGTGGGTGGCTGGCTGGCACCCTGTGGTGGATGGCTGGCTGGCTGGCACCCTGCCGTGGGTGGCTGGCTGTCTGCTGCCCTGCAATGGGTGGCTGGCTGGCACCCTGTGGTGGGTGGCTGGCCGGCACCCTGTGGTGGATGGCTGGCATCCTGTGGTAGGTGGGTGATTGGCACAGGGGCTGTGGGTGGCTGGCTGGTACAGGGCCTGTGGGTGGCTGGCTGCTACTGTGCCTGTGGGTGGCTGGCTGGCACCCTGTCTGTGGGTGGCTGGCTAGCACCCTGTGGTGAGTGGCTGGCTGGTACAGTACCTGTGGCTGGCTGGTACAGGGCCTGTGGATGTGGGTGGCTGGCTGGCACCAGGCTGCTGTGGGTGGGTGGGTGTATGGCTGTGATACACTCCCGCGAGACTAATACCGACTCCAGATGAGGCTGTCCAAGGTGGGGGAGCAGCCTAAAAAGGCAGAATGATGTCACAAAAATATCGGCCAGTTCCGAAGACCGATACCGATATATCAGGGAAAGTGCATATCGGCCACCGATATACTGTATCGACCTTGTCGATAATCTGTCTATCCCTAATATATTTATTATTTTCTAATCAATTGAAAATTTGAAATTTGAATTTCGGAAGACAGCTATATTTGATCCATTTTATTCTATTGTATTCTTTTTTTTTTTTTTTAATCAAAAGAAAGGTTTATTGAGAAAACACACAATAATACACGTTAGGGTACTCACAGTCCACATAGCATTGCAATACTTATAAAGAAATACAGCTCTCAGCCAATGGTAAGAATACAACAACAGGATGGATGGAGACCACCTCAGACAGGCAAAGGTAAAGAGAAAAGCAACTATAATTGGACAGATTCCCTCTTCATTGTTAGGTTGTTACCACGGATAATTCTATTAATTTAAAGTAATAACCGGTCCAGGACCAATTCCATTGGGACCATACCCAGAGAACTCAGCCACACTCCCCATACTTTAAAGAACTTAGCATTAGATCCCCTATTCTGATAATTCTATTGTATTCTAATCTATTTTTTCTATTCTGTTCTTTTTATTTTCTATTCTATTCTATTCTATTAATTTTTTTCTATTCCTTTATTTTCTATTTTATTCTATTCTGCTTTATTATATTCTATTATTTTCCTTTTATTCTATTATATTCTCTTCTATTCTATTATTTTCTATTCTATTTAATTCTGTGGTATTCTGTTCTGTTCTATTCTTTTCTGTTGTTTTCTCTTCTCTTTTATTCTTTCTCTTCTAATATTTTATTTTCTATTATATTCTAATCTTTTATTTTCTATTCTACTCTACTCTACTCTACTCTACTCTATTCTTTTCTATTCTATTTATTTATTTTCTATTCTATTCTGTTTTATTCTATCCTTTTGTATTATTTTTTTATTATATTCTATTCTCTTGTATGCTGTTTTATTCTGTTCTATTCTATTTTATTATATTCTTTTATTTTCTTTTTTATTCTATTCTGTTGTAGTCTATTTTTTTCCATTCTGTTTTGTTGTATTCTATTCTATGAAATTTCTTTATTCTCTATTCTATTGTATTCTGTTCCATTCTTTTCTTTTCTAGTCCATTGTATTCTGTTTCATTCTATTCTTTTCTACTCTAAAAAGGAGGCTTAGTAGGAATGAGCATCTTATTTTACTTTTATACTGCAGTGGATTTATTGCAACATGTTTTGATTTCAAATTCAAATTAATTTTTTTATTAAAAATTTCTAATCCATTTTGTTACTATTATTTATAATAAATATTTATAAAAATGTGATTTTGTATTTGTTGAAACCCGTTACTATTGTGATTCAGAAATGCGGATACATCTGAATCTCGGAATAAGGAGAATTTTGTCTGATTTTTTTGTTTCAATGTTTTTATTTACAAATTTTCAAAAATGAAGGGTAAGCCCCGGTTCACACTAGGGCGACCTGTGAGGCGACCTGGTCGCCTCACAGGTCGCCTCCGGTCGCCTTCCATAGAGAAGCTGTGGACCCGTTCTAATAGGAGTGACACAAGTCGCTCCGACCTAGAAAAAGGGTCCGGAGCTTCTTTGGGGCGACCAGGAGGCGACCGCCATAGACTTAAATGTTATGAAGTCTGTGGCGGCCGCTCCGAGGTCGCGGCGCACTGCTCGCACCGCGATCTCGGAGGTCGCCCCTGAAAGTAGCGTCGCGCCAGTGTGAACCGGCGCTTACAGCAAACTTATAAAACATCTTCAGATTTCTGAGAATAGAAGGAGCAATGTATGCTATGCATGTGTATTATGACTCAGTCATGGTATACAATATCGAGAATACACTCAATCCAGGGAGGTATTCACAGCGCCTTATTCCAAAATGGATTAAATTCATTATTTTCCTCTAAATTCTACAAGCAATCCCCCATAATGACAACGTGAGAGAAGTTTGTTTGAAATCTTTGCAAATTTATTAAAAATAAAAATGGAAAAAATCCCATGTACATAAGTATTCACCCCCTTTGCTCAATACTTTGGTGAAGCTCCTTTGGCCCCAGTTACAGCCTCCAGTATTTTTGAGTATGATGCTACAAGCTTGGCACTCCTATTTTTGGGCAGTTTCTCCCATTCTTCTTTGTAGGACCTCTCAAGCTCCATCAGGTTGGATGGGGGAGGGTCGGTGCACAGCCATTTTTAGATCTCTCCAGAGATGTTCAATCGGGTTCAAGTCTGGGCTCTGGCTGGGCCACTCAAGGACATTCACAGAGTTGTCCCGTAGCCACTCCTTTGTTATCTTGGCTGTGTGCTTAGGGTTGTTGTCCAGTTGGAAGATGAACCTTCACCCCAGTCTGAGGTCCAGAGCGCTCTGGAGAAGGTTTTCATCAAGGATGTCTCGGTACATTGCTGCATTCATCTTTCCCTCCATCCTGACTAGTCTCCCAGTTCCTGCTGCTGAAAAACATCCCCACAGCATGATGCTGCCACCACCATGCTTTACTGTAGGGATGGTATTACATAGTTAGTTTGTGAGGCTGAAAAAAGACATCAGTCCATCCAGTTCAACCTATGATGTGTGTGTGTGTTTATGTGAATACCCCTGTATGTTGTACATTGTACACCCCTGTATGTTGTACATTGTATACCCCTGTATGTTGTACATTCTATACCCCTGTATGTTGTACATTCTATACCCCTGTATGTTGTGGTCGTTAAGGTCCCATCTAATAGTTTTTTGAAACTATCAATGCTCCCTGCTGATACCACTGCTTGTGGAAGAGAATTCCACATCCTTACTGCTCTGATGGTATAGAACCCTTCACGCAGTTTAAGGTTAAACCGCTTCTCTTCTACTTTTAGTGAATGGCCCCGAGTCCTTTTATATTCCCTTTACTGAATAGTTTCCTCCCTATGCTAGGGTCACCAGTACAGTATTTGTACATTGATATCATATCCCCCCTCAATCGTCTCTTCTCCAGAGAGAATAAGTTCAGTGCTTGTAGTCTTTCCTCATAGCTGATGTCCTCCATTCCCCTAATTATTTTTGTTGCCCTTCTCTGGACTTCTCCAGTTCCAGCACATCCTTCCTGAGGACCGGTGCCCAGAACTGGACAGCATACTCCAGATGTGGCCGGACCAGAGTCTTGTAGAGCGGGAGAATAATCTCTTTATTTCTGGAGTGAATCCCCTTTTTTATACATCCCAGTATTCTGTTGGCTTTGCTTGCAGCGGCTTGGCATTGCATGCCACTGCCAAGCCTGTTGTCTACCAGTACCCCCAGGTCCTTTTCCATTTTAGTTTTAACCCAGAGGCTCCCCCCCTAGTGAGTAGCTTGCGGTTGTATTTCTGACACCCAAGTGCATTACCTTACATTTTTCAACATTAAACCTCATCTGCCATGTAGTTGCCCACCCCATTATTTTGTTCAGGTCTGCATGTAAAATTACAACCTCATGTATAGAAGATATTGGCATGCTTAATTTAGTATCATCTGCAAATACTGAGATTGTACTAGATATCCCCTCCTCTAGGTGGTTTATGAATAAATTAAACAGGATTGGTCCCAGGACAGATCCTTGGGGGACCCCACTTTCCACACCCGCCCAATCCGAGTACTCCCCATTAATCACCACCCTCTGGACCCTCCCCTAGAGCCAGTTCTCTATCCAGGTACTCACACTATGGTCCATACCTACCAGTGGTGGCTCCTCCATTGGGGGCACAGGGGTACCACCCCCCCCTATCCATGTGTCCCGCCCCCTAATCTACATGCGGGGCGCCAAATGCATGGATCCCAATAGGGGATTTTTTTATTTTTTGAAGCACGTGATTAGAGCCAGAAGCTCTAATAGGCTTCAAAAAAGGGTGGGCTCTGAGCCCACCCAGTTGTATGGCAATAGTGAATGAATATTCACTATTGTCACACTGAATCTCCTCCCAGCCAATCCGGAAGAGGGTTGTAAGACCCCTTTGCTGATTGGCCAAAAGGAGAAGCGATCTTACTGGCCAGTGGCCAGTAAGAGGCGAAGACACACGGCTGGAGGAGCAGCGCAGCGGCTCAGCCATCCAGCACTCCCCGGCTCGGACAGGAAGAAGAAGGAGGTAAGCAGGCAGACCGTTTGGGGGGGGGGGGGAAGGAATGTGTTGCCTGCTGACTGACCAACCGACGGGGGGGGGTGCATTGGTTTGGCGCCCCCCCGAGTCCAGATACACCACATCCACAGACCTTCCTTTATCCAGATACACCACATCCACAGGTCTTCCTTTATCCAGAAACACCACATCCACAGACCTTCCTTTATCCAGATACACCACATCCACAGGCCTTCCTTTATCCAGAAACACCACATCCACAGACCTTCCTTTATCCAGATACACCACATCCACAGACCTTCCTTTATCCAGATACACCACACCCACAGGTCTTCCTTTATCCAGATACACCATATCCACAGGCCTTCCTTTATCCAGATACACCACATCCACAGGCCTTCCTTTATCCAGATACACCACATCCACAGGCTTACCTTTATCCAGATACACCACATCCACAGGCCTTCCTTTATCCAGATACACCACATCCACAGGCTTACCTTTATCCAGATACACCACATCCACAGGCCTTCCTTTATCCAGATACACCACATCCACAGACCTTCCTTTATCTAGGTGGCAGCTCACTTCATCGTAGAAGGTTTATAGATTGGTTTGGCACGAACGATTTTTCATGAATCCATGCTGATTACTACCTATAATACCGTTTTCATTACTAAAGTCTTGTATGTGGTCCCTTAACATCCCCTCCAAAATCTTGCACACTACTGATGTTAGGCTGACCGGCCTATAGTTCCCGGGATATATCTCGGCCCCTTTTTAAATATTGGTACCACGTTGGCTTTTTTCCAATCAGCTGGCACCATACCCGTCTGTAAACTATCCTTAAAGATCAAGAATAATGGTCTGGCAATCACCTGGCTGAGCTCTTTAAGAACCCTCGGGTGCAAGCCATCCGGTCCCGGTGATTTATTTATGTTAAGTTTCTCTAGTTTAGTTCTAAGTCTTCCTTCTGTTAGCCATGGCGGCACTTCCTGAGGTGTGTTGTTTAGTTTGGCCTTACAAGCTGGGTTAGTGAAGCCCCCCAATTATTTTGTGAAGACTGAAGAGAAGAAATTATTTAGCACTTCCGCCTTTTCTCTGTCCTCAGTGGCCATATTTCCTTTGTTGTCTTTTATGGGGCCAACGTGTTCTGGCCTCGCTTTCTTACTGTTTATATACTTAAAGAATTTCTTGGGCTTTTTTAATACTCTCTTCCGCTATATGTCTCTTGTGTTCTATTTTAGCAGCCTTGATTTCGCCTTTACATTTCTTATTACACTCTTTGTAATCTTGGAATGCTGCCATTGACCCTCAGCCTTGTATTTTTGAAGGCCTTTTCTTTAGTTTTAATATACATTTTTATGTTGGAGTTTAGCCACCCAGGGTTTATTTTTGCTCTTTTGTGTGGCCTTTGACATCTATACTGGTAATGTTTCTATTTGCTCTGATGTGGTGCAATAGGGGTTCTTGTGATAGAACATACAGTATAGTAAGGGTATGAGGGGACATCCCTGTCTAATTCCATTTGAAATAGGGAAGGCATTTGACAGATGGCCATTGACTCGAACTCTGGCAGTCGGAGATGGGTATAGTGCAGAAATGAAGTTGAACATTTTCCTTCCCAATCCTATTTTTTCCAAATCTGCTGTCATGTAATCCCATGGCACTCTGTCTAATGCCTTCTCCGCCTCCAATGATAGAAAGAATCCTTTTTGATTAGTTTTGGTCATCCAATAATGTAAGTTTAGCGCTTTTAGTGTGTTATTCCTTGCCTCTCTGCCCGGTATGAAACCCACTTGGTCTTTGTTGACCAGGGAGGTCATGCGGGTCGAAAGGCGAATGGCTAGAATTTTAGAAAAGATCTTAAGATTTATATTTAGTAGTGAGATAGGTCTATAATTGGTTACTAACATGTGATCTTTGTTTTCTTCAGGAATTGCTGAGATGTGTGCTTCAAGTAAGCCTCGTAGACCATTGGGCTTAGAGGCCAGTGAGTTATAAGCATCCAAAAATGGGGCAGTTAGGGTGTTTATGAAAGTTTTATAGTAAACTGTAGATTGGACATCTGGGCTTTTTCCTGTTTTTAGCTGTTTTGTGGCTTTATTAAGTTCTTCTGTGGAGATTGGGCAGTCTAATTGATTTGCGTCAGTTGTAGTACTTTTGGACCATATTGTGAAAGAAAGTTTGTGATAGCTGTTGGAGGAGAGGTTTGGTCAGTTGAGGAGGAGGAGTCAGAATGTGAATTATAAAGTTTAGAATAGTAATGGACGAATCGGGAGGCAATGTCGTTAGAGATTACCATTTTTATATGGTGAATGGTATGTTTAGCTTGTTTTTCTTTGAGCGCTCTTGCTAACATTTTTCCACTTTTATTTCCCTGTTCGTAGAACAGTTTCTTAGTAAGAATGTATTTACATTTGATATTCTTCTCTAATTTTTCTAATAATTCTTTCCTTGCTTTAGGAGTTCTTGAAATGTCGGCTCTGCACGAGATTGTTTGTGTGTTGCTTCAAGGGTCTTAATTTGTGTAATGAGTTTGTTTATGTGGGCTTGATTTACTTTTCTTCTATGGGAAGTCGCTGCTATAAATTCTCCTCTTATTATGCATTTATGTGACTCCCGAATCGAGACGAGAGACAATGAGGAATTTAGGTTTTCTTTGAAAAATGATTGTAAACAAAGCGTGAATTTCTTGGACAAATCTTTGTCTGTGAGTAATGAAGCATCTAGACGCCAGGTTTTAGTATGTGTTGTGTTGGTGGATATGTTCAATGTTAGTATGACAGGGTGATGGTCTGATAACATTGAATTTTGTCTGAATTTTGATTGGTAACGGAACTAATCGCACATGTCTGATTAGAATTAGGTATGTGGATCTTGATAGATTGTGGTATGTTTATTACTGATGGATAAAATAGAATTGTAACAGAACCGCAACCCACACTGCGTTTGTGGGCTTCCGTCAGTATGCGGCTTCCTCCAGTCTTGAACATAGATATCAGATATTCCAGTCGCCCCCCCCCATACAAAACTAGATGGGATTTAGCTTGTAGAGAACTGGAACTTTTATTGAACAACTCACACCGAATATATAACAGGATGGACATCCCCCTCCTGATCAGATTACTCCACCAGGTCACGTGCCTGATTACATTATCATATGCAGTTGAAATTGTGTACAGAAATAGAATTAACCTGAACTAATTATCTAAAGAACCACCAACACAAACACTGTTCTACTTTTCTACCAGTAACTAAAAGCTGACAATGGTTCAATTAACTAAGAGATTGCCGTCCCCGAGCTCCTGAAATTCCAATACACATTATCATAAGTGTAAACACAGAACCCATAGTAATGTGTGGAAGACAGGTGGGTGAGCTGATATTAGCATCTGCTATGAGTCTTACTGTGTGAAGCAATCTTCATATGTTTCTTGAGATATATGGTTAATAAATATTACTTTCCAATTTGAAGTAATCCAAACCACATTCTCAGTGTCCATTACGTAGCTGTCCATCATTTCCTTGGTCACCCTGTGTGACTAATAGACACAGGATGACTTACACATAGGAGGGGCCTAGGGGGCTGAGAGAGGTATTTCCCAACCTCTCTAAGATAAGCTGGGTTCCACGGGCCCCCAAAGTGACTCCCATCACAAGAATTCACACTGCCATGTAGCTTTAAACATTTTTTTTAACCCAACAGATTGGATAAATTGTAAACATTATTTTAAAGTGCACCTTTCTTTTCCATACTGAGGAACTTACCCCCTCCCCCCTTTTTTTCTCTCTCTTACTTTGACAGTTTTCTTCATAAAGGATATTTACCCACTCAGCAAATCCAGCATTATCTGAGTCCTTCATCTGATGCCTGATGACATGAGCCGGTGCATGTACAATGTGATGGAGATTGAACTAAAGCCTCCCATCATGTGTGACATCAATATCCCAGGAGGCTCCAACATGTGGGGAGGAGGGGGGGATACATAAGTTTTACTCAGGTGAGAAAGTTGGAAGGGGCCAGCCAGGACCCAATGCAAAACTACCCCCCCCCCCCCAAAAAAAAAAAAATCTCAGATTATGTAATGGGTGGAGGGTGAGGAAGATGATGGCAAGTGAAGGCTGACGATAAATGTCTGTGTCAGAGTATACCTGTGCCCAGACAATGGACATAAACGATTTTTATGTTCTTAAAGTGGATCTTTACCCATAACGGTTTGATAACAGTTAATGTTCTTTAACCCCTTCAAAATCTGGCACTTTCACCCCCTTCCTGCCCAGGCTGATTTTCAGCTTTCAGCGCTGTCACACTTTGAATGACAATTGCGTGGTCATGCAACACTGTACCCGTATGACGTTTTCCTCATTTTTTTGAGACAGATAGAGCTTTCCTTTGGTGGTATTTAATCACCGCTGGGTGTTTTTTTTTGTTTTTGTTGTTTTTTTTTTTTGCTAAACAAACTAAAATAAGACTGGAAATTTTGCAAAAAAGGAAAGTTTTTCATAGTTTCTGCAAAAACGTTTGAAAATAAGTCTTTTTTCTCCTTCACAGATATGCGCTGATGAGGCTGCACTGATGGGCGCTGATGAGGTGGCTCTGATGGGCTGCACTGATAGGTGTCACAGATAGGCAGCAATGATGGGCACTGACAGGTGGAAATGATAGGCGGCACTGACAGGCAGTAGTGATTGGCAGCACTGGTGGGCCCTGATTGGCAGCACTGATGGGCACTGTTGGGGGCTGCACTGATTATCAGGGTACTGATGGTAAATGCCCTGATTATCAGTGTAGATGTCCCATGTGTGGATTTGCAGGCTTCTGGCTCTTTTTTCACACGCTGTCAGCATGAGGAGTAACCAGAAAATCCTGTTTACATTGTGATCAGCTGTGACGGGCTGACGGGAGACCGTGAACGTGGAGATATGATGGGCGGACAGTGATGGTTGGGACATGGATGGCGGACAGTGATGGTTGGGACATGGATGGCGGACAGTAATGGTGGGGACATGGATGGCAGACAGTGATAGTGAGGACATGGATGGCGGACAGTGATAGTGAGGACATGGATGGCGGACAGTGATAGTGAGGACATGGATGGAAGACTGTGATGGTGGGGACATGGATGGCGGACAGTAATGGTGGGGACATGGATGGCGGACAGTAATGGTGGGGACATGGATGGCAGACAGTGATAGTGAGGACATGGATGGAAGACTGTGATGGTGGGGACATGGATCATTGTGGGGAAAAACATGCGAAGTCTGAGGAAATTACATTTGATATCTCGAATAATGTGGCGCATGGACCGAACACCAAAGTCATTACTGCCAGCACGCAGCACCAAGATATCAGGTGCTCCACCTAACCATAGCCAACTCCCTAGACATTCCCAATTGGCTCCCATTGGGCCGAACTTCTGCTCGTTTAGCCCCCCAATATACAAAGGAATGGTTCAGGATCCAAATAAGGCAAGCAGCATCATCTAAAAGAAAAAATACAGCATACGCAAACACCAAATGTAAAAAACAATTAAAAGACAATCAGGCACGTGACAAAACTGAAATAAAGAAAAGAAGAAATATCCCCTTAGCTCAAGGTAGTTCCTGAATTAATGGGGGGCGGACGTACAAATGAAAACTATCGTACACCCAACGACCGATGCGCATCAATACTGACACATCCAAACCCCGCCTGGCAGCCTCAGTGGCTGCCCCGATGCGGAAGGAGTGGGAAGAATAGTCACGTGTGTCATAACCAGCAACCACCAAGGAGCGCCGAAAAAAACGACACAAACTAAAAAAACAACAAAGCTGATCCGTCTTGATGCATCAAAAAGGAACCCCCCCCCCCCCCTGCAACGGACGAACTCTCAGATACTCCTCCACTGCTGATACCTGATGAATGTCGTACCTACATACCTTTTCCATCGTGATCCGTTTTCGTACGTCTAATGAACAAAGACAGAGTATCCCCAGCGCAGCAAACATCACTCACCTGCATGCCACCGTGCGCCGCCTTTGATGAGCTAACCAATTTGCCAATCTGGAGAGCCCCATAAAAAGCCATAGAGAACGCAGCCCTAAACAAGAAGGCTTCATACATAGTAGTGCATACTAAACTCACCTGTACAAAAAGATCCCTCATTATAGGAAAGGTGATCGGATGCCTTGCGTCCGGACGCCTGTGGCCTTTCCTATATTCCTATATAAGGCTTGTTTCACCAGAAAATCCTTAGTGAAATCATGGAGACCCACCAATTTAAACAAGAAGGCAAATTGAACAGCTTCCAACTATCAGCGGAAATGGAGACCCCTTGCGCATAATGCAAGCCTAGAAAATACAGCAAAACTTAGCCCACCTCCTCACTAACCATGTCAATGGCAAGACGTCGTAGAAGTTCCAACCATTCCCTTCATACCTTTGAAAAATCAGACCATATGGATTTTCCCTTAAACTCCGTATCAATTCAGCGGCGACTCCAAGGCAATTTGCCACAGCCTCTGAAGACAAGGAACTCCATGTCGCTCCGCTCCCAGTGCCAACTCCCAGAATTTGTCCCACTGAAACTGAGACAAAGCATCAGCCAATGTGTTAGTCGTCCCGGGAAGATGAACATCATACAGGAACACATTCAATTGCAAACAACATAAAACAAGGTGCAGCAACAGTCAAATAACTGGCGTGGAGGATGCAGAAACCAAATTGATTACCCCCAAATTATCACAATGAAGTCGGACCTTCTTATTCCCAAAGGATGTGCCCCAGATCTCAACAGCGACCACAACTGGGAAAAGTTCCAAGAGGACCAAATTCTTCAGTAAACCCGCTTCCCGCCAAGCATCAGGCCAATACTCAGCACTCCACCGGTCCCCCCCAAGTACACCCTATAGCCCATGGAACCCACCTGCTGCATCCATGTACAATTTCAGATCAAAATTACTAAGCGGCCCATCCAACTAGAGAGAATGGCCAAAGTAGTTGAGAAAAACATGCCAAACCCGAAGATCCTCCCTGTGATCTCGATTCAGCCAAAATAAAGTGTCTGTGTGAGCTACCACCAACCGTGGCAGCTGACAAACGTCGGCAGAACACCCTACCCATCGGCAGGTAAAATTCAGCTTTCCCAGCAACGACTGAAGCTGGCGCAATTGAATCTTGCCCCGACCCGGCACCACCGCTTCCGAGTCTCTCAATGTGCTGGGGGGACAGGGGACACAGCAGACCATAGGTTCCCCCCCAGCCAAGCTCCGCCAGTGAGGAGGATTCCTCCCAGACTGTGGACCAGAAGCAGCAGGAGAGCGCTGCTCCAGCGGGTGTGGAGGTCTATATGTCCAAGCACGTGGAATTAAAACCTCCCCCGCGGCCAAGCCGACATCTCCTAACAAGGACACCTGCTCCTGCAGCCATGCAGTGCCATTGGAGGCAGCTGCAGACCGCATCTGTCCCAGGGGCTGCCCCACATCCTCCATGATGGCAAGTAGTGAAAAAGAGGGGACACCAAGGACGGACCAGGGAGGGCAAAAGGACAAACTTCTTCTTCATTCGACCCTCAAGTGTCCCCTCCGGCTGCCTGTTCCCACTCCCCACATACTTTGCCCCACCCACACTTTACTTTCCCCCAATCACTTTCTCCAGACATTTCCTATCTAACTATCTTAAACTTTTAACCCCCTGACTGCTGCTACCCTGCTAGCCCTGTCATGCTAGCCCTCCGCTTATTGTTTATTTATTTTTTTGCTTCGGGCCTCTGTGAGCAGATGTTAATAAAATCAGTTTAAACCAACCTGATGCTGGGGTCTCCTGATATAATCTGTTTAAAGTGTTATGTGTTAAGTGTCTTTGCCCAATTGTGCGCCTCCTAGGTATAAACTCCCATTGTTAACTGAGTCACCTATTGTTTCTGTCTGTTGGCTTATCCTCCTGGAGGTTCCTACATGATGGGATTAGCCTTATTTCTACTTTAACTCGTTATCTAACCATTGTGGGATGGCTATGCCTAAGATAATGTGTAATGTAGTTGGTGTATCCAGAGTTGTGGGCTGGGTGCCGGATTGCCTGGGCACCCCCTGACTCATCAAGGCTTGTTGGTAATTAGCTTACTGTGTATGTTTCCAGTGCTGGGACAAGGTCATCTAGAGCCCAGGGTGAACATGCCAAACTGCAACCCCCCCCCCCCCCCCAAGATATATGACTATTATGTGTCAGCAAAATTCCCCCCACAAAAACACTGAGCACTTATCTGCAATCTTACCCCCCTGAGAATACATTCCCCTTCCTCCTAGTACAAATCCACCCCTGCTTAAATCCCCCCTCAGCATAAATATCCCCCCCCCATCCCTCAAATAGTACACATCCCCCCCCCACTTTAAATCCCTTTCTGTCCAGCATTAATGCCCTCCAAATTCCCACTCCTACCACAAATCGTATCCCTTCCCCCATCACAAATCTCCCTAGATCACTAGTCTTAGCCCCTTCCCCTCCCAAATGCCCTTTCTTAGAACTACACTTACCTCCTGCCCCCCCCCCAAAGAAAATTCCTCCTTCCAATACAAATCCCCCCTCCCCCAAATCTTTTTGCGGCACCCCCTACCTTCCATGATACCGTGCCCAGGGCAGCTTCCCCTCCTGCCCACCCCTAGTCCCAGCCCTGTATGTTTATGTTGGCTGTTCCTTAGATGTGCTAATGGTTTAGGATAATGTGATCAAGTTATCACCTGATCTTGCATGGTGTATATTCTGTGTAAACTTACAATAAAATCAGTTCCAGTTTGCACCTAAGCTCGTGTCGTCTAGTACCTGAGTGCTCAGCTATATTACCCAATTCCTGGGTCCAGACTAAAGGAATCTTTATCTTGACAGAGGCAGCCAAGTCCGTCACACTACCCATGCAGGGGGGCTAAACCTACAAACAGACAAGTGGGGGGTCAAAGTAAGGTGACTCCTCCTGTTCAGACAGCAGTGTAATGATATTTCACTTCCTTGATGAAAGTAGAATAAAACCTATTAAAGGTTTCTCTATCATTTATGTACAGTATCTCACAAAAGTGAGTACACCCCTCACATTTCTTTGACAATACTGAAGAAATTATACTTTGCTACAATTGTAAAGTGGTGAACGGAAGGTGGAGGAGCGCAAGGTCTCTAACATCCACCATCTCTGTGATGTCATCATGGAGGAGGGGAAGAGGACTCCAGTGGCAACCTGTGAAGCTCTGGTGAACTCCATGCCCAAGAGGGTTAAGGCAGTGCTGGAAAATAATGGTGGCCACACAAAATATTGACACTTTGGGCCCAATTTGGACATTGTCACTTAGGGGTGTACTCACTTTTGTTGTCAGCAGTTTAGACATTAATGGCTGTGTCAGAGGAGTAACTAGAACCTTCAGGGCCCCAATGCAAGAAACCATGAAGGGCCCTCCAGGCCCCTGGCCGGGGCCCTTCCCTTCAAGCCTGGGCCTCTTCCCACTGATCCTGGGGCCCTTTACTCTCATTGTGGGGCCCTTTATTATGGCCTTGCAGTGGGACCTTTTCACAAGTTCTGCAGTAGGCCCCCTTCCTGCCATCTTGGGGCCTCCCCACGGGGGTGGAATGCCACGGCCTGGTCACAAGTGTGACCTTTGCGATCCTGGAAGTTCACCCACTTGTGTCAATAGTTTTTATTTTTTAATATCTTAATTGTATTATTTTTTATCATTTTTATTTTATTTTTATACGTCACTGACTATGACTCTGCCCATTTAGAAAAGGAAGGAGCTGGTAAATTACATATTTACCGACCCCTTCCTGGTTCTCTATTGTGACACATCCCCCGCAGCAGCCGGCAGGAGAGGGGAGGTAACACACACAGGGGCCCAGCGACAAAACAAGTGAACTGCATAGGAGGGGTGGCGGGGGCAGCATACAGAGGAACCAATCTCCTCCATTTTCCTCCTGCAGCTACAGTAGGAAAAAGGAAAAAGGAGGACAGTGATTTCTCTACATGCTGACCCCGCCCCTCCTATCCAGGTGTAATCGGCACAGGCCCCCTGGAGCATGGGGCCTGGTTGCAATTGCAACCCCTGCAACCCCTGTGGTTATGCCCCTGGGCTGTGTGTTGAGTTATTTTGAGGGGACAGTAAATTTACACTGTTATACAAGCTGTACACTCACTACTTTACATTGTAGCAAAGTCTAATTTCTTCAGTGTTGTCACATGAGAAGATAGAAATGTGAGGGGTGTACTTATTTTTGTCAGATACTGTATATGTATACCTATTGAATCACAATTCCCTGTTCAATGTTGGTTCCTGGGGGGTGACTGCGAGTAGCAGCATGTCTGAATTCAACATGACCCCCCCTATAATGAATTATGTCATGGTGATATTTCTGTGTCCAGCATCATTTTACTTTTTTTTTTTCAGATTAAAAAAAAAAAAAAAGTCCCCATAGAATCCCTTAGGGAGAGGAATCCATACAATTACATACAATTTTCTGTAACACGAATCTCTCTCAGGACCTGAAGAGCTCGCAGCCACAATCTGATCAGCGACTGCTGAGTGCATTAGAGGCTTCTTCTGCTGAGATAAAATGTTACATTGTGTCACCTAACAGTTACATTCTCCGCTATTGTTGTCATTTAATCACAAAGAAGCCGACTCAAGGTTAGCGATTAGCGCGGTGCTCATGGAAGCCACCTTTGTGAAGCTTTAATGGGTGCAATGGCTTCCATGTGTCAGATTTGTCTCTCCCGGAACTTACAATATGAAAGGAAAAATATCCGACCTCTGAAAAAGGAAGTCTTCAATGTTTTACTCCCATACAACATGGCGATTTTAATGCATGGCCAATAATATGGAGACCGCGTCATGGCCAAGGCCAAGGTTGGTGATTTCTAGATGTGTGTAGAGAGGGCATCGCTGGGCAGTCAGGAATTTTTAATGGGATGAAGAAATTCCTTCACCTTTTATTATTAAAGTGATTGTAAATCTCAGGCTGAGGCTACAGAGAAAGCGACTATTTTTTTGTTTGGTGGAGATTTTATGCATTCACAATTCAAAACATACAAATTTTATAAAAATTACAAAAGTTTTATTCGTAACAATTAATTTTAACCGCTTGACCCTTGGAAGATTTACCCCCCCCCCCCCCCCCTTCATGACCAGGGCATTTTTTACAATACAGCACTGCGTTACTTTAACTGACAATTGCGCGGTCGTGAGATGCTGTACCCAAATAAAATGTATGACTTATTTTTCCACAAACAGAGATTTCTTTTGGTGGTATTTGATCACCTGTGCAATTTTTATTTATTTTTTTTTTTTTTTTGCGCTATAAACAAAAAAGACTGAAAATTTAGAAAAAGGAAAAAAAGTATTTTTTTACATTCTGCTATAAAACATCCAATAAAAAAATATAAAAAAAACAAATTTCTTCATCAATTTAGGCCAATATGTATTCTCCTACATATTTTTGGTAAAAAAAAAAAAAAAATAAGCGTATAGTGATTGGTTTGGAATAAATGTTATAGTGTCAATAAACTATATACTGTATATATATATATATATAGTCCGAAGCAATATGGGTGGAAATGTACATGGGTGGGCTTAATACAAAGATTATCATTGGAGTTTGTTATAGACCTCCCAGTATTAATGAGGAGGCGGAGACTCAGCTCCTGGCACAGATAGAAAGGGCTGCAAGGGCTGGGGCAGTGATAATAATGGGGGATGGTAACTACCCAGACATTGACCGGAGTAATGGCACTGCTGGAACAGTTAACCACTTTCAGACCGGAGGATTTGGCTGCTGAATGACCAGGCCCTAGTTTGCGATTCGGCACTGCATGAATTTAACAGACAATTTCGCAGTCGTGCGACGCTGCACCCAAACAAAATTGATGTCCTTTTTTCCCCACAAACAGAGCTTTCTTTTGGTGGTATTTGATCACCTCTGCAATTTTTATTTTTTGCGCTATAAACAAAAAAAGAGCAACAATTTAAAAAAAAAAATAACAATATTTTTCACTTTCTGCTATATAACATTCTCCAAAAAAAAAAAATGTAAAAATCAAAATGTTTTAACATTTTAGGCAAATTTGTTTTTTGCTACATATTTTTGGTAAAAAAAAATCCCAATAAGTGTATTTTAATTGGTTTGCGCAAAAGTTATCACTTCTACAAACTAGGGGAAAGATTTTTGTCATTTTTATTGTTTTTTTTTTTACTAGTAATGGCGGCGATCTGCATTTTTTTTTTGCGGGACTGCGACATTGCGGCGGACAGATCGGACCCCTGACTGACATTTTTGACACTTTTGGGGGTACCAGTGACATTACTACAGTAATCAGTGCTATAAATATGCACTGTTACTGTAAAAATGACACTGGCAGGGAAGGGGTTAACTGTACTGGTGATCAAGGGGTTAAATGTGTCCTTAGTGGCGTGATTCTAACTGTCAGGGGGCGTGGCTTGTGAAGTAATCACAGAGACATACGATCCTATATAGCAGGTTTGCATAGCCTCTGTGATTACTTCAGGGAGAATGACAGACGGCTGTGCTTACATCATCCGTTTGTCCTTCTCTCTCTGCTGCGCTAGATCGCGAGTGGCGGGCGGCCATCAGAGCTGCCGGTCACACGCGCTGGCTCCCCAGCTGACGAGCGGGGGTGGGAGCGCACCTCCAGCAGCGTGCGATCGCCCCCTAGCTCCACCAAGGCGAGCGCCGTACATGTACGGCACTTTGCCTGGGAGCGCCAGACTGCCGCCATACAACTGCGGCGGCTGGTGCGGAAGTGGTTAAAGGGCAAACATGTATAAACCTATTACAAGACAATTTTATGGTGCAGTTTATTAAAGCCCCGACTAGAAATGATGCTCTGTTGGACCTGGTAATCTCAAACCATGCAGAGCATATTAACCACTTAAGCCCCGGAGGATTTGGCTGCTAAAAGACCAGGGGGTTTTTTCGCGATTTTTTACTGTGTGACTTTAACGGACAATTGCGCGGTCGTGCAACACTGTACCTAAACGAATTTGACGTCCTTTTTTTCCCATAAACAGAGCTTTCTTTTGGTGGTATTTGATCACCTGTGCGATTTTTTGATCATGCGCTATAAACAAAAAAAGAGCGTCAATTTTGCAAAAATAACAATATTTTTCACATTTTTTATATGAAATTCCCCAAAATTCCCCAAAATTTTTTAACATTTTCGGACAATTTGTTTTATGCTACATATGTTTGGTAAAAAAAAAAAATCGCAAAAAGCGTATTTTGATTGGTTTGCGCAAAAGTTATTGCGTTTACTAACAAAGGGAAAGATTTTTGTCATTTTTGGTGGTTTTTTTTTTAACGCGTAATGGCGGCGATCTGCGATTTTTTTTGCAGTACTGCGACATTGCAGCGGACAGATCGGACCCTTGACTGACATTTTTGACACTTTTGGGGTTACCAGTGACATTACTGCAATAATCAGTGCTATACATATGCACTGTTACTGCAAAAATGACACTGGCAGGGAAGGGGTTAACTGTATTGGAGAGGGAGGGGTTAAGTGTGTCCTAGGGGCGTGTTTCTAACTGTAAAGGGCCCTGGCTATTGGTGTAAAAACAAAGATCAACGGTCCTACATAGTAGAACAGTCTGATCTTCATTTTTACACAGGGGAGAATGACAGACGGCTTGTTTACATAAGCCGTCCGCCTTTCTCCCTTCACCGGAGCGATCGTGAGTGACCGGCGGACGATCGGGTCCGCCGGTCACACGCACTGACTTGTCAGTGAACGAGCCGGGGCGGGCGCACGCCCGCCCGCAATTGGCTCGCAAGTCAGTGACAGGCGAGTGACGTACCCCTACGTCACTCTGCCTGGCCGGGGCTGACCGCTGCAGTATATAGTCATGCGGCGGTCGGCAACCGGTTAATAATGCTCATATAAAAGAACATCTGGGTAGCAGTGACCATAATATGATTTCATTTAATGTTAGCTGTAAGCAAAAAACGCATACAGGAAATACAAAAACACTTAACTTTAAGAGAGCAAATTTTCCAAGGATGAGGGCTGCTCTCCAGGATTTAGACTGGGAGGGAATATTGGCATCGATGAGCACAGAACAGAAATGGGAATTTTTCACAAAGACTTTATGCAAACTCACTGCAAAGTATATTCCCATGGGTAATAAGTTTAAAAGGCTAAAAATAAAACCTATGTGGCTCATGGCAAAAGTTAAAAAAGCTATAGATAAAAAGAAAAGAGCTTTTAAATAATATAAAAATGAGGGAACACTATCATCGTTTAATTGTTACAAAGAATATAACAGAATATGTAAAAAGGAAATCGGGGACGCAAAAATTCAAAATGAACGACAGATTGCAAAAGATAGTAGGACAAACCCCAAAAAATCTTCAAATATATTAACAGTAAAAAGGTCAGGTCTGAGCATGTAGGCCCTTTACACAATAATCAGGAGTGGGTGACTGGGGACAAAGAGAAGGCAATTTCAATAAATACTTTCTTCAGCTCTGTATATACAAAGGAGCATGGGGGAGCTCATGACCATAATGAGGGTGGTAGTGACACAGCCCCAAATGATCCACAATGGCTCAGAAGTGATGTGGTCCAGAAATATTTAGACAGAATAAGGGTGGATAAAGCGCCTGGACCAGATGGCATCCACCCACGCATCCTAAAAGAATTGAGCTCTGTAATTTCTAAGCCTTTTGGCCCTTTTCCACTGCAAGTACCGGCTCGGCTCCACTCAGCCCTGCTTGGCTCGGTTTGGTTTTCCACTGCATGGTACCGCATGGTACGGTGTTGGAACGGTTCGGTACGGTTTGGTACGGTTTGCTTTTCCACTAAAGTAGTAAGTGGGCGGGATAACAACGATTCTCTGACCAATCAGTGGCTAGTAGTGACAAACAGTCAAGGCTGCAGGCAAAGGATTTTGGAACCACAATCGAGGTGGTACTGTTTTAGAGAGCCGTACCGTTCGGTTCCATGCAGTGGAAAAGCACCGCCGTACCGTACCGAACCGTTCCTACACCGTACCATGCGGTACCATGCAGTGGAAAAGCGCAAAAGCGAGCTGAACCGTTCGGTTCCATGCAGTGGAAAAGTGCCTTTGTTTCTAATTTTTAGGGACTCGTTAAGGACTGGAATAGTACCACTGGACTGGTGCAGGGCCAATGTGGTGCCTATATTTAAAAGGGGATCAAAATCTTTGCCAAGTAACTATAGACATGTTAGTTTAACTTCTATAGTCGGGAAGATACTGGAGAGTTTAATAAAAGACCACATAGATGAGTTCTTGCTGGAAAAAAATATTTTAAGCAACAGACAGCATGGATTCATGAAAGACAGAAGTTGTCAAACAAACCTGATTTCTTTTTATGAGGAGATAATAAAACCTTGGACAGAGGTGTGGACGTGGTATACTTGGACACTTTGTAATATATTTTATAAATGATATCGGGTCTGGGATTAAAAGAACCATTTCAGTCTTTGCAGATGACACCAAGCTTTGCAGTGGAATAATTTCCTTACAGGATGTCTCCAACTTACAATCTGACCTCAGTGCACTGTTTCATTGGGCAATTATGTGGCAAATGAGGTTTAATGTTGATAAATGTAAAGTTATGCACCTGGGGGTAAGAATATGCATGCATCATACATACTAGGGGGAGTAGAACTGGGGGAATCCATAGTGGATAAGGATCTGGGGGAATCCATAGCGGAGAAGGATCTGGGGGAATCCATAGCGGAGAAGGATCTGGGGGAATCCATAGCGGAGAAGAATCTGGGGGAATCCATAGCGGAGAAGGATCTGGGGGAATCCATAGCGGAGAAGGATCTGGGGGAATCCATAGCAGAGAAGGATCCGGGGAATCCATAGCGGAGAAGGATCTGGGGGAATCCATAGCGGAGAAGGATCTGGGGGAATTCATAGCGGAGAAGGATCTGGGGGAATCCATAGTGGAGAAGGATCTGGGGGAATCCATAGCGGAGAATGATCTGGGTGTTCTGGTAGATTCTATGCTTAATAATAGCATGCAATGCCAAGCTGCTGTTTCCAAAGCAAGCAAAGTCCTTACTTGTATAATAGAGGCATGGACTCCAGAGAGAGAGATATCCCCCCTCCCCCCTCTGTACAAATCATTAGTAAGACCTCATCTGGAATATGCAGTTCAGGTTTGGGCTCCAGTTCTCAGAAAGGATATCAGGGAACTGGAGAAAGTGCAGAGAAGGGCAACCAAACTGATAAGAGGCATGGAGGAGCTCAGCTATGAGGAGAGATTAGAGGAACTGAATTTATTCTCTACTGAGAATAGGAGATTAAGGGGGGGGGGGGGTATGATCACCATGTATAAATACATCAGGGGGGGATATGATCACCATGTATAAATACATAAGGGGGGATATAAATGTCAAAAAGGGGAGTGATTGGCGCTGCCAGGAAAGTAGGTTAATGGGAAATCTGGGTTAGGCTCCTATAGTTCAAGACCAAGTTCAATACATGCAAATGCACATAGAATGTATGTGGGAATGAGAACTATATAAGTAATAGGATATAAAAACACAATGGGTGTGTAATATGTGTGTAAAATTAACACTATGTGCTGATACCAAATCAATAAATAAATAAATGTGTTCAATACCTAACTGGCTTATTGAGACTCAACATAAATATGCAAATATATGTAAATGTAGGTATAAAAATATAAAAGCATATAAAGATAGTATTAATAAATTATGGTGATATAGAGAGTTAGTGTGCAAAGGTGCTAAAAAATAAATATAGTGCACTAATCACACTAAATAAAGTGCATTCCGAATAGTCATAACCATCTATTCAATAAAGTGCAACTGCATACTCATAAGCAATGAAAATAAATAAGTGGGTGAACTATGTGCATCCCACACTGGTGACAATATAAACACTAGTAAATAAATAAGTGCAGCCGTGCAAATAACTATATAAATTGTGAAAGTGAGAACCATATAAATTCAAAGGCTCAAAAAGCAGGTTCTGTGTATTTTAAAATTGTCCAAAAATAGTGCAATCAGAGCTGGTACAGAAATCATAAAGTTCTATAGTCCATATAAGGATGGAGTAAGGTGCTCTTTTTTTCTATGAAGCCGGGAGTGCAGTGAGTGGTCGGAAGATAGGGTGCTCCCCCTCTCCTGAGGTCCTGTGCTTACCGGATGTCCGTACCCCTACAGGGGTAAATGGCGGGTCGATAACAGGGATTGCTCCCATACACCGGCAATCTGGTTCCGTCCTATCCTTCCTATTACCACTCGTATCCACTCCTTGCTCCGGTACACTTCTTTTCTTCATAAGGGGGGATATGATCACCATGTATAAATACATAAGGGGGGATATGATCTCCATGTATAAATACATAAGGGGGGATATGATCTCCATGTATAAATACATAAGGGGGGATATGATCTCCATGTATAAATACATAAGGGGGGATATGATCACCATGTATAAATACATAAGGGGGGATATGATCACCATGTATAAATACATAAGGGGGGATATGATCTCCATGTATAAATACATAAGGGGGGATATGATCTCCATGTATAAATACATAAGGGGGATATGATCTCCATGTATAAATACATAAGGGGGGGGGGATATGATCTCCATGTATAAATACATAAGGGGGGATATGATCTCCATGTATAAATAACATAAGGGGGGATATGATTTCCATGTATAAATACATAAGGGGGATATGATCTCCATGTATAAATACATAAGGGGGGATATGATCTCCATGTATAAATACATAAGGGGGGATATGATCACCATGTATAAATACATAAGGGGGGATATGATCTCCATGTATAAATACATAAGGGGGGATATGATCACCATGTATAAATACATAAGGGGGGATATGATCTCCATGTATAAATACATAAGGGGGATATGATCTCCATGTATAAATACATAAGGGGGGGGGATATGATCTCCATGTATAAATACATAAGGGGGGATATGATCTCCATGTATAAATAACATAAGGGGGGATATGATTTCCATGTATAAATACTGTGAGGGATTAGCTCGGTGGCGGGTGTGGATGACCCCTTGGGGGGTGCGTTTTCCCAGAGAGGTAGCCGACAAGTGCTTGCAAACAAACAGTGTGGTTTATTAATGGTGTTTTCTTCACCAGGCTGTATGCAGCAAAACATCCAAAATAAAATAAAACAGAAAATAAATCCTTGCCTCTGTGGGCGGCTACCTTCTCACAACTGGAACCTGCCTAAGTGTCTGTCTCCAACCTACCGTCGGGCAGACTTCCTTGTCCTACAGCGGACACTCAATAGTCCTTTTATAATAGCTTCACAGGGCAACACAGTCCTTTGTTTCTTTCACATCAACAGTTCGTCTTCTCACCTTTGAGACGTATTCACCCTTGGTTACCGTCCCGGGCACACATCACTCCGGGGGGTCTTCTCCCAGGCCCACACATCCTGTCGGGAGGCACACGCTGACTGTCCTCCTGCTCCCAGCCCACATGGCTTCAGGATGCAGCTTCTGGAGGCAGCAAACAATAGGAATTTCTCTGAACAAATTATAGAGCCTTAACTCCCTCATTCTGAACAGGTGAAGGCCTTTCAACTTCCTGCTGGCTAGCTCTGTAGCCAACACCCTAAATTAATTAATGGACTTTCTAAATCAGGTAGAAATGTATCTCCTTCCTGTGACTACATTCCCAGATTTAGCTGACTTCCTGTCACATACCCCCCCCTCTTGTTTCAACCCTAGGGTTGGGACACAGATTTCCAGGCACGCATGTGTCAAGCACTGCTGACTCACTGATAAGCCTCCTATTATCCTCAAGCTTCCGGATGAAACTGTTTTGTCATCTTCATTGACGGATTTCTCATAAATGCCACACAGTTTGTCTCTCATCTCATATACACATTCTTCAACTGCATTTTTGGCATCATTTCGCTCCTTCTCGTTTCTGTCATCTTCATTGACAGCTTTCTCATAAATGTCAGACAGCTTGTCCCTCATAACCGTCTGTCCAATCCACCATGGAGGACCGTGATCCATAGGCAACTCAATTGGGCTAGTCTTAATGTCTTCAACATTCTTAAGACGCCTCTCTCTGCAATCCATAAATGTTTTCCACAAAACTTTGAGAACCTTTGCTTCACTAAGCTTTGTTCCAAGTAGGGACTCTTGACATCCCTCTGTGACTTGAGTTGCCTCTCCATACATCTGTACACAATCATTGACTTTTTGTTGTAAAAGGGAATGATCTTCCTTCTTGAGCTTTGCTTGCTCTAAGATGCTGTGCAGAGGATTTTCCAATTGAGACAACAGGCTGTCACACATTTCTTCAAAGTGACCCCTGTTCCTTTTCCCAGAGATATCAATATCATTCAAACATTTCATATTCATAGGCAGATCTGAAGCATTTGCACTCATCAACTTCTTAAACTTTTCGCCCTCCTGAGCGAGTCGCAGTAAAGGCCTACTATTTGATTTGATATTGAGTTTATATTTCTTGCCAAACTCTTCACAGAAGTAGCCAACCAGAACATCATCAACTTTCCTTCCACCAACATAGGGGTCAAAGGCAACAACACAGTTGAACCCAGCGATCTGGGTGGTATCCATTATAGACCTCCTCTCTGCATCAGTGAAGAAGCATGGAACTGCAACACATTCTTTTACAGGTTTCTTCAATGCACTTTCTGCTGAACTATTTGACCGCTCAAGGTCACCTAGTTCTTTTTCTCTATCTGAATTCCACATGGAATGCATCTCAAGATCACGATCAAACTTCTGCCACCCGTCTTTCACCAGTTCCATTTTGGAAACACTCCCTGAAAGGCACTTATTCATTTGCTTCACGTTTTCACCAACAGCCTTAGTTTTCTCCACTAGGTTTTCAGCCTGAACTGAGAAATCACCACATTTCTTACTCAGCTCCTTTGTTTGCTGAAGTTCTAATGATACATTTTCCAATGCTTGAAGTTTTTGAAGGAACGGTTTATTCCAAAGGGGTGATTCAAGCCACATGTCGTCACATTTCTGAGGCTCACTCAGGACAGACCCCAAAACACTGATCCTTTTAAAAACTGCATCAGGCACACTATCCCCTCTTTGGGACAGATCCTCTGTTGCCTGGAATTCCTCTTCCAGTTCCTGCAACGGAATCTTCATCTCTTCTACTTGCTGTTCTAAGGCTCGCTTAGACTTTTCTAGCTCCTGAACGCTTTTCACAACATCATCCTTGGAGCTGATCAATTCTTCCATTTCTGTACGCAGCTGTTTAACACTTTCTAGTTCAGCCTTACACTCTAGAGCTTCCTCCAAAGAGCGAGCCAAGAACAGGGCTTTGCTCTCGTTATCACGCACCTCCGTTTCTGCACGTGCGCGTTCTTCTGCATATTTTTCAGACACATTCTTCTCTTCACCAAGCATCTGATCAAACTTCTTTTTCACATCTTCAACACACTGTAATGAACCAACGCTTTCTTCCATGCGTTTTTTCATATCCGCTATCTGAGCTTGCAATGTTGCGACTTGCTCTGATAGGTTTTTCTTTGCTTCCGCCTCCTCTTTTAATTGTTCCAGGAAGCCATTTTTCTCATCTTCCATTTGTTTGAGCTTTGTGCTAAAACTCAGCCTTTGACACCTCTCTTCCTGTAAGAGTTCCTGCGTGTCTTGCAGCTGCGATTCCAAGATAGAAAAATCTTCCGCAATTTCTCTAGATTTGCTGTCTGCTTGAGAAAGCTGATTTGTAACATTGTCCAACTCAACCTGCAGTCGGTTTGCCTTCTCTGACAGCTTAGCACACAATCGGTCACCTTCTGACACCTTGACTTGCGATTCCAGAAGCTGTGCCTCTACCTTTTCCCTCTTATGTTCACAATCTTCTTTTCCCTGCATAAGAGCCTTCACCTCATTGGCTAGCATCTGGGAATAAGAATGTAATTCTGCCACACAGGCTTCTTTCTCCTTTAACTGCTGCTGGACACGTTGGGCTTCCCCTTTCCAACTTTCACAGTCCGCACGCCATTCATCTACCACATTGCTTAAAGTAGTGAGCTCATACACAGTACTCAGTAATTTAGCCTCTCTTTCACTTTTCTCTTTGTCGCTGAGAGACAATGTCGCTTCCAGAGCAACATTCTGTTCCTGCGACTCCTGCAGGTCTATTTTTGTAACTTCCAAACACTGAAGACTTTTTTCCAGCTGAGTACGCAACTCCAACATATCAACCATACTTTGCTTCTGCAAAGTCTGAATTTCACTTTCCTTTTCCATGAGGATGGTATCTTTCTCCATTATAGTCTCTCTGCGTTTTTGCAACTCGACCAAAAGAAGAGCAGTGGATTCTTCCCACTGTGACACATGAGACTTGAGTAGTTCATTCGTTTCCTGCAAGTTTCTATGCTCCATTTTAAGCAATTCCAAGGCTTGTTCCTTTTCTTCCATTTTCCGTTAAAAGGCATCCAACTCAGCCCTGCACACATACTCGGTTTCCTCCAAACCGATGGCCTCCATTGGCTGCTGGCGTCTCTGTTTCCAGCCTGCCATGCTCTCTTGATGAGCCTTTTGTTGAGCTGCAAAGCTCTGCTGAAAATCCGCATTTGCCTGCTGTTGAGCTGCATTTGCTTGCTGTTGAGCTGCATTTGATATAATCAGATGTTTCAACATCTCCTCCATTTTGAGTTTACTTTTCATCTGAGCACACTGCGTCTCCATAGCAGTTTCATCAGTGTTGCTAGGGACAACAACCTTCCTCTTTAGTAGACTCTCTTTAGGCATGGATGGGGCTGGTTCAGACGGTAACATCCCCTCCATCCATAGAATCCGGTCTCTCATTTCATCTATCTTTGCATTCTTCAGGCGTTTTGAACGCCCCATCTTCAATAACTCCACAAACAAATTTTTCACAGTCCAGCAAACAATTTTCAGACCACTGTCTCTTTAACACATGTAGTTTTTCTCTCTCTCTTGCAAGATCTCTTTTCCTGCACACACAGTTTGTGCAGTCACTTGCACCAGACACAACAAAGTTCATCAAATAATTTTGAGACCGCTGTCTCTTTAAAACACTTTTTTTTTTTTTTTTGTCAGGATCTTCTCTCCTGCACACATAGATTGTGCAATCTCATGCACCAGACAAAGTTCATCAAACATTTGCACTTCCTTGCAGGGATCTCTGCTTATGCCCACTGCATACCTCCACCATATGTAAGGGATTAGCTCGGTGGCGGGTGTGGATGACCCCTTGGGGGGTGCGTTTTCCCAGAGAGGTAGCCGACAAGTGCTTGCAAACAAACAGTGTGGTTTATTAATGGTGTTTTCTTCACCAGGCTGTATGCAGCAAAACATCCAAAATAAAATAAAACAGAAAATAAATCCTTGCCTCTGTGGGCGGCTACCTTCTCACAACTGGAACCTGCCTAAGTGTCTGTCTCCAACCTACCGTCGGGCAGACTTCCTTGTCCTACAGCGGACACTCAATAGTCCTTTTATAATAGCTTCACAGGGCAACACAGTCCTTTGTTTCTTTCACATCAACAGTTCGTCTTCTCACCTTTGAGACGTATTCACCCTTGGTTACCGTCCCGGGCACACATCACTCCGGGGGGTCTTCTCCCAGGCCCACACATCCTGTCGGGAGGCACACGCTGACTGTCCTCCTGCTCCCAGCCCACATGGCTTCAGGATGCAGCTTCTGGAGGCAGCAAACAATAGGAATTTCTCTGAACAAATTATAGAGCCTTAACTCCCTCATTCTGAACAGGTGAAGGCCTTTCAACTTCCTGCTGGCTAGCTCTGTAGCCAACACCCTAAATTAATTAATGGACTTTCTAAATCAGGTAGAAATGTATCTCCTTCCTGTGACTACATTCCCAGATTTAGCTGACTTCCTGTCACAATACATAAGGGGGATATGATCTCCATGTATAAATACATAAGGGGGGATATGATCTCCATGTATAAATACATAAGGGGGGATATGATCACCATGTATAAATACATAAGGGGGGATATGATCTCCATGTATAAATACATAAGGGGGATATGATCTCCATGTATAAATACATAAGGGGGGATATGATCACCATGTATAAATACATAAGGGGGGATATGATCTCCATGTATAAATACATAAGGGGGGATATGATCACCATGTATAAATACATAAGGGGGGATATGATCTCCATGTATAAATACATAAGGGGGATATGATCTCCATGTATAAATACATAAGGGGGGATATGATCTCCATGTATAAATACATAAGGGGGGATATGATCACCATGTATAAATACATAAGGGGGGATATGATCTCCATGTATAAATACATAAGGGGGGATATGATCACCATGTATAAATACATAAGGGGGGATATGATCTCCATGTATAAATACATAAGGGGGATATGATCTCCATGTATAAATACATAAGGGGGGATATGTTCCCCATGTATAAATACATAAGGGGGGATATGATCTCCATGTATAAATACATAAGGGGGATATGATCTCCATGTATAAATACATAAGGGGGAGATATGATCTCCATGTATAAATACATAAGGGGGGGATATGATCACCATGTATAAATACATAAGGGGTCCATATAGAGAACTTGGTGTTGAGTTGTTCTCTTTAAGGTCATCACAGAGGACAAGGGGGCGCTCTTTACGTCTAGAGGAAAACAGATTTCATCTCCAAATACGGAAAGGTTTCTTCATAGTAAGAGCTGTGAAAATGTGGAATAGACTCCCTCCAGAGGTGGTTCTGGCCAGCTCAGGAGATTGCTTTAAGAAAGGCCTGGATTATTTCCTAGGTGTACATAATATAACTGGGTAATATTTATAGGTGAAGTTGATCCAGGGAATATCTGATTGCCTCTCGGGGGATCAGGAAGGAATTTTTTCCCCTGCTGTAGCAAATTGGATCATTCTTTGCTCGGGTTTTTCGCCTTCCTCTGGATCAGCTGAGGGTATAGGATTGTGTATATGGGATTGTATGGTTGGGGAGGGTATAGGATTGTGTATATGGGATTGTATGGTTGGGGAGGGTATAGGATTGTGTATATGGGATTGTATGGTTGGGGAGGGTATAGGGTTGTGTATATGGGATTGTAAGGTTGGGGTGGGTATAGGATTGTGTATATGGGATTGTATGGTTGGGGAGGGTATAGGGTTGTGTATATGGGATTGTATGGTTGGGGAGGGTATAGGATTGTGTATATGGGATTGTATGGTTGGGGCGGGTATAGGATTGTGTATATGGGATTGTATGGTTGGGGAGGGTATAGGGTTGTGTATATGGGATTGTATGGTTGGGGAGGGTATAGGATTGTGTATATGGGATTGTATGGTTGGGGAGGGTATAGGATTGTGTATATGGGATTGTATGGTTGGGGAGGGTATAGGATTGTGTATATGGGATTGTATTGTTGGGGAGGGTATAGGATTGTGTATATGGGATTGTATGGTTGGGGAGGGTATAGGATTGTGTTTATGGGATTGTATGGTTGGGGAGGGTATAGGGTTGTGTATATGGGATTGTATGGTTGGGGAGGGTATAGGATTGTGTTTATGGGATTGTATGGTTGGGGTGGGTATAGGATTGTGTATATGGGATTGTATGGTTGGGGAGGGTATAGGATTGTGTATATGGGATTGTATTGTTGGGGAGGGTATAGGATTGTGTATATGGGATTGTATGGTTGGGGTGGGTATAGGATTGTGTATATGGGATTGTATGGTTGGGGAGGGTATAGGGTTGTGTATATGGGATTGTAAGGTTGGGGTGGGTATAGGATTGTGTATATGGGATTGTATGGTTGGGGAGGGTATAGGGTTGTGTATATGGGATTGTATGGTTGGGGAGGGTATAGGGTTGTGTATATGGGATTGTATGGTTGGGGAGGGTATAGGATTGTGTATATGGGATTGTATGGTTGGGGAGGGTATAGGATTGTGTTTATGGGATTGTATGGTTGGGGTGGGTATAGGATTGTGTATATGGGATTGTATGGTTGGGGAGGGTATAGGATTGTGTTTATGGGATTGTATGGTTGGGGTGGGTATAGGATTGTGTATATGGGATTGTATGGTTGGGGAGGGTATAGGATTGTGTATATGGGATTGTATTGTTGGGGAGGGTATAGGATTGTGTATATGGGATTGTATGGTTGGGGAGGGTATAGGATTGTGTATATGGGATTGTATGGTTGGGGAGGGTATAGGATTGTGTATATGGGATTGTATGGTTGGGGAGGGTATAGGGTTGTGTATATGGGATTGTAAGGTTGGGGTGGGTATAGGATTGTGTATATGGGATTGTATGGTTGGGGAGGGTATAGGGTTGTGTATATGGGATTGTATGGTTGGGGAGGGTATAGGATTGTGTATATGGGATTGTATGGTTGGGGCGGGTATAGGATTGTGTATATGGGATTGTATGGTTGGGGAGGGTATAGGGTTGTGTATATGGGATTGTATGGTTGGGGAGGGTATAGGATTGTGTATATGGGATTGTATGGTTGGGGAGGGTATAGGATTGTGTTTATGGGATTGTATGGTTGGGGTGGGTATAGGATTGTGTATATGGGATTGTATGGTTGGGGAGGGTATAGGATTGTGTATATGGGATTGTATTGTTGGGGAGGGTATAGGATTGTGTATATGGGATTGTATGGTTGGGGTGGGTATAGGATTGTGTATATGGGATTGTATGGTTGGGGAGGGTATAGGGTTGTGTATATGGGATTGTATGGTTGGGGAGGGTATAGGATTGTGTATATGGGATTGTATGGTTGGGGAGGGTATAGCGTTGTGTATATGGGATTGTATGGTTGGGGAGGGTATAGGATTGTGTATATGGGATTGTATGGTTGGGGAGGGTATAGGGTTGTGTATATGGGATTGTATGGTTGGGGAGGGTATAGGATTGTGTATATGGGATTGTATTGTTGGGGAGGGTATAGGATTGTGTATATGGGATTGTATGGTTGGGGAGGGTATAGGATTGTGTATATGGGATTGTATGGTTGGGGAGGGTATAGGATTGTGTATATGGGATTGTATGGTTGGGGCGGGTATAGGATTGTGTATATGGGATTGTATGGTTGGGGAGGGTATAGGGTTGTGTATATGGGATTGTATGGTTGGGGAGGGTATAGGATTGTGTATATGGGATTGTATGGTTGGGGAGGGTATAGGGTTGTGTATATGGGATTGTATGGTTGGGGAGGGTATAGGATTGTGTATATGGGATTGTATGGTTGGGGAGGGTATAGGATTGTGTATATGGGATTGTATGGTTGGGGTGGGTATAGGATTGTGTATATGGGATTGTATGGTTGGGGTGGGTATAGGACTGTGTATATGGGATTGTATGGTTGGGGTGGGTATAGGATTGTGTATATGGGATTGTATGGTTGGGGAGGGTATAGGGTTGTGTATATGGGATTGTATGGTTGGAGCGGGTATAGGATGGTGTATATGGGATTGTATGGTTGGGGAGGGTATAGGATTGTGTATATGGGATTGTATGGTTGGGGAGGGTATAGGGTTGTGTATATGGGATTGTATGGTTGGGGAGGGTATAGGATTGTGTATATGGGATTGTATGGTTGGGGAGGGTATAGGATTGTGTATATGGGATTGTATGTTTGGGGAGGGTATAGGGTTGTGTATATGGGATTGTATGGTTGGGGAGGGTATAGGATTGTGTATATGGGATTGTATGGTTGGGGAGGGTATAGGATTGTGTATATGGGATTGTATTGTTGGGGAGGGTATAGGATTGTGTATATGGGATTGTATGGTTGGGGAGGGTATAGGGTTGTGTATATGGGATTGTATGGTTGGGGAGGGTATAGGGTTGTGTATATGGGATTGTATGGTTGGAGCGGGTATAGGATGGTGTATATGGGATTGTATGGTTGGGGAGGGTATAGGATTGTGTATATGGGATTGTATGGTTGGGGTGGGTATAGGATTGTGTATATGGGATTGTATGGTTGGGGAGGGTATAGGATTGTGTATATGGGATTGTATGTTTGGGGTGGGTATAGGATTGTGTAAATGGGATTGTATGGTTGGGGAGGGTATAGGATTGTGTATAGGGGATTGTATGGTTGGGGAGGGTATAGGGTTGTGTATATGGGATTGTATGGTTGGGGAGGGTATAGGGTTGTGTATATGGGATTGTATGGTTGGGGAGGGTATAGGGTTGTGTATATGGGATTGTATGGTTGGGGAGGGTATAGGATTGTGTATATGGGATTGTATGGTTGGGGAGGGTATAGGATTGTGTATATGGGATTGTATGGTTGGGGAGGGTATAGGGTTGTGTATATGGGATTGTATGGTTGGAGCGGGTATAGGATGGTGTATATGGGATTGTATGGTTGGGGAGGGTATAGGATTGTGTATATGGGATTGTATGGTTGGGGAGGGTATAGGGTTGTGTATATGGGATTGTATGGTTGGGGAGGGTATAGGATTGTGTATATGGGATTGTATGGTTGGGGAGGGTATAGGATTGTGTATATGGGATTGTATGTTTGGGGAGGGTATAGGGTTGTGTATATGGGATTGTATGGTTGGGGAGGGTATAGGATTGTGTATATGGGATTGTATGGTTGGGGAGGGTATAGGATTGTGTATATGGGATTGTATTGTTGGGTAGGGTATGGGATTGTGCATATGGGATTGTATGGTTGGGGAGGGTATAGGATTGTGTATATGGGATTGTATGGTTGGGGAGGGTATAGGGTTGTGTATATGGGATTGTATGGTTGGGGAGGGTATAGGGTTGTGTATATGGGATTGTATGGTTGGAGCGGGTATAGGATGGTGTATATGGGATTGTATGGTTGGGGAGGGTATAGGATTGTGTATATTGGATTGTATGGTTGGGGTGGGTATAGGATTGTGTATATGGGATTGTATGGTTGGGGAGGGTATAGGATTGTGTATATGGGATTGTATGTTTGGGGTGGGTATAGGATTGTGTAAATGGGATTGTATGGTTGGGGAGGGTATAGGATTGTGTATAGGGGATTGTATGGTTGGGGAGGGTATAGGGTTGTGTATATGGGATTGTATGGTTGGGGAGGGTATAGGGTTGTGTATATGGGATTGTATGGTTGGGGAGGGTATAGGGTTGTGTATATGGGATTGTATGGTTGGGGAGGGTATAGGATTGTGTATATGGGATTGTATAGTTGGGGTGGGTATAGGATTGTGTATATGGGATTGTATGGTTGGGGAGGGTATAGGATTGTGTATATGGGATTGTATGGTTGGGGAGGGTATAGGATTGTGTATATGGGATTGTATGGTTGGGGAGGGTATAGGGTTGTGTATATGGGATTGTATGGTTGGGGAGGGTATAGGATTGTGTATATGGGATTGTATGGTTGGGGAGGGTATAGGATTGTGTATATGGGATTGTATTGTTGGGGAGGGTATGGGATTGTGCATATGGGATTGTATGGTTGGGGAGGGTATAGGATTGTGTATATGGGATTGTATGGTTGGGGAGGGTATAGGGTTGTGTATATGGGATTGTATGGTTGGGGAGGGTATAGGGTTGTGTATATGGGATTGTATGGTTGGAGCGGGTATAGGATGGTGTATATGGGATTGTATGGTTGGGGAGGGTATAGGATTGTGTATATGGGATTGTATGGTTGGGGTGGGTATAGGATTGTGTATATGGGATTGTATGGTTGGGGAGGGTATAGGATTGTGTATATGGGATTGTATGTTTGGGGTGGGTATAGGATTGTGTAAATGGGATTGTATGGTTGGGGAGGGTATAGGATTGTGTATAGGGGATTGTATGGTTGGGGAGGGTATAGGGTTGTGTATATGGGATTGTATGGTTGGGGAGGGTATAGGGTTGTGTATATGGGATTGTATGGTTGGGGAGGGTATAGGGTTGTGTATATGGGATTGTATGGTTGGGGAGGGTATAGGATTGTGTATATGGGATTGTATGGTTGGGGAGGGTATAGGATTGTGTATATGGGATTGTATGGTTGGGGAGGGTATAGGGTTGTGTATATGGGATTGTATGGTTGGAGCGGGTATAGGATGGTGTATATGGGATTGTATGGTTGGGGAGGGTATAGGATTGTGTATATGGGATTGTATGGTTGGGGAGGGTATAGGGTTGTGTATATGGGATTGTATGGTTGGGGAGGGTATAGGATTGTGTATATGGGATTGTATGGTTGGGGAGGGTATAGGATTGTGTATATGGGATTGTATGTTTGGGGAGGGTATAGGGTTGTGTATATGGGATTGTATGGTTGGGGAGGGTATAGGATTGTGTATATGGGATTGTATGGTTGGGGAGGGTATAGGATTGTGTATATGGGATTGTATTGTTGGGGAGGGTATGGGATTGTGCATATGGGATTGTATGGTTGGGGAGGGTATAGGATTGTGTATATGGGATTGTATGGTTGGGGAGGGTATAGGGTTGTGTATATGGGATTGTATGGTTGGGGAGGGTATAGGGTTGTGTATATGGGATTGTATGGTTGGAGCGGGTATAGGATGGTGTATATGGGATTGTATGGTTGGGGAGGGTATAGGATTGTGTATATGGGATTGTATGGTTGGGGTGGGTATAGGATTGTGTATATGGGATTGTATGTTTGGGGTGGGTATAGGATTGTGTATATGGGATTGTATGTTTGGGGAGGGTATAGGATGGTGTATATGGGATTGTATGGTTGGGGAGGGTATAGGATTGTGTATAGGGGATTGTATGGTTGGGGAGGGTATAGGATTGTGTAAATGGGATTGTATGGTTGGGGAGGGTATAGGATTGTGTATATGGGATTGTATGGTTGGGTATAGGATTGTGTATATGAGATTGTATGGTTGGGGTGGGTATAGGATTGTGTATATGGGATTGTATGGTTGGGGAGGGTATAGGATTGTGTATATGGGATTGTATGGTTGGGGAGGGTATAGGATTGTGTATATGGGATTGTATGGTTGGGGAGGGTATAGGATTGTGTATATGGGATTGTATGGTTGGGGAGGGTATAGGGTTGTGTATATGGGATTGTATGGTTGGGGAGGGTATAGGATTGTGTATATGGGATTGTATGGTTGGGGAGGGTATAGGATTGTGTATATGGGATTGTATGGTTGGGGAGGGTATAGGATTGTGTATATGGGATTGTATGGTTGGGTTTTCTTTACTGTTTTTTGTTTTTTATTGGTTGAGCCAGATGGACTTGGTGTCTTTTTTCAACCTGACTATGTAACTATATTTTTTTATTTTATATTTTTTACTAGAAATGCCAGTGATCAGCATTTTATAACGGGACTGTGATATTGCGGCGGACGTTCTGACACTTTGGGGGAAGCAGTGACACTGATACAATGATCAGTGCTTAACAATATGCACTGTCACTGTACTAATGACCCCGGCTGTAGCAGTAAAACGTCTATGGGTCGGACCTAAAGTGGTTAAAAAAAAACGGGTATTTATCTACTCGGCGTAACCTCATCTTTTATATTTTATCAAAATGTGGGAAGTTTATTGCGTTTCACATTAGTGAGGTTTTTACTGAAATTTTGCGTTTCCTAAACCTTTGCGGTAATTTATCAAAAGTTGGTCTTGCTGTCTATTTTTGTGGAGGGGGGGGGGGGGCACTTCAGAATTCTCAGCCTATAGGCTCCTGAGAGGTGAATCCGGCTCGGAGTTCAGCAGTCTTGGTATTATTTTGGCTATTTTATTCTGAGAAGTAAAATCTAAGATTGAAGCGAAGTCTGCACGCTCCTCCTAGCTTCGGGGAGCAGCCCGATTAATATTTAATACGCCGTACTTATTTTGGTGCGAGGGAGCGGTCTCATTAATGCGCGGTGAAAAACACCGCTAATGAAAATTTAATCACAATACAAATTTCATGGTCAACCGATACAAAAATAAAAAGCAGTTCAATGAGAAATAAATATGAAGCCCCGCATTTTGCGGGATTATTACTTTGTTTTTTTTGCGTGTCGGAGATTTATGCAGAATAATTCAAAGCACATAAATGGCGCGGATAAGAAATACATTGAAACGTGTTATCCTGTTTGTTTCAGTGTCAGTGCCCGGAGTTCAGAGCCCCGAGGAACTCAACAACAAGGAAAAAGCTGTAAAAAGAGAAAAGTATTAAATATAAAATTCTGGATTTAGAGCGGGAAGTAGTGTTGGGCTCAGTAGGCCTTTCTCCGACTCTTTTAGTTATTAAAGTGCGGTCATGTAACACCAGCAGCTTGTTATGTATATACAGTATATATACTGCATGTGGGCATATTGTGGTATTGGGGAGATTATGCTCGGGTGGAAGGGGTTTTTCCAATGATTTGCACCAAAACTGTATTTTAGGGCACAGAAGCCCTTTTTATTGAACAAACAGAAAGTTCACATACACATCAGCTGCAAACGTAGAGGGTTCATCCATATCAATATGGGCAAATGAAAATACTGAGCCACCCGGCTCCCCTTGTTTGCAGTCCCTCTGTCTGTGTTGTTCACTTGGCTCTCTTAGCCTTTAGTCACATTGCCCTGCTACATAATCCAATCCTGGCTTCTGGATAGGGGTTTTCCTGACACCTTAATAGGAGTTGACCTGACTCCTGGATTGAGGCCTCCTGTCTTCCGGCTCCTGGCTGGGGCTCCTCTGACCCCTGGGTGAGACCTCCTGTCTCCTAGCTGCTGGATGGGGCACCTCTGACCCCTGGATGAGACGTCCTGTTTCTTGGCTCCTGACTGGGGCTCCTCTAACCCCTGAGTGAGACCTCCTGTCTCTTGGCTTCTGGCTGGGGTACCTCTGTAACGTGGGTGAGACCTTCTGTCTTTTGGCTCCTGGCTGGGGCTCCTCTGACCCCTGGGTGAGACTTCCTGTCCCTTGGCTCTTGGCTGGGGCTCTTCTGACCCCTCGGTGAGAGCTCCTGTCTCCTGGCTGCTGGCTGGGGCACCTCTGACCCTTGGGTGAGACCTCCTGTCTCCTGGCTGCTGGGTGGGGCACCTCTGACCCTTGGGTGAGACCTCCTGTCTCCTGGCTGCTGGGTGGGGCACCTCTGACCCTTGGGTGAGACCTCCTGTCTCCTGGCTGCTGGGTGGGGCACCTCTGACCCCTGGGTGAGACCTCCTGTCTCTTGGCTCCTGGCTGGAGCTTCCTGACCCCTTGTTGAGACTTCCTGTCTCCTGGCTGCTGGCTGGGGCACCTCTGACCCCTGTGTAAGACCTCCTGACTCAAAATAACGAATCTGAAATTCAGACAAAATTTTAAAAATAAGTTCAAATTGATTCGAATTAGAAAAAAATAGACCGCATTCGAAAAAATTATCCAATCGGTATTCGAATTTGAATTTAAAAGATTAGTATAGAATAGAAAATAATAGAATAGAAAATAAGAGAAGAGAATAGAAAAGAACAAAATAGAAAAAAAAATGATTACAATAGAAAGAATATAATTTGAATTTGAGTCCCAGTAGTCTTCTTTTTGTGCATGGGCTTTAGGAGAGGCTTCCTCCGTGGACGACACCCATGCATTCCTCTGCAGTGTACGCCGTATGGTGTCCCTGAAACTATCACCGCAGTTTGGCTTTCTACTTCTTTAGCTGACTGCAGGGAACTTGCATGGCGATTTTCTTCATCCCTTCTCATCAGAAGACGCTCCTGGAGAGGTG
This sequence comes from Pelophylax lessonae, assembly GCF_965119305.1. Classification (NCBI taxonomy): domain Eukaryota; kingdom Metazoa; phylum Chordata; class Amphibia; order Anura; family Ranidae; genus Pelophylax; species Pelophylax lessonae. The sequence goes on along the minus strand of NC_138771.1, from coordinate 1,750,606 downwards.
AGAATTTCCATGGACGGCCTGGACCTCCTCTGTCAGACGGTTTCACTTCCATCTTTGTTACATTTTTCTATCACTTTCCCTCCAATATTCTGATTGATAAGTAACGCTTTGCTGATCTTCTTGCAGCCTTCACCTTTCCTGTGTAAAGAAATGATTTTATTTCTCAGGCCTTGTGTGACATTTCTCTTCCATGTGGTGTCACTGCTGACATCATGGAATGGGAGGGGCTTTCTTTGTTAAGTAACGCCCCTTTATGATCACCTGTCTGCTGGACACGTGTTTAAGGACTAATAACACTCATCTGTAGCTGAATTCTTGTTAATTAGGATTTTGTTGTATACAATTTAGCTTTGCTCCTAATGGGACACACTATAAGATTTTCTGAAGACTTTTTCCTTTAGATTTACCAAAACCAGATATGAGGTCAAACCTAAAGGGCTCTTTCACACGGGCGATCCGATCAGATCCGCCTGTCAGTTTTTTAGGCGGATCTGATCGGATCCTCCATGCAGCTCTATGGGGCAGCGGGTGTCAGCGGAGACACCTCCGCTGACACCCGCTGCCATCCGTATCCGATCCTGTCCGTGAAATCTGGACGGATGGAAACCCTATTTTTCCATCCGTTCAGTAATCGGATCGGATCGGATCTGATGAGAGCGGACAGGCGGTCCGCTCTCATCCGATCCCCCATAGAGGGCAGCGGGGGCTGAGACACCTCCCTCTCCGCTCTGCAAGCAGAAAGAGACGGAGCTGTCATCCGCCGGCTCAGCGGGGATCGTGGATCGATCCCCGCTGAGCAACACGGATCCGCCTACGGAGCGGACCGTGTGAAAGAGCCCAAACACTTTCAATTTGTATGCAATCTGGCCGGCCCTTCACTACAAAGAAAAGGTAAATCTGAAGGAAAAAGTCTTCAGAAAATCTTATAGTTTGTATGGCCCATAAGACTTTCATTGGGGTGTGTTCATTTTTGCAACACGGTCTTGAATTAATTTTTTAGGAAAAATACTGTTTTGTGTGTGCAAATTAACAAATGTTGGTTGCAATCAGTGGGAGGATTTTGTTGTATTGTGTCCCATAGAAAATGTTCATTCTGAAAGGAAAGTAAAGGTTTTCTGAAAAAAAAAAAACTGTTGGGGTGCACTTATTTATGTGCAGCACTGTGTGTATATATACAATATCTTAAAAAAGTAAGTACACCCCTCAGATTTTTGTACATATTTTATTCTATCTTTTCATGTGACAACACTGAAGAAATGAGACTTTGCTACAATGTAAAGTAGTGAGTGTACAGCTTGTATAACAGTGTAAATTTACTGTCCCCTCAAAATAACTCAACACACAGCCATTAATGTCTAAACCGCTGGCAACAAAAGTCAGTACACCCCTATGTGACAATGTCCAAATTGGGCCCAATTAGCCATTTTTCCTCCCCGGTGTCATGTGACTCGTTAGTGTTACAAGGTCTCAGGTGTGAATGGGGGGCAGGTGTGTTAAATTTGGTGTTATCGCTCTCACTCTCTCATACTGGTCACTGGAAGTTCAACATGGCACCTCATGGCAAAGAACTCTCTGAGGATCTGAAAAAAGAATTGTTGCTCTACATAAAGATGGCCTAGGCTTTAAGAAGATTGCCAAGACCCTGAAACTGAGCTGCAGCACGGTGGCCAAGACCATAGAGCGGTTTAACAGGACAGGTTCCACTCAGAACAGACCTCGCCATGGTCCACCAAAGAAGTTGAGTGCCGTGCTCAGCGTCATATCCAGAGGTTGTCTTTGGGAAATAGACGTATGAGTGCTGCCAGCATTGCTGCCAAGGTTGAAGGGGTGGGGGAGGGGTCAGCCTGTCAGTGCTCAGACCATACGCCACACACTGCATCAAATTGGTCTGCATGGCTGTCCTCCCAGAAGGAAGCCTCTTCTAAAGATGATGCACAAGAAAGCCCACAAACAATTTGCTGAAGACAAGCAGACTAAGGACATGGATTACTGGAACCATCTCCTGTGGTCTGATGAGACCAAGATAAACTTATTTGGTGTCAGATGGTGTCAGGCGTGTGTGGCGGCAACCAGGTGAGGAGTACAAAGACAAGTGTGTCTTCCTACAGTCAAGCATGGTGGTGGGAGTGTCATGGTCTGGGGCTGCATGAGTGATGCCGGCACTGGGGAGCTACAATTCATTGAGGGAACCATGAATGCCAACATGTACTGTGACATACTGAAGCAGAGCATGATCCCCTCCCTTCAGAGACTGGGGGGCAGGGCAGTATTCCAACATAACGACCCCAAACACCTCCAAGATGACCACTGCCTTGCTAAAGAAGCTGAGGGTAAAGGTGATGGACTGGCCAAGCATGTCTCCAGACCTAAACCCTATTGAGCATCTGTGGGGGATCCTCAAACAGAAGGTGGAGGAGGGGAAGGTCTCTAACATCCACCAGCTCTGTGATGTCATCATGGAGGAGGGGAAGAGGACTCCAGTGACAACCTGTGAAGTTCTGGTGAACTCCATGCCCAAGAGGGTTAAGGCAGTGCTGGAAAAAAATGGTGGCCACACAAAATATTGACACTTTGGGCCCAATTTGGACATTGTCACTTAGGGGTGTATTCACTTTTGTTGCCAGCGGTTTAGACATTAATGGCTGTGTGTTGAGTTATTTTGAGGGGACAGTAAATTTACACTGTTATACAAGCTGTACACTCACTACTTTACATTGTAGCAAAGTCTCATTTCTTCAGTGTTGTCACATGAAAAGATAGAATAAAATATTTACAGAAAGGTGAGGGGTGTACTTACTTTTGTGATATACTGTATATGTGTGTATATATATATATATATATATATATATATATATATATATATATATATACACACATATATGCATACACTTTCTCTGTATATCGAGGGAAAAATAGATTCTAGTGCCATCTAATGGTTTAAGATTGGGACAACCGTAAATCTCACCCATATTTCGCATTGTATATCACTTTATTCTATACAGTGTGATGTTCTTGACTCCTGCCCCCCCCCCCCCCCCCATGCCAGCTCTTATGTGTCATTCCCACCACCCTCCTCCATGGATAAGTTCTTCACTGATAACAATAAACACAAAGAATGATAAAAGCAGATGTGACCATTCATTGTTCATTTCTGATCACTGTAATGAAATATGACAAGTTCAGGGCTAAATTTCCTTTCAACCTACGGAATATTCTTAGAATCGCTATTTATTTAAAATACACATGCAGCACCCTCCTAGATAGGTTGCCAGGTTTGATTAGGTACATTTCGTTCTCATGGTTCCCCTGCAATCAGTAGAGCAGCTTGTGATTACTTTGCGTTCTTCTGGGCTTTGCAGGCGGCAAGTTTGATTGCTTCTCCCTGTCTTCTGGAGACTTCCAGAATATAGTGGTTGGGTAAGTAAAAAAAAAAACAGCCTGAATATTTATGCAGCTCCAGCCAATCCCTAGGTAGGTGTGCCCAGATGGTGGTTGGGGAGTGTATAAATAGTTTGAAGCCTGGGAGAGCTGGTTTCTTGCCAAGAAGGAGAGATTCCCAGCCATAGGGGCGGCAAATCCTTCCTGGCAATCCAGTTGAAGATTCTGCCTGTTTCATTGAAGTCCAAGCTGTGTATAGCTGCTGAGCCTATTGTGCTGCTAATTCTTTGGGGTTTTTCACTGAAGATCCAGTTTGGAGGCTCCGCTGAGGAAACTGTCTGCCTGAGTCTGGAGGGAGACATCCAAGTCATAGGGACACTGTAAGTACAGACCTGAGAAGGAGAGATCCTTGTGACTGTTGCTGCTGGTGAACTAGTATTAAGGTTTGCCTGGCCTGAAACATTACTAATGGTCACCAGCCCTACAAGCCAGTATCCACTGCGAGTCACCTTTAACTCATCAAAAGCAATGGCTGTCCTGACTCCAACGTCAGGCTGGAAATCCACCACATCAGGGATTGTCAGGGTCTGAGCGATAGACACATGGGACGGTCCAGGGGTTGAATCTACTCGGCCCAACCTGCCAGAACACTGGGTAGCAGTGGCCTCGCGTGGAACCCTGCATAAGGCATGGCCTTGAAATGGCTTCCACCAGCCATAGTACCCTTTTGTAGGAGCACACCAAGGGATGCCCCCTGGATTGAAGAGTCTGCACTTGAGGCCAGAGGAACATAATCTTTTCTGAATGAAGAAAACATGGAACTTGGTTTGTGTCCAGGATCAAACCCAAGTTTTCTAGGATGGAATACAACACAAACTCCTGAAAGCTGAGAATCCATCTGAGGCCTTGCAGTGACTACATGGCTATTGCACAATGGCAGCAAGTCCTTGGACAGAGGTAGAACAAGGGCCAGCACTTATGTAAAAAACCTTGGGGGTGAAGATAGGCTAAATGGCAAAGCCTCAACCTGAAAGTCATTTTTCCACTGAAAAGGAAAGATGGGGATGTGTAACAAAGGCATCCTGGATGACCACAAAATCCAGGAAGGCAATGTGTGACCAGGTGGATTACATTGGGAACTTGTGGGCCCAAAGAAAAATGTTCAGGTTCTTCAAATCCAGGAAGGGACAGATGAAGCCCTTTGCCTTTGGTGAAGCCCTTTGCCTTCGGAACAGTAAACAGGTTGAGGTGTAAACCTCTTATCCATGGGAATAGGGCCAAAAGCCCAAAAGAAGAGCAGCTGCTGCATCAAAACTTGCAGATATGTAGAAAACGACTGATTGAAAAGAGGAAGCGGGGTGGTGGAGGAAAAAGAACCTACAGGCTTTATCCTATGGCGATGAGATTCTGAATCCACAGGTGTAGAATATTCCAAAACGAAGGGGCTGCGCTTTAGAAGTTCTTATAACTTGCTTGGCCTCTTTCTGCCTAATCTTGTAGATTTCCTTATCTTCATTGCTCTGGGTTTTTTTATAATTACAAAATGCTAGCTTTTTATTTTTAATGATTTGGGCCACTTCTGCTGAGTACCACAGTGGTCTCTTCCTTTTTTTAAACAGGCAAAAAATTGGGGGGAGCATACCCATGTATTTCCAAAGCTGCTGCAGCTATGAACCAAAAGACATACATATTAAAAAAGAATAGCGCGCAAATGCAAAAGAAATTACTACCAAATCTGAAGAGAGTCCATAAATAAAAATGGGGGTTTGGTCCCACCATATGGCCATATCGTGCTCAAGCCCACTACTGCGTCAAAGTACCCCATTATCAGTGGGTCCTACACTATCCATGAAAAAGAGATGAATCCAGCCTTTCTAACCCTTGGAGATAATACTCCTTGCTGGGAGAGATGTGCAAATGCACTACAGGGGACTCCTCCTATATCCACTTGATGGTGGACACTGATTGAGTACAGGTGTGTGTGGGGGGTGGGGAGGGCTGCTCAACCTCGATAGTCTGGTCAGACCGAATACATAATAAACAGGCAAAAAAATTTAATATGTATCTCTTCCTTTTTTTGCTTTTACTGACAAGTCTAATGCAATTTTCTGTTGCCTTCAATAATGCACCTTTTAAGTAGTCCCATTTCTCCTGGACTCCATGTAATCCGTTCCAGTCTGATAAGGACTCATTTATGACTAATTTCATTTTTGAAAAGTCTGTTTGTCTAAAATCTAAAACTTTTGTTTTTGTGTGGTGTGACTCTTTCACAGTTCTTATATTAAACCACACTGACTGGTGATCACTGGATCCCAAGGTTTCGCCTACAATGACATCATATACCGAATCCCCATTTGTGAATACCAAATCCAAAATGGCCTCCCTCCGGGTTGGCTTCTCAACCACTTGTTGCAGAGACAACCCCAGTAGGGAGTTTAGAATATCTGTACTCCTGGTAGAACTTGCTATTTTGGTTTTCCAGTTTATATCTGGAAGATTGAAATCTCCCATAATGATAACTTCTCCTTTCATTGTCATTTTAGCTATTTCTTCAACTAGTAGATCATCTAGTTCTTTAACTTGACCAGGTGGTCTATATATCACACCTACACGAGTTACTGCATGATTAGCAAACTGCAACGTAACCCAAACTGACTCTATGTTGGCCTCACCAACTTGTATTAGGTTAGATTTAATGCTATCTTTCACATACAGGGCCACTCCTCCTCCTTTCTTGCCTTCTCTGTCTCTTCTGTATAAAGAGTACCCTGGTATGGTTATGTCCCATGGTTTAATGAAAGAAATGACTTAAAAGGTGCATTATTGAAGGCAACAGAAAATTGCATTAGACTTGTCAGTAAAAGCAAAAAAAGGAAGAGACCACTGTGGTACTCAGCAGAAGTGGCCCAAATCATTAAAAATAAAAAGCTAGCATTTTGTAATTATAAAAAAAACCCAGAGCAATGAAGATAAGGAAATCTACAAGATTAGGCAGAAAGAGGCCAAGCAAGTTATAAGAACTTCTAAAGTGCAGGCAGAAGAAAAACTAGCTCAGTCTATGAAAAAGGGGGATAAGACATTCTTCAGATATATAAATGAAAAAAGGAAATTAAAACAAGGAATAACTAAATTAGAAACAAAGGACGGAAGGTATGTAGAAGAGAATAAAGGGCTAGCCGACTGCCTTAATGAATACTTCTGTTCAGTTTTTACAGAAGAAAAAGAAGGAGAAGGACCTCCACTCGAAAGGATGACTAATGAATCGTTTGATGCATGTGTCTTTACAGAGGAAGACGTTCTAAGATTGCTGTCTAAAGTGAAGACAAATAAGTCACAGGGTCCTGATGAGATACACCCAAAAATATTAAAAGAGCTTAGTGGTGAGCTGGCAAAACCATTAACAGATTTATTTAACCAATCATTAGTAACAGGAGTCGTCCCGGAAGATTGGAAATTGGCAAATGTCGTGCCCATTCACAAGAAAGGTAGTAGGGAGGAACCGAGCAACTATAGACCAGTGAGTCTGACATCAATAGTAGGCAAATTAATGGAAACCCTATTAAAGGATAGAATTGTGGAACATCTTAAATCTCATGGATTGCAAGATGAAAAACAACATGGGTTTACTTCAGGGAGATCATGTCAAACAAATCTTATAGATTTTTTTGACTGGGCGACTAAAATAATAGACGGTGGAGGTGCAGTAGACATTGCATATCGAGATTTTAATAAGGCTTTTGACACTGTCCCACATAGAAGACTTATAAATAAACTACAGTCATTGAGCATGGACCCCGATATTGTTGAGTGGATTAGGCAGTGGCTGAGTGACAGACAACAGAGGGTTGTAGTCAATGGAGAACATTCAGAACAAGGTCATGTTACCAGTGGGGTACCTCAGGGATCTGTATTGGGACCAATTTTGTTTAATATCTTCATAAGTGATATTGCAAAAGGCCTCGATGGTAAGGTTTGTCTTTTTGCTGATGACACAAAGATATGTAACAGGGTTGATGTTCCTGGAGTGAAACGCCAAATGGAAAAGGATTTAGGAAAACTAGAAGAATGGTCAGAACTCTGGCAACTGAAATTTAATGTGGATAAGTGCAAGATAATGCACCTGGGGCGTAAAAACCCAAGGGCAGAATATAGAATATTTGACACAGTCCTGACCTCAGTATCTGAGGAAAGGGATTTAGGAGTAATTATTTCAGAAGACTTAAAGGTGGGAAGACAATGTAATAGAGCAGCACGAAATGCCAGCAGAATGCTTGGATGTATAGGGAGAGGTATAAGCAGTAGAAAGAGAGAAGTGCTTATGCCGCTGTACAGAACACTGGTGAGACCTCACTTGGAGTATTGTGCGCAGTACTGGAGGCCATATCTCCAGAAGGATATAGATAGTCTAGAGAGAGTTCAGAGAAGAGCTACTAAACTAGTACATGGATTGCAGGAACAAACTTACCAGGAAAGGTTAAAGGACCTTAACATGTATAGCTTGGAAGAAAGAAGAGACAGAGGGGATATGATAGAAACTTTTAAATACATAAAGGGAATCAACTCGGTAAGGGAGGAGAGCATATTTAAAAGAAGAAAAACTACCACAAGAGGACACAGTTTTAAATTAGAGGGGCAAAGGTTTAAAAGTAATATGAGGAAGTATTACTTTACTGAGAGAGTAGTGGATGCATGGAATAACCTTCCTGCAGAAGTGGTAGCTGCAAATACAGTGAAGGAGTTTAAGCATGCATGGGATAGGCATAAGGCTATCCTTCATATAAGATAGGGCCAGGGACTATTCATAGGATTCAGATATATTGGGCAGACTAGATGGGCCAAATGGTTCTTATCTGCCGACACATTCTATGTTTCTATGTTTTTGTGAAGGTTGAAAAAGTGTGTGGGGGGGGGGGGCACTCCCCCACTAAGAGTGGAGCTTGGAACCAAATTTAGCGGGCTTGGGAGTCTCAGATTAGTAGCAAAAGGAACGTTGAAGGCTTGGTTGCCTTGCCTTGCCTTCTTTCATCAAGCAAGTGCAGACTCTGTTTGCTCATCAATTGTTTGTAAAATATGATCTGGATTGTGAATAAAAGCGCCGTTCCCGGGGAAATCTCCATCTTAGATGGTCCTTCCATCCCTCTCATTCGTCAGATGAATGTGCAGATGTGAAAACGCTTTTTATTTATCAGGGGGATGGGAAGATTTATGTTTGGCGATGGAAATTCTACACACAGACTTTCTCTATTTGGCTGAAATCCTTCACTAACCCGACACAGAACATTTATGAAGAGAATTAATAGACGAGTCTCTTCCATATGGCCTCCCCCAGGTTTCACTTACATAGCATACACCATCCTGACATCCGAGGATCCGAGCTGGGAAAGTGACAATCAAAAATGATGGATGATATCCGGACAGATGGATGGCTGGATAGATGGAGAGATATATAGGGGGGGCACCATATTGTATTGGTGCGTTATACATTAATGGGTAATGTTTGGTAATGCATGAGTTAATGTGCTGTGGGGGGTATCAGTTCTTCCTGTAATAGGGATCTGTAGCCCCGCCCCCTGGAGGGCAGCTGGATTTCTCACCTTTTCGGGTCCCTCTGGGTTACCGGTAGCAATTGCATGCTGAAACTTAACACTTTACTCTCCGGCTCAGTCAATGAACAGTCTAGGGGATGTTGTTTTTGTTGTTTTGTTATAAATGGGGATGGGAGAAGGGATGGGGATGATATTGGGATGGGATAAGGGATAGGGATGATATTGGGATGGGAGAAGGGATTGGGATGGGGATGATGTTGGGATGGGAGAAGGAATGGGGATAATGTTGGGATGGGAGAAGAAATGGGGATGATATTGGGATGGGAGAAGGGATGGGGATGATATTGGGATTGGAGCTGGGGTGGGGATGATATTGGGATGGGAGCTGGGGTGGGGATGATATTGGGATGGGTGAAGGGATGGGAATAGGGGGTGATATTGGGATGGGAGAAGGGATGGGGATGATATTGGGATAGGAGAAGGGATGGGAGTGATAGTGGGATGGGAGAAGGGATGGGGATGTTATCGGGATAGGAGAAGGGGTGGGGATGATATTGGGATAGGAGAAGGGGTGGGGATGATATTGGGATGGGAGAAGGGGTGGGGATGATATTGGGATGGGAGAAGGGGTGGGGATGATATTGGGATGGGAGAAGGGGTGGGGATGATATTGGGATGGTAGAAGGGGTGGGGATGATATTGGGATGGGAGAAGGGACGGGGATGATATTGGGATGGGAGAAGGGATGGGGATGATATTGGGATGGGAGATGGGACGGGGATGATATTGGGATGGGAGAAGGGATGGGGATGATATTGGGATGGGAGAAGGGATGGGGATGATATTGGGATGGGAGAAGGGATGGGGATGGGGATGATATTGGGATGGGAGAAGGGATGGGGATGATATGAGGATGGGAGAAGGGATGGGGATGATATTGGGATGGGAGAAGGGATGGGGATGATATTGGGATGGGAGAAGGGATGGGGATGATATTGGGATGGGAGAAGGGATGGGGATGATATTGGGATGGGAGAAGGGATGGGGATGGGGATGATATTGGGATGGGAGAAGGGGTGGGGATGGGAATGATATTGGGATGGGAGAAGGGATGAGTGGGATACTCCAGTACTTGAACTATTCACAATGCTGAGGATTTCTATCTATCTGAGAATGCAGTTTTACCTTGCCACTAGATGAATCTGAGGTAAAGTTCCTGAATAGATAGCTTACCTAGCACTTATCTTCAGGGTACTCGCCTAGCACCCCCTTTCACTCCACCGGCTGACACCCATCCTCTGACTACTCTACTCCGGGGTGGCCCCCCTCAGGTCAGGCCCTTAGCCACGATCCCCTGTACTCACGATACTGTTTTTCCAGGTTCTCCAGTGTCTCATCCCCTCTTAGTCAGCTCTCCTGGACCTCTGGGTTCCGCTCCTTCCTCCTGGTTCACCAGGCCAACTGCCTGTGAAAGCACACCAACCACTGCAGAAGAGGAAGCAGCCGCGACCCTCCTTCCAGGACTCTGCTTCCAGCCAAAGACCCCGAGCACATGTGCTCCTGGCTCTTTATACCACACCTCACAATGCACCGAGATAGCCAGTCTGTGCCAATCACTGAGGCTGTATCAAAGCCTGTGTACCCATTGGCCAGGTTTCATCCACTGTCCAATGTGCCTCCCCATTGGACCAGTGGAGACACTCCCTCAGACCAAATGAATCACACAGTGAGCAGACCTAAAACACAGATCCTGCTCTCTGGTAGGCAGAAAGCAATTTAGAATTTACCTGCTGCTCTTCTGATAGGCAGACAGAGCCCAAAACTATACTCTCTCACTAGCACCTACCTAGGAGGGTGCTACACTCACCCCCCGCCAAACTGAGCCATGTCCTCACTAGCACCTACCTAGGAGGGTGCTACACTCACCCCCCACCAAACTGAGCCATGTCCTCACTAGCACCTACCTAGGAGGGTGCTACATTCACCCCCTGCCAAACCAAGCCATGTCCTCACTAGCACCTACCTAGGAGGGTGCTACACTCACCCCCCGCCAAACCGAGCCATGTCCTCACTAGCACCTACCTAGGAGGGTGCTACACTCCCCCCCCCCCCCCCCGCCAAATCGAGCCATGTCCTAACTAGCACCTACCTAGGAGGGTGCTACAGATACTGTATATAGAAATCAGGGTGGGGTCAGACGGATCGTTGCTGGTTGCAGAAATTGGAGAGATCATACAAAGGGAATGTTGTGTTGCACCAAGAGTGGGTGTCAGGTATCTGGTCTGAGGACAATTTTACGAGAGGGCATCCCTTGCGGCCAAATGCAAAGCACCCCTGAAGGTGAGAACAGGGAGAGCTAGACTCAAAGAAGCGCGGGTGCCGTTAAGGTAGATCTGCTGGAAGCAGCTTGCAGCACACTGGAACTGGACAGCTGTCAGCTGGTCTGTCAGGGTAGATGGCAGGACCCCCGTAGCCCTAGGTGTGTAGTGGAACCAGGGCAGTGACCACAGGCAGGGTGGCACCCGAGGAAGAAGCAGGAGCGGGCTTGCAGGACTGGACTGAAGAGACGTAGTCAGGATGGGAGACAAAGTCATACACAGGAAGAAAAGCCAGGGAAAAAGCTGAAGGGTATTCAGGAGCAAGCCAGGGTCATGCATGGTAGAGCAAGAGAAGCAGAGTCAGGGATCAGGCAGCAGAGAAGTCCAGAGGCAAGCCGGAGTAAAGAAACACAGGAACAAGGAGTACTGGAAGCTGAAGATCACCCAGCAAAGTCTAAGTGCAGCCGCTGACCTTATATGGGGCGTTTGGTGGCAGTTCTGGCAGCAGGTGTGCGGGAAGGTGCGTGAGTGCTACCGTTCCCTTTCACGTGCGCATTTCCACGCAAGCAACCATGTAAAGTATTGGCAACTATGCCAGGTCCTTTTCCTCACCACCGGCATATTTTTAGTCTTCTGTCTCCTTTTCAGCACGTGTTTATTCTGAAAAGCAACTTGACAGTGGGGTTACCCCATAGCGGGACCCTGAAATGAGGCTGAAAAGTTGGAACTTCTGGTTGGGAACTCTCACTCAGTGCCGGTTCACACCAGTGTGATGCCAGACCTCACATGTGATTTGAACCGCATTGCTGTGTGATGTGATTTCAGCTAAACAGAATGTATGGCTGAAATCGCATAGCATTCCCACCAAAATGGTGCAGAACCCTATTTTTTAGGTTCGCATTGGAATCGGATTGTCTGATTGTTCACACCTATGTGATCCGATTCCTGCACCATTTCACAGTTTACACTGCGATCTGCAAACCAATCATCACCTTTACATTGACCCCCCCCCCCCCCAGCGATTCGCAGATCTCAGTGTGAACTAGTGTGCGATTCCGGTGCAATGCGGGAACCGGCACTGATTCACAGGGTTTCCCGCACTGCACCAGTGTGAACCGGGACTGAGGGTATGAGCACCACAGCATAGCCCAAGTCTAGCATAGCAGCAGCATAAGATTTATAAATGGGGAGAAGGAGGACCGCCATGTTTCCTCACCTACAGTATGGAAGAATTGGAGATACGAGGGGATTGCTGGGAAATCTCCTTCTACAGGAGAAACTAACAATGACTGCTCTGATTTGTGAGAAAAGAGTGAGTGTGCAGTGAATGGGAATGGAGTGCAAGCCTTCAGGGTAAACTTCTGGGTGATGGAGAGAGAAGACAGGATCAAACAGCTTTTTACACAATGCAGAGGATTAACCCCTTAGATTCACAGTGAGTATTACTGCATATACACACTGATTTTACTGTTGTGAGTTTAGTAACTCTTTTACCTGGCTTTGGGTTACTAGCAGAAAATCGGCACAAAGCCGTTTAGTGGTGAATTTAATATATTCATTTTGGTTAATTTAAATGCAGGTTCCACATAAATGAGCGCAGCAAGTAAATGTAAACGCAGTCTGCTGGCCAGAACAATTGCTATGTCCAAAGTAACTTAGAATCGGGTTCTATAGCACTAAACTGGAATCAATGTGTGAATCAGCAGAGTCACACTGGCATACGTTCACGCCCACCTGCTGCCAGAACTTTCACCAAACGCCCCATATATGGTCAGTGGATGACCTTCAGCTTCCAGTATTCCTTGCTCCTGTGTTTCTTGTGTTCTTTGGATTACCTGTTATGGACCCGGGTTGCCTCTGGACTTCTCTGCTGCCTGATCCCTGGCTTGCTCTAAGGACTCTGCTTCTCTTGCTCTCCCATGTATGACCCTGGCTTGCTCCTGACTACCCTTCTGCCCACTCCCTGGCTTGCTCCTGACTACCCTTCTGCCCACTCCCTGGCTTGCTCCTGAATACCCTTCTGCCCACTCCCTGGCTTGCTCCTGACTACCCTTCTGCCACTCCCTGGCTTGCTCCTGAAAACCCTTCTGCCCACTCCCTGGCTTTCTCCTGACTACCCTTCTGCCCACTCCCTGGCTTGCTCCTGACTACCCTTCTGCCCACTCCCTGGCTTGCTCCTGACTACCCTTCTGCCCACTCGCTGGCTTGCTCCTTACTACCCTTCTGCCCACTCCCTGGCTTGCACCTGACTACCCTTCTGCCAACTCCCTGGCTTGCTCCTGACTACCCTTCTGCACACTCCCTGGCTTGCTCCTCAATACCCTTCTGCCCACTCCCTGGCTTGCTCCTGAATACCCTTCTGCCCAATCCCTGGCTTGCTCCTAAATACCCTTCTGCCCACTCTCTGGCTTGCTCCTAAATACCCTTCTGCCCACTCCCTGGCTTGCTCCTAAATACCCTTCTGCCCACTCCCTGGCTTGCTCCTAAATACCCTTCTGCCCACTCCCTGGCTTGCTCCTAAATACCCTTCTGCCCACACCCTGGCTTGCTCCCAAACACAATTCTACCCACTCCCTGGCTTGCCTTCCTGTGTATGACTTTGGCTCCCATCCTGACTACGTCTCTTCAGCCCGGTACTGCCAGCCTATCCCTGCCCTGGTTCGGCTACACACCTAGGGCTATGGAGGTCCTGCCATCTGCCCTGACAGACCAGCTGACAGCTATCCAGTTCCAGTGTGCTGCAAGCTGCTTCCAGCAGAATGGCACCTGCGCTTCTTTGAGTCTAGCACTCCCTGTTCTCACCTTACATTGCTGTACATTATTCTAATGGAATGTCTAGGTCAGGGGTCTTCAAACTATGACCCTCCAGTTGTTCAGGAACTTCAATTCCTATCATGCCTAGTTATGTCTGTGAATGTCAGTTTTACAATGCCTCATGGGACATGTAGTTCTGAAACAGCTGGAGGGCTGTAGTTTGAGGATCCTTGGTCTGGCGTATCATACAGCATACCTGGAGAGATACCTCTTAACTAAGCAAGGGGCAAGGTCTCTGCGTATCAATGGTAAAGGGCAATCTTTGATCCTGACTCTTCAGCCAGCTAGAGTTGGGGCCTGATCACCTTTGGTGCGCTGGAGGACAGTCCATAAAGCCTGCAGGCAGTAAAAAAGCTATAAAGCGGCGGGCTGAGTAGTTAGTTCCTAAGGGCTCAGTCTCTAATAGTACCAACAAGTCATGGCCTCAAGGTCCACTCACCAGTGACACCAAACTTAATGGGGATCACGACCCAATGTAGCAGGGCCCCCATGGTCTTTAAGCACAGCGAGGAGCAGAAACATCAGGTCAGTTGGAGAACCTGACTTGTGCCCACCATCAGACCACTGATAAAACAGACATGCCTGCCCTTCTCTCCTTGTAAGTTGCCCTTTAGCTTTTTAATAAACTTCTGTTTTAATACTGCACTTAGTTGGAGCCCCCTTGTGCTCCTTTTTCCAGATTGACAGAGTTTGCTTCACCCAATGGAGCTGCTGCCACTTTCTGCTATGAAAGATATGGACTATTATAGACTTTTTAAACGTTGTGTATTGGGGTAGTACACACCTCCTCCAGTGCCATTTATATTTCAAGCAGAACAAAACTCTTTCAATGAACATGGATTATTTTTTTTTTTTTAACATTTTTTAAGTTGCTTTCTGGTTTCCGGTCTGGGCTGCGATGATGTCATACATGCCGGAGTCTTCATGGGGGGAGGGGCTTTCTCGGCAGAGCACACTCTTCTTCTTCTGCCTTCATGCCTGAGCTAAGGGCAGATGGATTCCAGTAAGTAAATACTATATAAATCCTCTGCCCTTACTCAAGATGGCCGCAGCTAGAAATTTTAGAGGGGAGTCTAAGTGATTTCTCAACAAAATAAAGCATGGAGACATGGATGGTGTGACGGTATTCACTGTCACTGGAGGTGAGGAGCAGATACTTAATGGTTTGAATTGCTTCAGATGGGACAGTAATATCTGTCAGCAATATTTTTATATAGAAATATGAAGATTTAATCCTACTTTAAACTGGGAGACTTGGACTGTTATAGACCATTGCCATGAAGTCTGTGACTCCTAAATAATGTGTATTCTGTGTACTTGCCTGTGAGAGAGACACACAGACTGTCATTGACAGACTTCCCTATTGTTTGTGTATTGAAATGGAATGTGGATTGTGTCTGTCCCATTGTTAAATGGTAATGACCTCACATTGTTCTGTCCAGATGGCTAGATAATTAGTTTAGGTCCCTGTATACACTTCTGCATATGATACTGTAATCAGCCAGAGGGGAGGGATTGTGTACACTGTATGGGAATAACTGAGTTTAAAACCCTGTTTCTATTGGATTGTGAATGTCATGTCCTGTCCCCAACAAGGTCCACCTGGGCGGTAACCTTGTGGGGGAAAACTGTATAAAAGAGCAGCTGCACCATTAAAGTTTCAGTTATACTTCACCCTAAATCTAGAGTCCTGTCTCTCATTGGGGGAATATGCTACAAGGGATTGCTATGTTCTTCATACTCCCTTGGATAATCACTAAGCTCTTGTAAGAGCTTGTTCCTACTTCACTCTCTGGAGAAAGAGAGGTTCACCCACTGGAACCTGGAGCCTTGTCGTAGGTGCAGGGTGGGTAGGGGACGGCGAGACCCCAAGCAAGCTGCGGTGGTTCGTGGGGTCTGAGGTGGTTATGGTGTTTGGTGGAGTGCTTGGAGCCCTCGGGAAGCACTAGGAGCATCCATCAACGGAGGTACCCGGTCGGGGTGGCGGTTGATCCATTACATTGGTGGCAAGCGGTGGGATGGCATCCTACTGCGAGGAGAAGCAGCTCGGAGACACCGGTAATGTTACTGAGCGAGCTAACACCCGTGCAGTGTCGCCATGTAAGAGGAATTCGTAAGGAGGTTGCGAGAGTTGCAGATACAGCACAAGGGACCAGTGCCATACCAGGTCCTGCTAGGATGGCATGATTTTGCTAATTTTTTTATATAAAATAAAAAAAATGTGTTCTGGATGGACAGAGTGGATGGACAGAGAGTAAATTAGCACACCCAGGGATTTACAGGGGTAGAGACTGACGCATGTAGCAAGATTCCAAAGCACAGTGTTGTGCTTAACCCTTCCTATCCCTTGTCCTGGGAGATCTTTGGAGCAGCCAGGTGGGCTTGTAGACAAGCAACCAGGAGGGCTGGTAGAACCTGCAAGCGGTGGAGCTGGGAGCAGTTCTGCAAGAGGGGAGGAGATACTCCTGCATGCAGTTTTGCAACATTTTGTGCTATTTTCCAAAGAGGGTTAGAGCTCCTGGTCCGTAAGGGACTTTGCTCCAAGATCCAAGAGACTGAGTGTTTCTAGAAAGGAGAACGGTCCAGGATCTTTTCTCTGTACATAGGAAGGAAGTTGTCCCCAGAGGTCTGACGAAGGAGCCGAGCATGCTCTGAAAAGCGTTACCGCCCACTGCCCTCATCTGACGCCACAACAGCCGTGTGCGTTCCAGTTATGTGCCGGAACCCGGGCCGCCTCATCACCTCCTCCCCTCCTTGCCACTGCACATCTTCAGGGAATCTGACAGCTGCTGGACAGCTCTCCCCCGCAGATAAGACGGAGGACAAGCGACTTGCATGAGGACTTTTCCATGGTATGCCTTCTTTTAAGTGTTTTTAACCCATTGTGCTCTAAAATAAACCTTTTAATATTGCACTTAGAGGCACCTTTCTCTCTTTCTCATGAGCTTCTCCTCTCATAAGTGCTGCCTGAAGTGCCGTTCCCACCACCACTACTCAGGACCGGCCATCCACCCCCACTGGAGCGCTCTCATCCCTCTCTCTCTCTCTCGTTGTCCCCATCTGTTGTTCTTCAAGTCCAGTTGGGCATCCCATAATCCCCCATCCAAGTTATTTCCCCCAATAAAACAACAAAAACAAGCCATGGTCTGATTTCTTATGTCTGGATGCAAGTTGAAAATGCATGTTGCCTGTCTGTGGGGGAATAGGGGGAAGCAGTTACCAGCGGCTCCTGCGGGGGTAGCGCTACACACATGAAGTTTATATGTCCCGAGCAATGGCTGTTCAATGTCCAGGGACGCCTACAAAGTGAAGTAAGGATACAAATACAAATCTTGTCTGTGTGCCGTAAATGCCGTAAACCTGTGAAACAGCTTTAAGTGGCACCGGCTCCCGGCAGTGCAATCCCTACAGAAGGTCAGAAAAGTTCTAATAACTGACGGGAAACGTGTGATTCCAAACGCCAAAAACTACTCAGCCTCCGCCTGAGATCACATTTAGCCGTCTTTTACCTTTTCCTAAAATGATTTTCTTTTTTCAGTTATAATAATGATAATAGTTTTGACAAATACAAGGCTTTGCGTCCTGGAAAGATCCAAGATGTCAATATTATTTTTTTTACTTACCAACCCTTCTTTCTGCTCAAAATATACAACATAAAAATCGCGTTTGGTGATTTTAGCTGTCAGAATAATTTTTTTAACCGGTTGCCGACCGCTTACCGCATATTTACTGCGGCAGGGCGGCTCTCCCAGGCAAACCGACGTAGGGATACGCCGGCCGCGTGCCTGCAGCTAGGGGGTGAGCGCGCGCCGCCGTCGGCGTGCTCCCGCCCCCGCTCGTCAGCGGGGAAGGCCGATGCATGGGTCAAGTGGCTCCGATTGCCGCCTGACACCCGCGATCGCTCCCCGCTGAGAGAGATGGACGGGTGGATGTTGTAAACACAGCTGACCGTTCTTCTCCCTGGGATGATCACAGAGCTCCTTCTATATAGCATCACATGTCTCTATGGTCATTCCACAAGCCCACAGTTAGAACAGGTATAGGATGGCACAGACAGAGGATGTACATGGCAGGTATAGGATGGCACACAGAGGATGGCACACACAGAGGATGGCACACAGAGGATGGCACACACAGAGGATGGCACACGGAGGATGACATACACACAGAGGATGGCACACACAGAGGATGGCACACACAGAGGATGGCACACAGAGGATGGCATACACACAGAGGATGGCACACACAGAGGATGGCACACAGAGGATGGCACACACAGAGGATGGCACACAGAGGATGGCAGATACAGAGGATGGCACACACAGAGGATGGCACACACAGAGGATGGAACACATAGAGGATGGCACACAGAGGATGGCACACACAGAGGATGGCACACACAGAGGATGGAACACATAGAGGATGGCACACAGAGGATGTATATGGCAGGAAAAGGATGGCACCGACAGTCGATGGAGAGAGAGAATGAAAAAACAAAATCAAGCAGCCTGCAGCAGTCTGATTACCTTCCACAACGGCCGCACAGCACATGAAGGGAGGAGGTGGGTGGAGCCATTCTTCTAGGCGCGGAGGAGAGGAGGGCGAGCCGACGAGGAGGATCCTCCTCCGTTGTGCATGCTGGGTCCTCCTCAAAACATCACCGGTTGCTAGATGCCAGACGGCTGGCCTTCCAAGCAACCAGTGCAGCAGAGACTGAGAGCCACACCGCTCCCGGGGTACAATGGGGGGGGGGGGGGGCCTAGACCACCAGGTAAACTAATCTGGCCTGGGGGGGGGGGACAGATCGGTGTGTAAATTGCCACCTTGTGTGTGGGGCCCCTTGGCAAGTGGGGCCCCCGATCAACGGCCGGGCGTGCCTTTCGAAAAGACAGCCCTGCCTATTCCTATTACAGAGGATCTCTCCATAAAGAGGACCTCTCATCCCTATTCCTATTACAGGGGATCTCTCCATAAAGAGGACCTGTCATCCCTATTCCTATTACAGGGGATCCCTCCATAAAGAGGACCTGTCATCCCTATTCCTATTACAGGGGATCCCTCCATATAGAGGACCTGTCATCCCTATTCCTATTACAGGGGATCCCTCCATAAAGAGGACCTGTCATCCCTATTCCAATTACAGGGATCCCGCCATAAAGAGGACCTGCCATCCCTATTCCTATTACAGGGGATCTCTCCATATAGACGACCCGTCATCCCTATTCCTATTACAGGGCATCCCTCCATAAAGAGGACCTGTCATCCCTATTCCTATTACAGGGGATCCCTCCATAAAGAGGACCTGTCATCCCTATTCCTATTACAGGGGATCCCTCCATAAAGAGGACCTGTCATCCCTACTCCTATTACAGGGGATCCCTCCATAAAGAGGACCTGTCATCCCTATTCCTATTACAGGGGATCTCTCCATAAAGAGGACCCGTCATCCCTATTCCTATTACAGGGGATCCCTCCATAAAGAGGAGCTGTCATCCCTATTCCTATTACAGGGGATCCCTCCATAAAGAGGACCCGTCATCCCTATTCCTATTACAGGACATCCCTCCATAAAGAGGACCTGTCATCCCTATTCCTATTACAGGGGATCCCTCCATAAAGAGGACCTGTCATCCCTATTCCTATTACAGAGGATCTCTCCATAAAGAGGACCTGTCATCCCTATTCCTATTACAGGGGATCCCTCCATAAAGAGGACCTGTCATCCCTATTCCTATTACAGGGGATCCCTCCATGAAGAGGACCTGTCATCCCTATTCCTATTACAGGGGATCCCTCCATAAAGAAGACCTGTCATCCCTATTCCTATTACAGGGGATCCCTCCATAAAGAGGACCTGTCATCCCTATTCCTATTACAGGGGATCCCCTCCATAAAGAGGACCTGTCATCCCTATTCCTATTACAGGGATCCATCGATAAAGAGGACCTGTCATCCCTATTACAGGGGATCCCTCCATAAAGAGGACCTGTCATCCCTATTCCTACTACAGGGGATCCCTCCATAAAGAGGACCTGTCATCCCTATTCCTATTACAGGGGATCCCTCCATAAAGAGGACCTGTCATCCCTATTCCTATTACAGGGGATCCCTCCATAAAGAGGACCTGTCATCCATATTCCTATTACAGGGGATCCCTCCATAAAGAGGACCTGTCATCCCTATTCCTATTACAGGGGATCCCCCCATAAAGAGGACCTGTCATCCCTATTCCTATTACAGGGGATCCCTCCATAAAGAGGACCTGTCATCCCTATTCCTATTACAGGGGATCCCTCCATAAAGAGGACCTGTCATCCCTATTCCTATTACAGGGGATCCCTCCATAAAGAGGACCTGTCATCACTACTCCTATTACAGGACTTTTTTTTTTTGTTGTTATTTTTCAAACACTTGTGACAAAAAAAAATAATATTCAAAGGGCTCAACCTGCCTCTCTTGGGGTGTCTACTTTCCAAAAAGGGGTCATTTTGGGGGGGGGGTTGTACTGCCCTGCCATTATAAGACCTAAAGAAATGAGATAGGCAGTCAGAAAGTAAAAGCTGCATAAATGTCAGTATATACCGTATACCTTCGTTTGTAGACGATATAACTTTTGCGCAAACCAATAAATATACGCTTATTGAGATTATTTTTACAAGACATGTAGCTAAATACGTTTCGGCCCAACTGTATGACATAAATTTACTTTATTGGATATTTTTTTTTAACAAAAAGTAGAAAATATAATTTTTTTTTTTTTTCAAATCTTTCGCTCTTTTTTCATTTAGATCGCAAAAAATAAATATCCCGTTGGTAATCAAATACCACAAAAATAAAGCTCTATTTGTGGGAAAAAAGGACGTACATTTTTCTTTGGTGCAGTGTCGGATGACCACGCAATTACCAGTTAAAGTAGCGCAGTGCTGAATAGCAGCAAAATGTCCCGGTCAGTAAGGGAGGGGAAAGGTCTCTCTGTCACACTTTGTCAGTTATAATGTAGCAAATAATGTCATCCATATAAAATAAAGTTCCATTTAGTTCTGTCTCTGGCTGGAAAGAAGTTAACGGCGTGCGGCGCCCGAGACGTTACCTCGAGTTTCAAAGCGTTTGGCACAGAAAAGAAAATCTGCCCGACGTCTTTAAAGAAATCAGCACAAGACATGGATTGATGTGAGCTTTAAAGGTCCCTGCTTCAGTTACTTTGTTAGCCGAGATTAAACCTCATCAAACAGCTTCCCCAGCAGAATCCATTAGAGTCAGGACTAGCCCCGCTCCCCGCTATACCCGGTCGCCCCACTCTCCCCAATCGCCCTGCTCTCCCCGCTCACCCCGCTCTCCCCACTCACCCCGCTCTCCCCGCTCGCCCCACTTTCCCCAATTGCCCCGCTTTCCCCGCTCACCCCGATCTCCCCGCTCGCCCCACTCTCCCCAATCGCCCCGCTCTCCCCACTCGCCCGGGAACGCGGTTTGCTGCTTCATTCTTGGAGCAGATCTGCACTCTCATGATATCATTATGCTGCAGAAATGTGCCGACTCCAGACCCGCTATCTGAGTGACTTTTCATGTCAGCTGGAGGAGAAAAGAGGCGCCGAGAGAGAAAAGCGGGGCCGAGAGAGAAAGAGGGGCTGAGAGAGAAAAGCAGGGCTGAGAGAGAAAAGAGGCGCGGAGAGAGAAAAGTAGCACCGAGAGAGAAAGGAGGGGCTGAGATAGAAAAGAGGAGCCGCCGGAGGCGGGAGCGTGCCTCCGGCGGCGCTCGCTCGCCCCCTAGAGGCTCGTGGGGTACCCCTACGTCACTTTGCCCAGGAGGGGCTGACCGCCGCAGTATATAGTCGTGGGGCGGTCGGCAAGTGGTTAACAGACAATTCCGCGGTCGTGCGATTCTGTACCTAAATAAAATTGATGTCCTTTTTTTCCCCACAAACAGAGCTTTCTTTTGGTGGTATTTGATCACCTGTGCGATTTTTATTTTTTGCGCTATAAACAAAAAAAGAGTGACAATTCTGAAAAAATAACAATATATCTACAGTGGGGAATATATATAAGAATATTTATTCACAAGACATGTATTCACAATAAATGATCAAACTTGAGATGACACAAAAAGATAACCTTACATAAAATACAAACTTCAAACAATAAATGCAATCTGATTTGTAGCTCAATAATGAAAGTAAAAATAAAGCAAGATTACATTTTCTTCAGGTATAGTATAAACCATAAATGAATGTTCTATATAATCAGACCACAATAGTCTGCGCAATGCGCAGCCGATAGTCACTCCACTGCTGATGAAGCAAGAATAGGCTATGCAAAATTGATACTAATACGCTAATATGCAGTAAATCTGATATTAATAAAAATTTATAAAAAGCAAAAATCAGCTCATAGAGAAAAATCTACATATGGTTAATACGGCTGGGACTGTAATCTCGTTACCCTTTAGCATGAAACGTAAAACATGTAAGGAAGGAAATAAATGATAGTAAATAATATCAAATAACAGCAAGGTATATTTACCGTATTTAAAATGGCTGCTAGCTTAGAATGGTCGTTACCAGAGTCCTTAAAATGGCTGCCTTCCCAAACTGGTGGCCAGTTAGGGAGGAGTTTCATTTGGCGTCCTTCCAAGTTTCAGATACATGATGGAGCAAAATGGAGTATGTGTAGATGAGTATATGCATGGCTGTAGTAGCGTGTGTGTTGTATGTGTAATGTATGTTGTGTAATGTAATGTGTCTCACATCTGGGTTCTCCTTTTTATATGGTATTGAACAAAGGACTATTAAAATTACCATAAGTTAAGCCTAGAGGGAGAAACTTCATCCCCATTGGTTGGGACATCTTATTTATTAACTGGTGATGTCATTGGTCAACACCTCCAACCAGTATATTAAAATTAAATGACGATTTCTTTATATTTAAGAGTAATCATCATAAAAACTTGTCCATACTCTCATAATACACATATTCATCTAATAATATCCATCATGTATCTAAGAAAGGATTACATCTGGTAACACCATAATATATTATTAATATTTATATCTATATATATATTGGAAATTACTTTTTACCTAAGACTTCAATTAGTAGCAGTCAGTCACCAGAGATGGCAGTATGGTGTTGCTCTTAGATTCAATATATAGAATATTTACCTACAAATAAACTTTGAACCTTATATTGACAAAGAGCTTACAATCTCAGACCTTCTAGACTCTTTGGCAAGGACAGAAAAGTTTTATGATACTTTACCAATTACTAAGGTTTACTGAAATCTTTCTTGACATACAAATGAGTCATCAATATCAGCTAAAGCTAGGATTTAGCAAGAATATGAAATAACTTTAATATAGAAGGTTTACATACATATCTATGTATGTTATTCATACATATATACTTCATTGTTAATATTCTTTTATATAGAATTATAATGTATCTGTAAATCTTAATTCTAAATGAGTTTAAACACAGAATACTTGACCAGTGTTTTATGATGACCACACAGACAAGATTATCCTGGTATAGCGTCAGCTAGACTTTATCTAAAGAAAGTTAAACAGACTATTTATTTATTACCTTAGGTCAACACAGCATGTTTGGGTAAACCTTTTAAACATCTCCTGAATATACACTTTTTCTAAAAGGAGGTTTGAACTTTTAGTGACCTTCTACAACATGGACGACACTGCTCAAAATTTCTATGTAAAACAGAATATGACATTAATTTCCCCCAATAATTCTGACAACCTGGACCCTATAGAGGGGGTCAGTGTCACTACTGGTAGCATGAGGAGATACCTGGACCCTGTAGAGGGGGGTCAGTGTCACTACTGATAGTATAAGGCCATACCTGGACCCTATAGAGGGGGTTCAGTGTCACTACTGGTAGTATGAGGCCATACCTGGACCCTATAGAGGGGGTCAGTGTCACTACTGGTAGCATGAGGCCATACCTGGACCCTATAGAGGGGGGCAGTGTCACTACTGGTAGTATGAGGAGATACCTGGACCCTATAGAGGGGGGGTCAGTGTCACTACTGATAGCATGAGGAGATACCTCGACCCTATAGAGGGGGTCAGTGTCACTACTGGTAGTATGAGGCCATACCTGGTCCCTTTTGGGACCTGTGATGTGTCGTAGAAGGCTGCGGGAGAAGGGGGGGCTAAACTTCTGTCTCAGTTCGCCATGGCAAAGTGGAAGTGGGTACCTGTATCCACTCATCTTGGATAGAGCTCCACTTTAATGTTTGACTTTTCACATGACCATTGCCCCCGCCTGGTCCCGGGCATTGGTGAGCACGCCTTCAGGCAAGGTGTTACCCCTGTGCTAGGATAAGTGACCCCCCCTGTGCGTAGCCAAAGAACCCCCCCCCCGAGGGTAGTCCTCCAATGTGACCCAGAACTTGGCACCCAATGAGGAGGGGAACATGGAGGCAGTGTCACCCGTCTACCCTTACATGCTCATCATTTCCAGCTGTCCCTGTACATGCGGGTGGACTGGTGCAATGTACAGACACATAAAGATGTCAAAATGTATCTTATTCATAAAAAAAAACTCTCGTATCTAAAACAATTTCTATACATTCCTTTCACCCGGTCCTCCTAGAGATCGTAATTGCCCATTGTTTCAGAGCATCAGAGACAGATGGAGCAAGATGGAGTATGTATAGATGAGTATATGGAGGGGTGATGGATGTATGGAGGGGTATAATGATGGATGGATGGAGGGATATGGCGATGGGTGTATGGAGGGGTATAATGATGGGTGTATGGAGGGGTTTGGTGATGGATGTATGGAGGGGTATAATGATGGATGGATGGAGGGGTATGGCGATGGGTGTATGGAGGGGTATAATGATGGGTGTATGGAGGGGTTTGGTGATGGATGTATGGAGGGGTATAATGATGGGTGTATGGAGGGGTATAATGATGGATGTATGGAGGGGTTTGGTTATGGATGTATGGAGGGGTATAATGATGGATGTATGGAGGGGTATAATGATGGATGTATGGAGGGGTATAATGATGGATGTATGGAGGGGTATAATGATGGATGTATGGAGAGGTATGGCGATGGATGGATGGAGGGGTATGGCGATGGATGGATGGAGGGGTATGGCAATGGATGGATGGAGGGGTATGGCGATGGATGGATGGAGGGGTATGGCGATGGATGGATGGAGGGGTATGGTTGATATTCTGTCTCTATCATATAAAATACACCTATGATAAACATTATACACCCGCCTTTTCTTTGTAATTGGTCAAACTTACACAATCTGCAGGGATCAAATCATTATTTTCCCCACTGTATGTCATGGTTTACCTTTAACGTTGTCGAATATTTCCACTGACACGTTTATACATCATGGAGGAAGCAATCTTCTCCTGCGTTCTGCCATCATTGTGAAATGTATTATTCGGCGGCGTGCGGCTCCTGCCTGCGCACAGTACACAAATCTGGACGCACACAGAAGCTTCTTACCGGCACTCTTATATTCAATAAAATGTTGACAGGAATGCGATGGTCGGATCGCCGAGATTGACTTTAAGAGGAAATGGTTTTTAAGAATGTACTTGTCAAGAAAATTACCATTTTTTAACAATACAAGAAATTCATGTAAGAGGTAAAATGGAAGGAAAATGTCAGCAGTGCGGTGATTTGCATGAATCTGATGTCTGAAAAAAAAAAAAAAAAAGACATTTGAATTTTTATTTAATATTTCTACATCACGCTGCTTCCTGCGTTTCTAAAGATACCGATGTCTCTTAATTTTAGAAAAACATACTTAAAACTGCGCAAATCCTAAACATATCGCTATTATTATTTATATTCTTTATTAGGAATCACTGAGAATTACAGAGCCTTGAAAAAGTATTCACACCCCCTGAAATTTTCCCACATTTTCTCATGTTACAACCAAAAACATAAATGTATTTTATTGGGATTTTATGTGATAGACCGACACAAAGTGGCCATAATTATGAAGTGGAAGGAAAATGATAAAGGATACAAATAAATCTGTGAAAAGTGTGGCTGCATTTGTATTCACCCCCCGGAGTCAATACTTTGTAGAAGCGCCTTTCCCTCCAATTACAGCTGGGAGTCTTTTTGGGGGTGTCTCTACCAGCTTTGCACATCTAGAGAGGACATTTCTGCCCATTCTTCTTTGCAGAATATCTCATCTCTGTCATATTGGATGGAGAGCGTCTGTGAACAGCAATTTTCAAGTCTTGTCACAGATTCTCAATGTGATTTACAGTATCTGACAAAAGTAAGTAACCCCTCCCATTCTACCTTTTCATGTGACAACTGTGACAACTGTGACAATGACACTTTGCTACAATGTAAAGTAGTGAGTGTACAGCTTGTATAACAGTGTAAATTTGCTGTCCCCTCAAAATAACTCAACACACAGCCATTAATGTCTAAACCGCTGGCAACAAAAGTGAGTACACCCCTAAGTGACAATGTCCAAAATGGGCCCAATTAGCCATTTTCCCTCCCCGGTGTCATGTGACTTGTTAGTGTTACAAGGTCTCAGGTGTGAATGGGGAGCAGGTGTGTTACATTTGGTGTTATCGCTCTCACTCTCTCATACTGGTCACTGGAAGTTCAACATGGCACCTCATGGCAAAGAACTCTCTGAGGATCTGAAAAAAAGAAGTGTTGCTCTACATAAAGATGGCCTAGGCTATAAGAAGATTGCCAAGACCCTGAAACTGAGCTGCAGCACGGTGGCCAAGACCATACAGCCATTAATGTCTAAACTGCTGGCAACAAAAGTCAGTACACCCCCTAAGTGACAATGTCCAAATTGGGCCCAAAATGTCAATATTTTGTGTGGCCACCATTATTTTCCAGCACTGCCTTAACCCTCTTGGTGAAGCCATTAATGTCTAATTTCTAGAATTACCACCCATGATCTGACATTGGCGGTGACACCTCACCTGTGTGGGACGATCGCTGTTTGTGTGCATTTGCCTTTGCACAGGGGGCACTTTACAATTTTTTTATTATTAGTAATTAATTTATTTATTTTTACACTGTTACTTGAATTTTTTTTTTTGATCACTTTTATTGCTGGGAGAAGGAATGTAAACATCCTTATGACAGTAATAGGCAGTAACAGGTTCTCTTTATGGGGGGATCTATAAGACCCCCAAATCCCTCCTCTGCACTTAAAAGCATTCACAACACCAAGATTGGCGTTTTTTAATGCTTTCGATTTTTAAAAAATGGCGCCAGTGGTTTCCGAATAAACCGGAAGTGATGTCATGTCAATGCTTCCAGTTTACTGTTATTAACGGCCAATCACAGCTGATTGCAGCTTTGCTGGGCTGTGAAAGCGCCGACTGGTCACTCGGGTTTATAAAACGGTACCGGGGTGATGCCTGCAGCTTTATATTAGACATGTGCATGGTGAAAAAATGTGTTTCCTTTTGTTTCATTTAGATTATTTTATCTAGTTATTTAATTTAGTTAAATGCTGGTTTATTCATTCAATTCGTATTCGGGATTTGTTTTATGTCTTTTTTTTTTAATTTTCTTCTAATTTACTGGGGGTTTTTTTTGATTCGTTCAAACCCACAAATTTGGAATCAAAATCTTTAGATTTTTTTTTTTTTTTTCATTTTGAATGCAGAAAAGTGAACAAAAAAAAAAGAAAAATCTTTATCAAATGTTTACAATGACTCTTTAAATCACCTTTGGCTTAAAGGGGAAAAAAGGTTCGGGAGGAAAAATTAATAGCAAATAAAGAATAAACAATCTAGCACAGAAGTTCCCAAACTTTGGGTCGGGACCCACTGATGGGTCACGAGCTAAGTTTGAGTGGGTCGCCGGCGGATTTTACTGAGAGTGGTCAGGGCTGCCCAGGCATTGGCAGCGCACTGTGTTACAGGGAAGGAGCAGACGGGGCCTTCAGCTCCACTGATGCTCTGACCCCGCCCCTTTCCCGTGCACGCTGTGTTCTGTATGGGAGGCGGCGCCTCGGGGTAAGAGTCGGGCTGAGTGGAGCCGTTATCAGAGTGCAGGCCATCGGGTAGAAGCTGAGCTGGCCAGGACAAGTCACCAGGTAGGCCAGACACTGCTTGATGGCTTATTTTAGGCCTGGTTCACATGTATGCGTGTTGTCGACATACATTTGCACAGGCATAGCAGCCCATTAATTCGAATGGGCTCCTATGCCTGCGTTTTCCGATGAAAAAAGGTGCATGCAGAATTTAAAAAGTGCAGTGGCCATGAAATCCATCCTGACATTTCTGAAAAAAAACTCAAAATATTTTTCACATTTAACTGCATAACCTTCCCCAAAATAAAAAAATGTAAACTCAAAATTTTTCATCCTTTTAGATCAATTTGTATTCTGCTACATATTTTTGGTAAAATAAATCGCAATAAGCGTATTTTGATTGGTTTACTCAAAATTAACGATGAAATTTGTAAAGGAGCACTATGATGTGAAAATGGCTGCAATGTAATGGGGCGGTGTGATGTGTAACGGTGCATGGGGGAAGTGGGGGGGCCCAATAAAATGTTTTCCCAGGGTCCAATCCAAATTAAAGACAGCCCTGGGTATGGTAATGTTCTTGGGGTGCAGAGTCAGCTCCTCGGTCCTGCTGGTGGCAGTGGTGGTGGCTATACTGGCGGTGGGATTTTCTCAGGCTCAGCTATGGCAGAGACAGCAGCCTCCGTGTCATAGGAGAACATTTTTCTTGATATTTTTAATTTAACATCCCCCTCCCTTTAAAATATGCTTTATTATTATTATTATTATTTGCATTTATATAGAGCCAACAAATTCTGTAGCACTTCACAATATTCAATAACAAGCAAGTGGGTCTCGGCCCAAAAAAGTTTGGGAAGCCCTGATCTAGCGTATAGAATTGTGACACAAATCAGATTGTAATTGAATGTTATTAAAAAATTCCCTTTCCTTTTCAATCTGCAGCTGTTGTAATTTTCTGAAAATGCAATATGGCCGCCTGGAGCTGTTCGATACACAGAATGTATACTGACCACACCCCCAGAAACATCATTTCCTGCTTGTGTGATTGGCTCACCCATTTTCCCAGAAGTCTGCACTAAGATACAAGTGAGATTTCTGGCATCCCCTGCAACACAAATGTCATTTTTGGTGAGATCCTCCTGTAACGGACCGTTTCAGCAGACAAGGGGTTAAAATCTGTTTAGGCGATATGCCCCTTTCTGAGAGACAGGCACAGCTACTGCAGAACACCAAACTCCCGAACTGGATACAAAATAGCACTCCAACCTGGAACCTCACGAATAGCTGCTAGCAGACGAACAGGAAAAGCATACATCAGCTTACACTCCTAGCAATCAGTCTCCAACAGCATACAGTGAATCCC
Source organism: Pelophylax lessonae (assembly GCF_965119305.1). Taxonomy (NCBI): domain Eukaryota; kingdom Metazoa; phylum Chordata; class Amphibia; order Anura; family Ranidae; genus Pelophylax; species Pelophylax lessonae. Next base: position 1,721,175 of record NC_138771.1, on the reverse strand, counting down.
CCCAAGAACGAGACAAAGCTCCGAGTTGAGGGTAAAACAGGAACAACATTTATTGGAAGAACACAGCACACTTTTATACAGGATTTGGAACATCCTTCCCCCAACAACCGCTTTCCCATTGGTCAATTGCACAGTACCTGCAGTTCCCAATAAGGTCCTCTCCAGCCATGCAAATGAGGGCTTGAAAATGAGTCAGCAGGGATTGGTCAGATACAGAACAATGGTTCCCTAACGAGCCCTCAATACACATTACTCTGAGTGTCAATACATCCCTTAGCAGACAACAGGTGAGGTCATTAGCACACCTGACAATAGATGAATGGAGAGCCACCTCAGACAGCCCGTCTCCTCAGAACTTCCTGTAATGACCATATTAGGAGTTGACTTCCTGTTCAGAGACCTCATGGCAAATGGGAACAAAAATCTTCATATTACAAGGGAGACATTTTTCCTGAATATGACTGTCCCATTTGTAGTAGTCCAAACCATATTTTCAGTGTTCAACACCCTCCTGGTCACCCTGCATTCACCAAATCCATACGAATTAGAACCAGGGGCTGTTTGTTCGGTAGATAGAATCTACCGAACGGCTGTGCAGAAAGGGAGAAATAAATCCTTCTGCACCGTAAAATTAACCCTTTAGCTGCCAGTCCATAATCCAAAGGCAGCAGGCGGGTAACCAGGCTCCTCCAATGCAATGTGGCGAGGTTGGTCTCGTCACACCTCCCAATAGGAACACGTCTAAAGGGATGCAGGCCCAGCAGATTTTCTCATTAGAGCCCTGCAGCTGCAACAGCTGATAGATAATGATGAAACCACTTAGACCATTAGCCCCACTCAGCACAGAGGAACAAACAATGATTTCTTCAGAATAACAAAAGAAGAAATCTGCAACAAAGTTTGTTATAATCCCTGCAATGTACAGAGATCACCCAGAGGGGGAGGGGTTTTTTTACTCAACAAAAGTGGAGTTACACTTTAACAAAAACAGAATTATTTCAAAATGGTGTTCTAATAACACACACAGTCACTGATTTCACAAATATGTTAGCAGTATCAAATTCGACTAAAATTCAATGTAAAACTCGATTTGAATTTCAATTAGAATTTCCAAAATTTGGATGAATTTAGTTTTCTTATTCGGAGCATTCATTAGACCTTGCTTATACTGTATTCAGGTATTCGGATATATTCGAATAACAAAAAACGAGTCCGAATATTTATTCAGAACCAAACGAAGCGCACATGTGTACTGCATATTATCCCGGTACAACCACCCAAATTCCAGTGACGTAGCAGTACATTGCCGGACAGGAAGCGGTTAACTACTTCCCAACCGCCCGCCACAGTTATACTGCGGCAGGGCGGCCCTCCTGTGCGAACCGACCTAGGTATACATTGGTCGCGCGCCTGCAGCTAGGGGCAGCTAGGGGGCGAGTGCGCTCCTACTCAGCAGCGGGGACTCCGATTGCCGCCTGACACCCGCGATCGCTCCCCGATGAGAGAGAAGGACGGTCGGATGTTGTAAACACAGCTGACCGTTCTCCCTGGAATGATCACAGAGCTCCTTCTATATAGGAACACATGTCTCTATGGTCATTTCACAAGCCACGCCCCCACCACAGTTAGAATCACTCCCCTAGGCTCACATTTAACCCATTGATCACCCCTCCTGGGTTAACCCCTTCCCCGTCAGTGTCATTAGTACAGTGGCAGTGCATATTGTTAGCACTGATTACTGTAGTAATGTCACTGATACCCCCAAAAGTGTCAAACATGTCAGTCAGGGGTCCGATCTGTCCGCCGCAATGTCGCAGTCCCGCAAAAAATCGCAGATCACCGCCATTACTAGTAAAAAAAAAAACAATAAAAATGACATAAATCTTTCCTGCAGTTTGTAGACGTGATAACTTTTGCGCAAACCAATCAAAATACGCTTATTGCAATTTTTTTTACCAAAAATATGTAGCAGAAAAAAAATTGGCCTAAAATGTTAAAAAAATTTGATTTTTAAATATTGTTTTGGGGTGGGGGGATGTTTTATAGCAGAATGTGAAAAATATTTTTTTTTCAAAATTGTCGCTCTTTTTTGTTTATAGCACAAAAAAATAAAAATCGCACAGGTGATCAAATACCACCAAAAGAAATCTCTGTTTGTGGGAAAAAAGGACATCAATTGTATTTGGATACAGCGTCGCACGACCGCGCAATTGTCAATTGAAATAACGCAGTGCTGAATCAAAAAATATTGCCGGGTCATTAATAACGAGTTCGGCACATCGCAGATCTGGCAGACAGATTGTTGGGCGGGGCTGGGGATGACCCAGCGGTCATGGTGCATGTGGGCACTAATGACAAAGTTAAAGGTAGGTGGAGGATCCTTAAGAACGATTTCAGGGACTTAGGTAATCGATTGAGGAAAAGGACCTCCAAGGTGGTTTTCTCTGAAATACTGCCTGTACCTCGAGCCACACAGGAGAGGCAGAAGGAGATTAGGGAACTTAACAAGTGGCTGAGGAATTGGTGTAGGAAGGAGGGGTTTCGGTTCCTGGAGAACTGGGCTGACTTCTCAGTCGGCTACCGGCTCTTTAGTAAGGATGGGCTGCACCTTAATGGGGACGGTACAGCTCTTTTGGGGAGAAAGATGGCCACCAAGTTGGAGGAGCTTTTAAACTAGGAGACGGGGGGGAGGGCTCAGAAGTAGAGTCAGTCAGGAGGGAGCAGAGGACTGAAGGCAGTTGTAGGGTCAGCAGCGACAGTAGGTCCACAATGTCAATTGGCAGGTCTGTGCGGGAAAATCTCAGACCAAACAGGAATAAACATAACCGCCAATTGCGCTTAACTTCCGTAAAACTAAGAGGGGTATATGCTAATGCCAGGAGCCTAGCTAATAAAATGGATGAGTTGGAAATATTGGTACATGAGGAGGACATAGACCTTGTGGAAATAACAGAGACTTGGTTCGACCCCTCACATGACTGGCTGGCCAATATCCAAGGGTATTCGGTGTACCGGAAGGACAGGGTAGGAAAAAGAGGGGGAGGGGTATGTCTCTATGTCAAGAACAATATAAAGGTGATAGAAAGGAGTGACATTACGGATGGGATGAGCATGGATTTAGAATCTGTGTGGGTTGAACTCCATAGGGAAGGAGAAAAGGGGAAAGTAATTGTGGGGGTTTGCTATAGGCCACCTAACCAAGGGGAGGAGGTAGAGCTGGAATTCTTAGCACTAATGAGTAAAGTGGCAAAATTGGGATCAGTCGTCATATTGGGGGACTTCAATTATCCCGACATTGACTGGGACGAGGGGACTGCACACTCACAGAAGGCCCGCCTATTCACGGAAACCTTACAGGATAATTACATGTCACAGTTGGTGGATTCCCCTACCAGAGAAAACGCAATCCTGGATCTATTGATCACTAATGACCCAGACCTAATCTCGCAGGTAGGAGTCCAGGACAATCTGGGCTCTAGCGATCACAGGATGATCACATTTAGTATAAATAACAATATAACAAGGCAAGTGGGGAACATAAGAACCCTAAACTTCAGAAGGGCAAACTTTCCAAAATTGTACTCATTGATGGAAAGGGTAAACTGGGACCAAACCCTGGGATCACTGACCACAGAGGAAAAATGGGAATGCTTTAGGAACATATTAGGCAAAGGCATCTTGCAGTGCATTCCTATGGGAAATAAATTTAGAAGAGACAAAGCCAAACCTGGCTGGCTAAACCGTAGCGTTAAAAAACTTATTAGGGGAAAAAAATTGGCCTTCAAGAAATATAAATCAGAGGGCACAGTATCGGCTTTCGAGCAATACAAGGAGGCAAATAAGAAAAGTAAACAAGAAATCAAGATGGCTAAAATCAACTTTGAGAGACAAATAGCGGAGGATAGTAAAAAAAACCCAAAGAAATTCTTTAAATATATCAACAGCAAAAAAACTAGGGCAGAGCATATTGCACACATAATTAACAATGATGGGAGGATGGTTACAGAGGACACTGAAAAAGCAACCGTGCTGAATGCTTTTTTCTCGTCAGTCTTTACACAGGAAACGGAGGGGTACACTGACCATGACTGTATGGGGGTACACTGACCATGACTGTATGGGGGTACACTGACCATGACTGTATGGGGTACACTGACCATGACTGTATGGGGGTACACTGACCATGACTGTTTGGTTAGTAGTAATACACAGGACTTGCCACTATGGCTAACAGAGGGTGAAATCAGGGAAAGGCTGGATAAACTCAACACAAACAAATCACCAGGCCCGGATGGAGTACATCCGAGAGTACTCAAGGACCTCAGTAAGGTTATATCCAGACCACTGTTCCTGATCTTTGCTGACAGTATTAGGACAGGAGATGTACCAGGGGATTGGAAGAAAGCTAACGTGATTCCGATATTCAAAAAGGGCCAGAGGCATATACCGGGAAATTATAGGCCTGTCAGTTTGACATCAATAGTATGTAAACTTCTGGAGGGGATGATAAGGGACTATATCGTAGAGTTTGCTAAAGACAACAACATCATCAGCAGTAATCAGCACGGGTTTACAAATGGGCGTTCTTGTCAAACCAATCTATTAACATTTTACGAGGAGGTGAGCTGTGAGCTAGATAGGGGGAGACCAGTGGATGTGGTGTACTTGGATTTCGCTAAGGCGTTTGATACAGTTCCCCACAAGCGCTTAATTTATAAAATAAGATCTGCAGGTATCGACAGCAGGGTTTGCTCTTGGATACGGAATTGGCTTAAAGGGCGTGTCCAAAGAGTGGTAATAAACAGCGCATACTCAGACTGGTCTGAGGTGGTAAGCGGAGTGCCCCAGGGCTCAGTCCTGGGACCAACCTTGTTCAATTTATTCATAAACAGCATTGAGGACGGGATCAGGAGTTCAATATCAGTTTTTGCAGATGACACAAAATTGGCCAGAGCAATAACTGCACAGCATGAAGCAGATATCCTACAGAATGACCTGGACAAAATTACAGAGTGGGCAATGACATGGCAAATGAGGTTTAATGTGGAGAAGTGTAAGGTTTTGCACTTGGGGACTAAAAACATAAAAGCACAATACACGTTAGGAGGGGAACCCTTGGGGGAATCAAAAATGGAGAAGGATCTGGGAGTCTTGGTTGATGATAGATTAGGCAACAGCATGCAATGTCAAGCGGCAGCTGCCAAAGCCAGCAGAATATTGGCATGCATAAAGAAAGGGATGTATTCCAGAGATAAGACTATAATCCTTCCACTTTATAAAACTCTGGTCCGACCGCATCTGGAATATTCTGTCCAGTTCTGGTCGCCAGTCCTCAGGAGGGATGTGTTGGAGCTGGAGAGAGTCCAGAGAAGGGCAACTAAACTAATTAGGGGATTGGAGGACCTTGACTATGAAGAGCGTCTACAATCGCTCAATTTATTCTCCCTGGAGAAGAGACGTCTGAGGGGGGACATGATAGCAATTTATAAATATCTTAATGGGGATCCCAGCTTAGAAAAAAAGCTGTTCATTCGAAGGGATTGCATGAGGACTCGAGGGCATACAATGCGATTAGAGGAGAAGCGTTTTAACCTCAGGCAACGCGGGGGGTTCTTTACTGTTAGGGCTACAAGATTGTGGAATTCTCTACCACAAGAGGTGGTTTCTGCGGGTAGTATGGTGGCTTTCAAAAGACTCTTAGACTTACATCTCAAGGATCAGAACATTCAGGGGTATGTGAGATGATTACAACCACACACACCTACACAGGTTGAACTGGATGGACTATTGTCTTTATTCAACCTCACCTACTATGTAACTATATGTAACTATGTAACTTCAGCCCCGGAAGATTTTCCCCCTTAATGACCAGGCCATTTTTTGCGATTCGGCACTGCGTGACTTTAACGGACAATTGCGCGGTCGTGCGGTGCTGTACCCAAATAAAATTGATGTCCTTTTTTCCCACAAACAGAACTTTCTTTTGGTGGTATTTGATCACCTCTGCGATTTTTACTTTTTGCGCTATAAACAAAATAAAGAGCGACAATTCTGAAAAAAACGCCATATTTTTTACTTTCTGCTATATAACATTCCCAATAATTTTTTTTAAAAATTACATTTTTTTATCAGTTTAGGCCAATTTGTATTCTGCTACATATTTTTGGTAAAAAAAAAAATCCCAAAAAGCATATTTTAATTAGTTTGTGCAAAAGTTATTGCGTTTACAAACTATGGGATAGATTTTTTATTTTTTTATTTTTTATTAGTAATGGCGGCAATCAGCAATTTTTATCAGGACTGCGACATTGCGGTGGACAGATCGGACCCCTGACTGACATTTTTGACACTTTTTGGGGGGACCAGTGACATTACTACAGTAATCAGTGCTGAAAATATGCACTGTCACTGTACTAATGACACTGGCAGGGAAGGGGTTTACACTGGGGGTGGTCAAAGGGGTTAAATGTATGCCTAAAGTGCTTACTGACTGTGTGGTGGGGGAGGGGCTCTGTGACAGGCACAGAGAGATTGGTGAGCCTAGCTGAAACTGCTGATCTCTCCCTGCCTGTCTGATAGAAGATCCGCCTATTTATGTAAACCAAGCAGGCGGGTCTTCTCTCAGTTTCTCCGACGATCGCGGGAGGGCAGCGGCAATCACTGCCGGTCCTCCTACGGCCCGCCTCTCGCTGTGTCTAAAGATGCCGGAACCTCGTAGTACTAGGTGACTGGATGCAGCCGAGCTGCTGAGCAGCACCATATCTGCGGTGGGCGGTCAGCAAGTGGTTAAGGGGAAAATCTTCCGGTCCAGAAGTGGTTAAATATCAATTGTCTTTTTAAAAGGAGTTCTGTAAATTTTCTGATTGTCAGTAAAAAAATGTGCTCTGTCAGTAAATTTCCCATGTTTTGTCAGTAAAAAACGCCGTGAGCAGTTGGGAATCCTGGTGGCGATTACTGTAAGCGTCTCATAGTGACCATTACTGCACTCACTTTGTAATCGATTGTTTTATGTTTTTAGATTGGTGGAGAGTTTCCTCCTGATGACGTGATAAATCTTTTTCCACACTTCGCAGGTTAGAGTTTAAAAAAAAAAGCCCCCCCCCGCCCCCCAGCTTCTGGCAATTCTCCATAAGATCCTCTTCTTATCTGTGTTTAATTAAATCCAGTTGCTGTACTCATTATTTATTCAATTACAGCCCATTGTTATATTCCAGGTCTGTGTAAGACGATGAAGGAAGATCTGAAAGGACGGCTCAATAATCCTTTCCATCCCCCGGCTGAGCCAGACAATGCTCTTCCTTCCTCCTCCTCCCTGTCACCATCAAACCATTCAAATGACATCGACGGGCGGCTCAAGTGAGAGAGACGAACGCACTTGATGTAAGTAGGTGGACAAAATTAAGGGTGGAGAGCCTGAGATGTGTCACACGAGTGTCCATCACACGAGGTAAATGAGACTTCTATAAACAGCCGGAGTCAGGGAAGAGTGCCACACCATGGAAGGCTGTATATAGCTGGAAGAAGTCATACATATACACTCACCTCTCCTCCCCCCCATACACTCACGGGCCCCTTTATTAGGTACACCTTGCTAGTAGAGGGTTGGACCCCCTCTTGCCTTCATTCTTCGTGGCATAGATACAACAAGGTGCGGGAAACTTTCCTCAGAGATTTTGCTCCATAGCTCTGTGCGCGGGAGTGACATCATTGCAGTGGCGGCCCTCCCGGACCACACTAGGCCACACACAGTACACACAGCATTACAGTACAGGACCCACAGCATAGCATGACATGACAGTACAGTACAGGACCCCCCCCCCCGGCTCACTCACCCATCTGCAGCAGGCAAACTGTGTCGACGGCGGCAGCAACTTCTTCTCCGTCTTCTTCGTCTCCTCCTCCCTCCTCCTCCTCGGCCAATGGAATGGTTTCTCCTTTCGGCCAATCGGGAAACGGGTCTCAGAACCTGCTTCCTGATTGGCCAGGAGGAGAATCTGTCTGACAATGGCGAATTTTCATTCGCTATTGTCACACAACTGGGTGGGCTCAGGGGGCAGTGCTCTGCACCCTGAGCCCACTCTTTTTTTTAGCCTATTAGAGCCTCTGGCTCTGATCACATGGCTAAAAAAAAAAGCCCCTTTGAAGTCCATGTGTCTGGCGCCCCGCATGTAGATTAGGGGGCCAGACGCATGGATAGGGTGGGTGGCGCCCAGGGCCGGACTGGGAATAAAATTCAGCCCTGGAAAAAATGTCATACCAGCCCCATAGCATTATTATACCGGCCCAACAGCATTGCGCCATTATTTCCTTGTTCATAAAAGGGAAAACCATGCATTTTAAAGCAAATTTTAAGAGTGTGCTATCATAGATAAGATAGATATGAAAGCATATAGGGCTTTATATATAAAAGAGCAAATTCTAGTTAAAAGTGGTAAAAGTGCGGACATGGTACAGGAGATGTCAGAGGCTGTGCGGACATGGTACAGGAGATGTCAGAGGATGTGTGGACATGGTACAGGAGATGTCATAGGCTTTGCGGACATGGTACAGGAGATGTCAGGGGCTATGCGGACATGGTACAGGAGATGTCAGGGGCTGTGTGGACATGGTACAGGAGATGTCAGAGGCTGTGCGGACATGATACAGGAGATGTCAGGGGCTATGCGGACATGGTACAGGAGATGTCAGGGGCTATGCGGACATGGTACAGGAGATGTCAGGGGCTATGCGGACATGGTATAGGAGATGTCAGAGGCTGTGCGGACATGGTACAGGAGATGTCAGGGGCTATGTGGACATGGTATAGGAGATGTCAGAGGCTGTACGGACATGGTACAGGAGATGTCAGAGGCTGTGTGGACATGGTACAGGACATGTCAGAGGCTGTGTGGACATGGTACAGGACATTTCAGGGGCTGTGTGGACATGGTACAGGACATGTCAGGGGCTGTGTGGACATGGTACAAGACATGTCAGAGGATGTGTGGACATGGTACAGGAGATGTCAGAGGCTGTGCGGACAGGGTACAGGAGATGTCAGAGGTTGTGTGGACATGGTACAGGAGATGTAAGGGGCTGTGCGGACATGGTACAGGAGATGTAAGGGGCTGTGTGGACATGGTACAGGACATGTCAGGGGCTGTGTGGACATGGTAAAGGAGATGTCAGGGGCTGTGCGGATATGGTACAGGAGATGTCAGAGGCTGTGTTGACATGGTACAGGAGATGTCAGAGGCTGCAGACATGGTACAGGAGATGTCAGAGGCTGTGCGGACATGGTACAGGAGATGTTAGGGGCTGTGCGGACATGGTACAGGAGATGTCAGAGGCTGTGCGGACATGGTACAGGAGATGTCAGGGGCTGTGCGGACATGGTACAGGAGATGTCAGAGACTGTGCGGACATGGTACAGGAGATGTCAGGGGCTGTGCGGACATGGTACAGGACATGTCAGGGGCTGTGTGGACATGGTACAGGAGATGTCAGGGGCTGTGTGGACATGGTACAGGACATGTCAGAGGCTGTGTGGACATGGTACAGGAGATGTCAGGGGCTGTGTGGACATGGTACAGGAGATGTCAGTGGCTGTGCGGACATGGTAAAGGAGATGTCAGAGGCTGTGCGGACATGTACAGGAAATGTCAGAGGGTGCGGACATGGTACAGGAGATGTCAGGGGCTGTGTGGACATGGTACAGGACATGTCAGAGGCTGTGCGGACATGGTACAGGACATGTCAGGGGCTGTGTGGACATGGTACAGGAGATGTCAGAGACTGAGGACATGGTACAGGAGATATCAGAAGCTGTGCGGACATGGTACAGGAGATGTCAGGGGCTGTGTGGACATGGTACAGGAGATATCAGAGGCTGTGTGGACATGGTACAGGAGATGTCAGGGGCTGTGCGGACATGGTACAGGACATGTCAAGGGCTGTGTGGACATGGTATAGGAGATTTCATAGGCTGTGCGGACATGGTACAGGAGATGTCAGAAGCTGTGCGGACATGGTACAGGAGATGTCAGGGGCTGTGCGGACATGGTACAGGACATGTCAAGGGCTGTGTGGACATGGTACAGGAGATGTCAGGGGCTGTGCGGACATGGTACAGGACATGTCAAGGGCTGTGTGGACATGGTATAGGAGATTTCATAGGCTGTGCGGACATGGTACAGGAGATGTCAGGGGCTGTGCGGACATGGTACAGGAGATGTCAGGGGCTGTGCGGACATTGTACAGGAGATGTCAGAGGCTGTGCGGACATGGTACAGGAGATGTCAGAGGCTGTGCGGACATGGTACAGGAGATGTGAGAGGCTGTGCGGACATGGTACAGAAGATGTCAGGGGCTTTGCGGACATGGTATAGGAGATGTCAGAGGCTGTGCGGACATGGTACAGGAGATGTCAGGGGCTGTGCGGACATGGTACAGAAGATGTCAGGGGCTATGCAGACATGGTATAGGAGATGTCAGAGGCTGTGCGGACATGGTACAGGAGATGTCAGGGGCTGTGCGGACATGGTACAGGAGATGTCAGAGGCTGTGCGGACATGGTACAGCACAAGTCAGAGGCTGTGCGGACATAGTACAGGAGATGTCAGAGGCTGTACGGACATGGTACAGGAGATGTCAGAGGCTGTGTGGACATGGTACAGGACATGTCAGAGGCTGTGTGGACATGGTACAGGACATGTCAGGGGCTGTGTGGACATGGTACAGGACATGTCAGGGGCTGTGTGGACATGGTACAAGACATGTCAGAGGATGTGTGGACAGGGTACAGGAGATGTCAGAGGTTGTGTGGACATGGTACAGGAGATGTAAGGGGCTGTGCGGACATGGTACAGGAGATGTCAGAGGTTGTGTGGACATGGTACAGGAGATGTAAGGGGCTGTGCGGACATGGTACAGGAGATGTAAGGGGCTGTGCGGACATGGTACAGGAGATGTCAGGGGCTGTGCGGACATGGTACAGGAGATGTCAGAGGCTGCAGACATGGTACAGGAGATGTCAGAGGCTGTGTGGACATGGTACAGGAGATGTCAGGGGCTGTGCGGACATGGTACAGGAGATGTCAGAGGCTGTGCGGACATGGTACAGGAGATGTCAGGGGATGTGCGGACATGGTACAGGAGATGTCAGTGGCTGTGCGGACATGGTACAGGAGATGTCAGGGGCTGTGTGGACATGGTACAGGAGATGTCAGAGGCTGAGGACATGGTACAGGAGATATCAGAAGCTGTGCGGACATGGTACAGGAGATGTCAGGGGCTGTGTGGACATGGTACAGTAGATGTCAGAGGCTGCAGACATGGTACAGGAGATGTCAGAGGCTGTGCGGACATGGTACAGGAGATGTCAGGGGCTGTGCGGACATGGTACAGGAGATGTCAGAGGCTGCAGACATGGTACAGGAGATGTCAGAGGCTGTGCGGACATGGTACAGGAGATGTCAGGGGCTGTGCAGACATGGTACAGGAGATGTCAGAGGCTGTGCGGACATGGTACAGGAGATGTCAGGGGCTGTGCAGACATGGTACAGGAGATGTCAGAGGCTGTGCGGACATGGTACAGGAGATTTCAGGGGATGTGCGGACATGGTACAGGAGATGTCAGTGGCTGTGCGGACATGGTAAAGGAGATGTCAGAGGCTGTGCGGACATGTACAGGAGATGTCAGAGGGTGCGGACATGGTACAGGAGATGTCAGGGGCTGTGTGGACATGGTACAGGACATGTCAGAGGCTGTGCGGACATGGTACAGGAGATGTCAGGGGCTGTGTGGACATGGTACAGGACATGTCAGAGGCTGTGCGGACATGGTACAGGACATGTCAGGGGCTGTGTGGACATGGTACAGGAGATGTCAGAGGCTGAGGACATGGTACAGGAGATATCAGAAGCTGTGCGGACATGGTACAGGAGATGTCAGGGGCTGTGTGGACATGGTACAGGAGATGTCAGAGGCTGAGGACATGGTACAGGAGATATCAGAGGCTGTGTGGACATGGTACAGGAGATGTCAGAAGCTGTGTGGACATGGTACACGAGATGTCAGGTGCTGTGCGGACATGGTACAGGACATGTCAAGGGCTGTGTGGACATGGTATAGGAGATTTCATAGGCTGTGCGGAAATGGTACAGGAGATGTCAGAGGCTGTGCGGACATGGTACAGGAGATGTCAGGGGCTGTGCGGACATTGTACAGGAGATGTCAGAGGCTGTGCGGACATGGTACAGGAGATGTCAGAGGCTGTGCGGACATGGTACAAGAGATGTGAGAGGCTGTGCGGACATGGTACAGGAGATGTCAGAGGCTGTGTGGACATGGTACAGGAGATGTCAGAAACTGTGTGGACATGGTACAGGAGATGTCAGGCGCTGTGCGGACATGGTACAGGAGATGTCATAGGCTGTGCGGACATGGTACAGGAGATGTCAGAAACTGTGTGGACATGGTACAGGAGATGTCATAGGCTGTGCGGACATGGTACAGGAGATGTCAGAGGTTGCAGACATGATGAGGGGGGTGGGATGAGTGGCAGCAGGGGTGGTGGTGAGGGGGGTGGAATCAGTGGAAGCAGTGGTGATGGTGAGGGGGGTGGGATAAGTGGCAGCAGGGGTGGTGGGATCGTTAGCAGCGGTGGTGGTGAGGGGGGTGGGATCAGTGGCATCAGGGCTGGTGGTGAGGGGGTTGGGATCGGTGGCAGCAGGGGTGGTGATGAGGGGGGTGGGATTGGTGGCAGCGGTGGTGGTGATGAGGGGGGTGGGATCGGTGGTGGTGATGAGGGGGGTGGGGTCGGTGGCGGTGATGGTGAGGAGGGGGGTGGGGTCGGTGGCAGCAGTGGTGTTGATAAGGGGGGTGGGATCGGTGGCAGCGGTGGTGGTGAGGGGGGTGGGATTGGTGGTGGTGGTGAGGGGGATGGGATCGGTGGCAGCGGTGGTGGTGGGGAGGGGGGTTGGATCGGTGGCGGTGGTGAGGGGGGTGGGATCGGAGGCAGTGGGTGGCAGTTGTGGTGGTGAGGGGGGTGGGAATCGGTGGCAGTGGTGGTGGTGGTGAGGAGGGTGGGAATCGGTGGCAGTGGTGGTGGTGAGGGGGGTGGGAATCGGTGGCAGTGGTGGTGAGGGGGGATGTTAATCGGTGGCAGTGGTGGTGGTGAGGGGAGATTAGTGGCAGTGGTGATGGTGGGTGCCATCCTCCCCACCGCCACTGCTTCCCCCCATCCTATCAGGGATAAGATCTGTAGGGGTGGTGAGATCAGCAGGGGGCAGTGGTGGGTGGTGGTCTGGTGGAGGTCGGAGGATGGGATCAATAATTGTACTGCGGATTTTTATTACTAACTTGGTCAGACAGTCGGACAGTCGGACTCATGCTGCTGGGCTGGCGTCTGTGTAGTGGGACTCTCAGCGCCGTCACCGTGACCGTCCGCCTTGCTGACAGTCACATGATCCACCGCCGGCCGGCACCGCGCAGCCACTTCCGCCAGATCTGACGTCATTCCGCTCATAGCGGCTGACGTAGGAAAGACCTCACCAGGGCTGCAGCGGCCATCACAGCGCGGCCGTGGCGCGGTCCCAATAGGGGCTGCGGCGCGGTCCCAATAGCGGCCGCGTCTTAAAGCGGCCACAATCTTAAAGCGGCCCACCGGGAAATTTCCTGGTATCCCGGTTGGCCAGTCCGGCCCTGGTGGCGCCCCTGTGCCCCATATGCACCAGCCGCCACTGCATCATCGTATCTCGACCAGTCATTTAAACTTGTCATGTATTGTTGGCTCCCGGCAATACAGATAAAAATGTATAAAATAAAATGGCATGGGGTCCCCCCCAAAATCCATACCAGACCCTTATCCAAGCATGCAGCCTGGCAGGCCTGGATAGGGGGGGGGGGTGAGCAAACCCCCCCCCCCCCGAACCATTCCAGGCCATTTGCCCTCAACATGGGGAGAGTGCTTTGGGGGGACAAGGGCCTCTTCCCGACAACCCTGGGCTGTGGTTGTGGGGGTATGCGGGTGGGGGCTTATCTGAATCTGGAAGCCCCCTTTAACAAGGGGGCCCCAGATCCGGCCCCCCCCCCCCATGTGAATGGGTGTCGGGCACATCGTATCCATTCACCAAAAAAGTGTACAAAAGGAAAAACCACAGAACACAGTTTTTGACAAGTCCTTTATTAAAAGAAAAATAATGTCCCTCGATGTAAATCCATCACCAATCATGATGCCCGCCAACCTGAAAAATAGAAAAAATTTCAAGAACTCTTCCGCCTCTTCTGAGGCTTCCCGCCATATGCCTGATCTTCAGCTGTGAAAGCTCTTTTATAGGCAAGCGGGCGGGGCCACCCAGGTAAGTCACCCAGTGGTGGAATAGGTTTGTAAGTATTAATTACTCACGTGATCGCGCCTAGGTATTATTAAATAGCTTATATCTAAAGAAAAAGGGGAAAAATGAGCAGCTAGTCTAAACAACAGTGAGTTGTGCAAAAATGTGAAAAGTGTAGGACAGCGCTCAATAATGTGAGTCAAATTTAAATATTTAAATAGGAATAGAAAGGAAGGGGATTTCCCCAAAAGTGCCCAAATATTAAAGTGATTGTGCATATATTGCTATATAAATGACAGTCTTTATAATTCAAAGGTGAAAGTGCAAAAACGTGCAGCAAAAGCAATTATGTGCTTGTTCTTAACCACTTAAGCCCCGGAAGATTTTACCCCCATTCCGACCAGGGGGTATTTTGCGATTCGGCACTGCGTGATTTTAACGGACAATTGCGCGGTCGTGTGACGCTGTACCTAAACAAATTTGGCGTCCTTTTTTTCCCACAAACAGAGCTTTCTTTTGGTGGTATTTGATCACCTGTGCGATTTTTTAATCACGCGCTATAAACAAAAAAAGAGCGTCAATTTTGCAAAAATAGCAATATTTTTCACATTTTTTTATATGAAATTCCCCCCCAAAAAAATGTAAAAATCAACATTTTTTAACATTTTCGGCCAATTTGTTTTATGCTACCTATGTTTGGTAAAAAAAATCGCAAAAAGCGTATTTTGATTGGTTTGCGCAAAAGTTTTTTTTAACGCGTAATGGCGGCGATCTGCGATTTTTTTTGCGGTACTGCGACATTGCGGCAGACAGATCGGACCCTTGACTGACATTTTTGACACTTTTGGGGTTACCAGTGACATTTCTACAGTAATCAGTGCTATATATATATGCACTGTTACTGTAAAAATACACTGGTAGTGAAGGGGTTAACTTTATTTGGGAGGGAGGGGCTGTGTGTGTCCCTAGGGGCGTGCTTTCTACGGTGATTGGCTGTGGCTTGAGCTGTAAGGACACTGATCAACGGATCTACATAGTAGATCCATGTGATCAGTGTCTTTGCAGTGAGGAGAATGACAGGCAGCTTGTTTACACAAGCTGCCTGTCATTCTCCCTCTCCCCCGCCGATCGCAGAGTGGCCGGCGGACATCGGGTCCGCTGGTCACACGCGCGGGGGGGTCAGTGACCACGCGGGAGCGGGAGCGCGCCTCCGGGGGCGCGCGCTCGCTCCCTAGACCCTCACAAGCAAGCAACGTAGACCTACGTTAGTTTGCCTGTGAGGGGCTGACCGCCGACGTAGATAGTCGTGCGGCGGTCGGCAAGTGGTTAAAGTGCTTCATGTGCAGCAAAATTGTATTTCTTCATGCCGTCACCTGGTGCTCAGCCCACTTACCAGACGACCCCTTGGGGTCTAGCGTAGGTAAATGGTATCTTTAGTCCCAGTATCTCCTATCTCCCCACTGGAACCCTCCATTCCCCAAATTCAGTGGTTCTTAACCTGGGTGAGTCAGTCTTGCGGGTTCGGCGGGGGGGGGGGGTTCAACGGGGAAATTGCTCCCCCCGAGAAAATATTACTGATTGTGAGGCCAAGCGCACCCGGGAAATCAGAGCTGTGGTCGGGACAACTCACAGCCATTACAAATAGACACTTGACGCTCCGCCCCCTGTACCTCCTCCAGCAGGTTTCCAGCTGCTTGCTGCTTGAGTGGGCGGGATGGGGATGTACCTGACCACGGAGATTGCGCCCGCCTGGAAGAGGGAAGTGTGAGCAGCTGAGCAGAGGGAGCCGAGTGAATGTTCCTGGAGGTAGGCTCAGCTAGCTGTACATGGTGGATTCGTTTACAATCACCTCTATGCTACATCTGCTGAGTTACTGCAGCTTAGCATAGAGGTGCTGTTAGCTGACAGATGGAAATGCATATCCTTTTCATTTATCTCAATAAAGCATTGTGAATGCCCCCTGGTGTGTGCCCTCCTGATACCCCATGGTATGCCCCCCAACCCCCCCCCCCCCAGTGTGTGCCCTCATGATACCCCATGGTATGCCCCCCAACCCCCCCCAGTGTGTGCCCTCCTGATACCCCATGGTATGCCCCCCAACCCCCCCCAGTGTGTGCCCTCCTGACACCCTATGGTATTCCCCCCCACCCCCCCTCCAGTGTGTGCCCTCCTGACACCCCATGGTATGCCCTCCCAACACCCCCAGCATGTGCCCTCCTGATACTCCATGGCATGCCCTCCCAACACCTCCCCCCCAGTGTGCGCCCTCCTGACACCCCATGGTATGCCCCACCAACCCCCCCCCCCCAGTGTGTGCCCTCCTGACACCCCATGGTATGCCCCCCCAACTCCCCACCCCAGTGTGTGCCCTCTTGATACCCCATGGTATGCCCCCCAACCCCCCCCAGTGTGTGCCCTCCTGACACCCCATGGCATGCCCTCCCAACCCCCCACCCCAGTGTGTGCCCTCCAGATACCCCATGGTATGCCCCCCAACCCCCCCCCCAGTGTGTGCCCTTCTGACACCCCATGGTATGCCCTCCCAACACCCCCAGTGTGTGCCCTCCTGATACCCCATGGCATGCCCTCCCAACACCTCCCCCCAGTGTGCGCCTTCCTGACACCCCATGGTATGTCCTCCCAACACCTCCCTCCCAGTGTGTGCCCTCCTGACACCCCATGGTATGCCCTCCTAACCCCTCCCAGTGTGTGCCCTCCTGACACCCCATGGTATGCCCTCCCAGCACCTCCCCCCAGTGTGTTTCCTCCTGACACCCCATGGTATGTCCTCCCAACCCCCCCCCCCAGTGTGTGCCCTCCTGACACCCCATGGTATGTCCTCCCAACCCCCCCCCCCCCAGTGTGTGCCCTCCTGATACCCCATGGTATGTCCTCCCAACCCCCCCGCCCAGTGTGTGCCCTCCTGATACCCCATGGTATGCCCTCCCAACACCTCCCTCCCAGTGTGTGCCCTCCTGACACCCCATGGTATGCCCTCCCAACACCTCACCCCAGTGTGTTCCCTCCTGACACCCCATGGTATGTTCTCCCAACCCACCCCCAGTGTGTGCCCTCCTGATACCCCATGGTAAGCCCTCCCAACACCTCCCCCCCAGTGTGTGCCCTCCTGACACCCCATGGTATGCCCTCCTAACCCCTCCCCGTGTGTGCCCTCCTGACACCCCATGGTATGCCCTCCCAACACCTCCCCCCAGTGTGTTTCCTCCTGACACCCCATGGTATGTCCTCCCAACCCCCCCCCCCAGTGTGTGCCCTCCTGATACCCCATGGTATGCCCTCCCAACACCTCCCTCCCAGTGTGTGCCCTCCTGACACCCCATGGTATGCCCTCCCAACCCCCCACCCCAGTGTGTGCCCTCCTGACACCCCATGGTATGCCCTCCCAACCCCACCCCCCAAGTGTGTGCCCCCTGACACCCCATGGTATTCCCTCCCAACCCCACCCCAGTGTGTGCCCTCCTGACACCCCATGGTATGCCCTCCGACCCCCCCCCCCCCCCCAGTATTTTTGTGTGAAAATCATGTTTTAATGGTTTTAGTTCTTTAATGGTTTTGTTCATCTTGTGCACCTATGTATAAATATATACCTAAATATATACCTATGTTTTGAATTTGAAAAAAATCATATTTTATTTTTCGAATTAAGAAGGGTTCGGTGAATGCGCATATGAAACTGGTGGGGTTCAGTACCTCCAACAAGGTTAAGAACCACTGCCCTAATTATTTTTGTTGCCCTTCTCCGGACTCTCTCCAGTTCCAGCACATCCTTCCTGAGGACCGGTGACCAGAAGTGGACAGAATACTCGAGATGTGGCCGGACCAGAGTCTTGTAGAGTGGGAGAATAATCTCTTTATTTCTGGAGTGAATCCCCTTTTTTATACATCCCAGTATTCTGTTGGCTTTGCTTGCAGCCGCTTGGCATTGCATGCCACTGCCAAGCCTGTTGTCTACCAGTACCCCCAGGTCCTTTTCCATCCTAGACTCACCCAGAGATTCCCCCCCTAGTGAGGAGCTTGCTTTCGTGTTTCTGGCACCCAAGTGCATTAATTTACATTTTTCAACATTAAACCTCATCTGCCATGTAGTTGCCCCCCCCCCCCATTATTTTGTTCAGGTCCGCTTGTAAGGTTTCCACATCCTGCATAGAAGATATTGGCATGCTTAGTTTAGTATCATCCGCAAATACTGAGATTGTACTAGATATCCCCTCCTCTAGATCATTTATGAATAAATTAAACAGGATTGGCCCCAGGACAGAACCCTGGGGGACCCCACTTTCCACACCCGCCCAATCCGAGTACTCCCCATTAATCACCACCCTCTGTACTCTCCCCTGGAGCCAGTTCTCTATCCAGGTACTCACCTTATGGTCCATACCTACCTTCCTTAGTTTGTACAGTAAGCGTTTGTGGGGAACGGTGTCAAAGGCCTTTGCAAAGTCCAGATACACCACATCCACAGACCTTCCTTTATCCAGATACACCACATCCACAGACCTTCCTTTATCCAGATACACCACATCCACAGGCTTACCTTTATCCAGATACACCACATCCACAGACCTTCCTTTATCCAGATACACCACATCCACAGGTCTTCCTTTATCCAGATACACCACATCCACAGGCCTTCCTTTATCCAGATACACCACATCCACAGGCCTTCCTTTATCCAGATACACCACATCCACAGGTCTTCCTTTATCCAGATACACCACATCCACAGGCCTTCCTTTATCCAGATACACCACATCCACAGGCCTTCCTTTATCCAGATACACCACATCCACAGGCCTTCCTTTATCCAGATACACCACATCTACAGGCCTTCCTTTATCCAGATACACCACATCCACAGACCTTCCTTTATCCAGATACACCACATCCACAGACCTTCCTTTATCCAGATACACCACATCCACAGACCTTCCTTTATCCAGATACACCACATCTACAGGCTTACCTCTATCCAGATACACCACATCCACAGGCCTTCGTTTATCCAGATACACCACATCCACAGGCCTTCCTTTATCCAGATACACCACATCCACAGGCCTTCCTTTATCCAGATACACCACATCCACAGGCCTTCCTTTATCCAGATACACCACATCCACAGACCTTCCTTTATCCAGATACACCACATCCACAGACCTTCCTTTATCCAGATACACCACATCCACAGACCTTCCTTTATCCAGATACACCACATCCTCAGACCTTCCTTTATCCAGATACACCACATCCACAGACCTTCCTTTATCCAGATACACCACATCTACAGGCTTACCTTTATCCAGATACACCACATCCACAGACCTTCCTTTATCCAGATTCACCACAGACCTTCCTTTATCCAGATACACCACATCCACAGTCCTTCCTTTATCTAGGTGGCAGCTCACTTCATCGTAGAAGGTTAATAGATTGGTTTGGCAAGAACGATTTTTCATGAATCCATGCTGATTACTACTAATAATACTGTTTTCATTACTAAAGTCTTGTATGTGGTCCCTTAACATCCCCTCCAATATCTTGCAGACTATTGAAGTTAGGCTGACCGGCCTATAGTTACCCGGGATATATCTCGGCCCTTTTTTTAAATATTGGTACCACGTTGGCTTATTTCCAATCAGCTGGCCCCATACTCGTCTGTAGACTATCCATAAAAATCAGGAACATTGGTCTGGCTATCACCTGGCTGAGTTCCTTGAGTTCCTTAAGGACCCTCGGGTGTAAGCCATCTGGTCCCGGTGACTTTTTTATGTTAAGTGCAATCAATGCAGCCTCACCAGTGCCCATGAAATCATCAATGCAGACTCATCAGTGCCCATCAATGCAGGCTGATCAGTGCCCATTAGCTCAGCCTTACCTGTGCCCATCATTGCAGCCTGATCAGACAGTGCCCATCAGCATAGCCTCACCCCTGCCCATCAGCTCAGCCTCACCCCTGCCTATCAGCACAGCCTTGCCAGTGCCCATTAATGCAGCCTGATCAGACAGTGCCCATCAGCTTAGCCTCACCCCTACCCATCAGCGCAGCCTTTGCCTGTGCCCAACCACGCAGCCATGCCAGTGCCCATCAGCTCAGCCTTACCTGTGTCCATCAGACAGTGCCCATTAACGCAGCCTTTCCAGTGCCCATCAACGCAGCCTGGTCAGTGCATGGGGAGAGGAGAGCAGCCAGTTTAAACTGAGCGGGGATCTTCCGCTTACCCGGTGCCATGCCATTCTGAATGGGGGGGGGGTCTGCGTCATTATAATCACCTGGTGCACTCTCAGTGTTCTGGTGAGGAAAGCTGCAGTGTCTGCATCCCATTAGAAGTATTTAACCCTTGGGGAATATCTCACCAAAACTGAAATTCCTATTGCGGGGGATGTGACGGTACTCATGGTCACTGGGAGTAAAAGACAGATACTTAAGGGACACTGAGAAAATGGTTTGGATAACCTCAAATAGGAGAGTAATATTTATCAACAATATCTCTCAAGAAATTTCAAGATCTGATCCCACTTTACACTGTGAGACCTGTAGACTGTTGCCATGAAGTCTGTGACTCCTAAATACTCATAGTAATACGTAGATGTGTATTCCAGGTACTTCAATGTAGGAGATGGACAGACTGTAACTGGCTGGCTCTCTCTATTGTCTATCTATTGCGGTGTGATGTGGATTGTGTTAAGTCTGCCTGTTCCATTGTTAAATGTTAATGAACTCACATATTGTTTCTGTCCAGATGGCTAGATAATTAGTTCAGGTTCATTCTATTTCTGTATACAATTTCATCTGCATATGATAATGTAATCAGGCAAGCCCTGACCTGTGTGTGGTAATCTGATCAGGACAGGGGAGGTCCATGCTGTATATACAGTATATTCTGTGTGACTGTTCAATAAACAGAGATTCCAGTACAAGCTAAGTTGTCACCTAGCTTTGTATGGGGGACGGCTGGGAAAATCTGATATCTATGTTCATGACTGGGAGGAAGCCATATACTGACAGAAGTCCACAAATACAGTATGGGTTGGTGTTCCATTACAGGGGATGCCAAAAAATCTGACTTTTATCTTAGTGCAGACTTCTGGGAAAATCAGTGAGCCACTCAAATGAGCAGGAAATTACATTTCTGGGGGGGGGGGGGGGTGTTCTGTATACTATCTGTGTACAGAGCGCCACCAGGTGGCCATATTGCATTTTACAGAAAATGACAGCAGCTGCAGATTGAATAAGAAAGATCAGTTTTAATAACCTGCTATTACAGCACGGCTTTCTAGTGTGACTATTTATTTTTTTTTTGCTATTTTTTTTTCCCATGAAAGTGGAGTTTCCCTTTAAACATTCATTAGCATTTCTATGGACTGGTATTTTTCCCGCTTTATAATGTCAAAGCTTCAAGAGACGCCTTAACAGCTGGTAAAGGGTCGGCAGCAATAAAAATAATGCAATAAACCCTGAGAGTGCCATTATAAACCATCATATCTTTAGAAAATATTATAAAATCTATAATATAAAGTAATAATCCGGCTTCACATTAGACTGGAGCTGAGATATGTAATAAAGTCAGAGTTCTTGTCTCCGGAATCTCAGGGGAGAGATAGACCCACCATATGGAGTCTCCGCAGGATCACCACATGTGACAACAATGTGCGCAGGAGATACAAGGAATCCCGGAGAATCAAAGAGAACGTCAATTACTGCACACATCTCCTGTAATATATTACAGGCAAAGAGAAAAAATACATTTCTAAATATTTCCTTACTCTATTTACTATAAAATATTGCACATTACTTACATAGATACCTAGCTATATATTATTATAATACAATTGCCTTAAAACTGACCTTCAGTCATTTTTTCATCTTTCCATCTATTGAATCCTCTGCCTCTGTTTTAACTTTGGATAGAAAAACAAACGCCAGTAAATACCTTGTACAGCCCATTTCCTCTTTCTTGTCTTTGCCAGCAAGAGAGGAGGGGTGAGTCATAGGAGAGCCAAGGAGAGCTGCAAAGCTGAAGAGGGCTGGATGAGGGCGGAAATAACAGGAGACTGCAGAGATCCAGGAGTATTCATCCAGAGAGGAGAAATCTGCCGGCAAGCAGTGCTGTGATGTGTCTGTATATATGTGTATATATATATATATATATGTGTGTGTGTGTGTGTGTGTGTGTGTATACAGTATCTCACAAAAGTAAGTACACCCCTCACATTTTTGTAAATATTTTATTCTATCTTTTCATTTGACAACACTGAAGAAATGACACTTTGCTACAATGTAAAGTAGTGAGTGTACAGCTTGTATAACAGTGTAAATTTACTGTCCCCTCAAAATAACTCAACACACAGCCATTAATGTCTAAACCACTGGCAACAAAAGTAAGTACACCCCTAAGTGACAACACACAGCCATTAATGTCTAAACCACTGGCAACAAAATTCAGTACACCCCTAAGTGACAATGTCCAAAATGGGCCCAATTAGCCATTTTCCCTCCCCGGTGTCATGTGACTCGTTAGTGTTACAAGGTCTCAGGTGTGAATGGGGAGCAGGTGTGTTAAAGTGGAGTTCCACCCATTTTTACAAGTTGAAATGTATGTAATCCCCTTCAAATATGCTTTTGGCAATGTAAACAATTTTTTTTTTTTATTTTAAGGAAATACCTTTAATCTTCTTTATTAATCTGCACTTCCGGGTCCTGCTGCCTTTCCGTGATTACGTCACTCGGCGATTCGCAAGGGCTCCTGGGACATGTATCCCAGCAGCCCTTGCAATTCGCCTAGTGACGAAATTTCGTGTCATTTTCAGTTCTCAGGGATGTATTGCATTCAGTCTGTGCTCCGCCCCGCCTCCTCTCAGTGACTGAAAGCATTACATCCCATAGAGCTCACTGAGAGGAGGAGGGGGGGGGGGGGCAGTTTGTCGGATACATTATCCGACGATAGACAGAGAGCAGAGGGGACAGAATCTAATGTCAGATTCTGCCTCGCTCTCTGCGCTATCTTTACTATCGCTGTACGGATTATTCTTATAGGAGATTCATAGTGAGAAATGGCGGAATATTATCTGATTACAGAACAGTCACGGGGAACATTAAAGGGGCACTCTCACCGCACGGGGACACTGATGTAAAGGAGAACTTTCATGGGGACACGGATGTAATATATGAACATTAAAGGGGAACTCTGACTTGAACATTAAAGCGGAACGCTGACTGGAACATTAAAGGGGAACTCTGACTGGAATATTAAAGGGGAACTCTGACTAGAATATTAAAGGGGAACTCTAGCCAGAAGAAATAAAGGGGAACTCTGACTGGAATAAAAAAGAGGTACTCTGACGGGGACACTGATGAAAAGGGAGACTCTGACTGGGACACATCCGTGTCCCTGTCAGAGTGCTCCTTTATATCTAGTGTGTCCCCGTCAGAGTCCTCCTTTAAATCCATGTCCCCATCAGAGTGCCCCTTTACATCTAGTGTGTCCCTATCAGAGTCCTCCTTTACATCTGTTTCCCTGTCAGAGTGCCCCTTTACATCCAGTGTCCCCGCCAGAGTCCTCCTTTACATCCAGTGTCCCCGCCAGAGTCCTCCTTTACATCCAGTGTCCCGGTCAGAGTTCCCCTTTATTTTTTTCCGGTCAGAGTTCCCCTTTAATATTCTGGTCAGAGTTCCCCTTTATTATTCCGGTCAGAGTTCCCCTTTATTATTCCGGTTAGAGTTCCCCTTTAATATTCCGGTCAGAGCTCCCCTTTATTATTCCAGTCAGAGTTCACCTTTAACCGGTTGCCGACCGCCGCACGACTATATACTGCGGCGGTCAGCCCCGGCCAGGCAGAGTGACGTATCGGTACGTCACTCGCCTGTCACTGACTTGCGAGCCTATCGCGGGCGGGCGCGCGCCCGCCGAGGCGCGCGCCCGCCGCGGCTCGTTCACAGGCAAGTCAGTGCGTGTGACCGGCGGACTCGATGTCCGCCAGTCACACTGCGATCGCTCCTGTGAAGGGAGAAAGACAGAGCAGCTTGTGTAAACAAGCTGCCTGTCAGTTCTCCCTGTGTAAAAGTGAAGATCTGTCCGTTCTACTATGTAGAACGGTTGATCTTTGCTTTTACACCAATAGGAATGTCCCTACACAGTTAGAATCACGCCCCTAGGACACACTTAACCCCTCCCTGTCCAATAAAGTTAACCCCTTCCCTGCCAGTGTCATTTTTGCAGTAACAGTGCATATGTATAGCACTGATTACTGTAGTAATGTCACTGGTAACCCCAAAAGTGTCAAAAATGTCAGTCAAGGGTCCGATCTGTCCGCCGCAATGTCGCAGTACCGAAAAAAAAATCGCAGATCGCCGCCATTACGCGTTAAAAAAAAAACCACCAAAAATGACAAAAATCTTTCCCTTTGTTAGTAAACGCGATAACTTTTGCGCAAACCAATCAAAATACGCTTTTTGCGATTTTTTTTACCAAACATAGGTAGCATAAAACAAATTGGCCGAAAAATGTTAAAAAATTTTGATTTTTACTTTTTTTTTTGGGGAATTTCATATAAAAAAATGTGAAAAATATTGTTATTTTTGCAAAATTTACGCTCTTTTTTTGTTTATAGCGCGTGATCAAAAAATCGCACAGGTGATCAAATACCACCAAAAGAAAGCTCTGTTTGTGGGAAAAAAAGGACGTCAAATTCGTTTAGGTACAGCGTCGCACGACCGCGCAATTGTCCGTTAAAGTCACGCAGTAAAAAATCGCAAAAAAACCCCTGGTCCTTTAGCAGCCAAATCCTCCGGGGCTTAAGTGGTTAATATCCCAGTCAGAGCTCCCCTTTATTATTCTGGTCAGAGTTCCCCTTTAATATTCCAGTCAGAGTTCCCCTTTAATATACATATATTACACCCGTGTCCCCATGAGAGTTTTCCTTTACATCGTGTCCCCATGCTGTGAGAGTTCCCCTTTAATGTGCCCCGAGCTGTGTGACTGTTCTGTAATCAGATAATATTCCGCCATTTCTCACTATGAATCTCCTATAAGAATAATCCGCTCCGTCCCGCCATGCATTATTGGACAAGACACCGGTCTGGAAATAACGCAAAATTTTGTCATTAGGCGATTCGGAAGGGCTGCTGTGATAAATGACGCCGCTATCCCAGGAGCCCTCGCGAGTCTCCGAGTGACGTAAGCGCCTATAGGCGGCCGGACCCGGAAGTGCGGATGAATAAAGAAGAAAAACTGAATTTCCTTACAAAAAATAAAAAAATAGTTTGCATTGTGTGTGTCTCTATGTCTCTCTCTCTCTTTGTCTCTCTCTCTGTCTCCTGCACTCGTGTCTTCCGGGAGGCGGGGGAAGGGATATAGAGGGCGGCAACTTCCTCCTCAGCCGATGTCTCTATAGCAACCTGTACTATGCCTAAAGCATAGGACTGCCCATGTGCGGGATTGCCCCCTGCGTTCTGGGTAGCCAGAATGAACAGCAAGCAGGAAGAAGGTCACTAAGTCTTACACTGCGGCTTCAGATGCCCTTAGTAAAGATGGCCACGCACAGGCAGCAATTTTAAAAGAAAGATTTTCACTAAACAAATACACTGCTCAACTTATAAATATGCAAATAGCGGTTTTGTCAAGCGAGTTGTATTAATATTAATGAGCTATTTTTGTTTAAAAATTTATTCTGAGGGTGGAACTCCACTTTAAATTTGGTGTTATCGCTCTCACTCTCTCATACTGGTCACTGGAAGTTCAACATGGAACCTCATGGCAAAGAACTCTCTGAGGATCTGAAAAAAAGAATTGTTGCTCTACATAAAGATGGCCTAGGCTATAAAAAGTTTGCTCAGACCCTGAAACTGAGCTGCAGCACGGTGGCCAAGACCATACAGCGGTTTACCAGGACAGGTTCCTCTCAGAACAGGCTTTGCCATGGTCCACCAAAGAAGTTGAGTGCCATGCTCAAGTTCAGACACACAAGGTAACACACACACAGGGTACAATGCCAATTAAAGGTTACTTTCCCAAATCTGTGGCTTTCTAAATTCCAGTTATCATCTGTGTATAAATAATCAATGAGTAACACGGTAATGGAACTTTATAAAGGTGGAAAAGGATGTAAAAAGACATCCAAAGCCTTGAATATGCCAGTCAGTACTGTTTAATCACTTATTAAGAAGTAGTAAATTCGGGGATCTCCTGATACTAAGCTAAGGTCATGAAGACCAAGAAAGATTGCAGCCACACCTGCCAGAAGATCTGTTTGGGATACAAAGAAAACCCCCACAGGAACCCCAGGAGGAATACAGGCTCCTCTGGAAAAAGACGATGTGGTTGCTTCAAGGAGCACAATATGACCATACTTGAACAAATATGAGCTGCCTGGTCGAGTTGCCAGAAATGTTTCCATTTTTTTTCCCTGTGCCTTCCCATCTCTAGCTTAGATACAGCAGTGGGAGCCATTGGTCAATCAGAGCCAGTGACGAGGGAGTGGAGGGTGGGGCTGAGCTCCGTTCTGTATCTCTTAAAGACTCCCAAAGACAGACAGCTCTGGAGCAAGCATGCGCAAGTGCCCCCGTTGCAAGTGGCTTGCTATGGAGGGCACTCAGCGGGGGAAGGAGGTAAGCCAGGAGCACCGGTGGGGGGACGGGAGAAGAGGAGGATTGGGCTGCTCTGAGCAAATCTTTTGTTAAGGTCTTCATGTTTGAATATAATGTCATAGACAGATTATTTATCATTGTAAAAGAAAATTTTACACAATTCTTTTTTTTTTTTTTTATTCAAAAATGTTCAGTAAAACCTCAAAAAACATCTTTGGAAAAAAAAAACTTTTTTTTCAAAATTTTCCATGCCTTCCCATCTTTACCCCATGATAAGTCACTTGCTATGGGGTCACTTGTGGGGGCTCGCTCCTGAGCCAGGTTGCGTGCGTCTATTGACACACACAGAGTGGCTTAGCCCCCATCCCCGCTCTCTGCGTACAGGATTTGATTTACAGCAGCAGGAGCCAATGTAAATAGCTCAATATCTGTTCATGTAGCACCCTCCAAGATAGATGGCGAAGATGTTAGACAAATGTAATTCTTTTTGGCTCTCCTGTAATCAGTGGAGCAGTTGTTGAATGCTTTGGGCTGTTCTGTGTTTCACAGCCTGCAGGTTTCATTGCTTCTCCCTGTATTCTAGATATTTCTAGAATCATAGTGGGCTTGGAAGTCAAAATAAGCAATTTGAAAAATTATGGGATTTCAGCAGCTCCCTGGGGAGGTGTGCCCACTAGGTGGCTGGAGAGCACATAAATAGCCTGAGCAGCCACGTTCCTGTTCTGCTAGAGGAGTTCCCAGCCTGAGGAACAGACTGCTGGAGTTTGCTGCATGTTCATAGAGGTCCCAGCTGTGGCAAAGCTGGGGGGGGGGGGGGCTACTTCTTAAATCCTCCTCTGAAGCTAATTAGAGGGAATTTCACCTAGGGTCCTGATCTAGAGAGTCACTGAAGAGTTCTCTTCAAGTTGGAAGTTCGATTGTCCTGGAGCATTGTGAGCACTGACCTCACCTTCACTGATGGGTGTATAATTTTATTTGTCAATTTAAAAAAAAAAAAAATACATAGACCACACTGTTAAAAAATGCCTGTGTCAATTTTTCAAATTTCACATAGAATGTTTGCGATACGGTCGAAGAGTAGCAATTCCGACACGTTTCACCAGACGCGGTTTCTTCTGGGGATGTGTTTAATGCTACTTCTATGGTCAATTGTCACAGACTTTAATATACAAATCAGAGCTGCATCACCGTGAATAATCGGCTGTTTGAGATCCAAGTGAGCCCCAGGTGGTCTTGATAGTCAACCACAGGAGGGGTAATTAGAATAGTAAACTTGATTTTTCTGAGTAGTCAAATCCAAGGATCCCTATGATCGAAGTTAGACTTACAACGGTACAAAGACAATAGATGTCTGTATGTCTCTATATATTGGAGGACCCCGTTGATCATCAGCTGTAATGGCCTGGGTTTCGTATGCAGCGGTCCCTGTCTTGCGGCTCCCCCGGGAGCTCTTTTCCTTCGGGTGGAGGAGCCAGTGGTAGCTCTATGATTTGCTCCTGCATAGAGAATGTTCAGGGAGGCTTAGCAAAGTGAAGTGTACATCCCCTAGACCACATATGTCAAACATGAGGGTCGAATCCCAGGCCTTGCCATGTGGCCCTCGCACTCAGCTTTGCAGCCAGAGCCGGGATTGTGGCAGGACTTCAATTCCGCCACCTCTGTCTCTCACTCTCCACTCCCTCTCCCCATTGCCGTCCAGCTTTGTTTCCAGATGTAACAGATCCCTGCACGCCCTCATGGCGGGAAAAGATCTCCAGAGAGAGAGAACAATCTCCCTGCAAAGCAAGGCACCTTAAACTATGTATGTAATGCACCCCTGAACTCTGCACTCTGTATGTAAAACACCCCTGAACTCCGCACTTTGTGTACATAACGCACCCCTGAACTCTGCACTCTGTAAGTAATGCACCCCTGAACTCCACACTCTGTACGTAACACACCCCTGAACTCCACACTTTGTACGTAACACACCCCTGAACTCCACACTCTGTACATAACGCACCCCTGAACTCCACACTCTGTAAGTAATGCACCCCTGAACTCCACACTCTGTACGTAACACACCCCTGAACTCCACACTCTGTACGTAACGCACCCCTGAACTCCACACTCTGTAAGTAATGCACCCCTGAACTCCACACTCTGTACGTAACACACCCCTGAACTCCACACTTTGTACGTAACACACCCCTGAACTCCACACTCTGTACATAACGCACCCCTGAACTCCACACTCTGTAAGTAATGCACCCCTGAACTCCACACTCTGTACGTAACACACCCCTGAACTCCACACTCTGTACATAACGCACCCCTGAACTCCACACTCTGTAAGTAATGCACCCCTGAACTCCACACTCTGTACGTAATTCACCCCTGAACTCCACACTCTGTACGTAACGCACCCCCGAACACCGCACTTTGTACTTAATGCACCCCTGAACATCGCACTCTGTACGTAACACACCCCTGAACTCCACACTCTGTACGTAACGCACCCCTGAACTCCACACCTCCACACTCTGTACGTAACGCACCCCTGAACTCCACACTCTGTACGTAACGCACTCCTGAACTCCGCATTCTGTACGTAACACACCCCTGAACTCCACACTCTGTAAGTAATGCACCCCTGAACTTCGCACTCTGTACGTAACACACCTGAACTCTGCAAAGATCTCCAGAGAGAGAGAACAATCTCCCTGCAAAGCAAGGCACCTTAAACTATGTATGTAATGCACCCCTGAACTCTGCACTCTGTACGTAAAACACCCCTGAACTCCGCACTTTGTGTACATAACGCACCCCGGAACTCTGCACTCTGTAAGTAATGCACCCCTGAACTCCACACTCTGTACGTAACACACCCCTGAACTCCACACTTTGTACGTAACACACCCCTGAACTCCACACTCTGTACATAACGCACCCCTGAACTCCACACTCTGTAAGTAACACACCCCTGAACTTCGCACTCTGTACGTAACACACACCTGAACTCTGCACTCTGTACGTAACGCACCCCTGAACTCCGCACTCTGTACATAACGCACCCCTGAACTCCGCACTCTGTACGTAACACACCCCTGAACTCCGCACTCTGTACGTAACACACCCCTGAACTCGGCACTCTGTACATAACGCACTCCTGAACTCCGCACTCTGTACGTAACACACACCTGAACTCTACACTTTGTACGTAAAAGATCTCCAGAAAAGATCTCCAGAGAGAGAGAACAATCTCCCTGCAAAGCAAGGCACCTTAAACTATGTATGTAATGCACCCCTGAACTCTGCACTCTGTACGTAAAACACCCCTGAACTCCGCACTTTGTGTACATAACGCACCCCTGAACTCTGCACTCTGTAAGTAATGCACCCCTGAACTCCACACTCTGTACGTAACACACCCCTGAACTCCACACTTTGTACGTAACACACCCCTGAACTCCACACTCTGTACATAACGCACCCCTGAACTCCACACTCTGTAAGTAATGCACCCCTGAACTTCGCACTCTGTACGTAACACACCCCTGAACTCCACACTCTGTACGTAACGCACCCCTGAACTCCACACTCTGTAAGTAATGCACCCCTGAACTCCACACTCTGTACGTAACACACCCCTGAACTCCACACTTTGTACGTAACACACCCCTGAACTCCACACTCTGTACATAACGCACCCCTGAACTCCACACTCTGTAAGTAATGCACCCCTGAACTCCACACTCTGTACGTAACACACCCCTGAACTCCACACTTTGTACGTAACACACCCCTGAACTCCACACTCTGTACATAACGCACCCCTGAACTCCACACTCTGTAAGTAATGCACCCCTGAACTCCACACTCTGTACGTAACACACCCCTGAACTCCACACTCTGTACGTAACGCACCCCTGAACTCCACACTCTGTACGTAACACACCCCTGAACTCCACACTTTGTACGTAACACACCCCTGAACTCCACACTCTGTACATAACGCACCCCTGAACTCCACACTCTGTAAGTAATGCACCCCTGAACTCCACACTCTGTACGTAACACACCCCTGAACTCCACACTCTGTACGTAATTCACCCCTGAACTCCACACTCTGTACGTAACGCACCCCCGAACACCGCACTTTGTACTTAATGCACCCCTGAACATCGCACTCTGTACGTAACACACCCCTGAACTCCACACTCTGTACGTAACGCACCCCTGAACTCCACACCTCCACACTCTGTACGTAACGCACCCCTGAACTCCACACTCTGTACGTAACGCACTCCTGAACTCCGCATTCTGTACGTAACACACCCCTGAACTCCGCATTCTGTACGTAACACACCCCTGAACTTCGCACTCTGTATGTAACACACACCTGAACTCTGCACTCTGTACGTAACGCACCCCTGAACTCCGCACTCTGTACATAACGCACCCCTGAACTCCGCACTCTGTACGTAACACACCCCTGAACTCCGTACTCTGTACGTAACACACCCCTGAACTCGGCACTCTGTGCGTAACACACACCTGAACTCCACACTCTGTACATAACACACCCCCGAACACCGCACTTTGTACTTAATGTACCCCTGAACATCGCACTCTGTACGTAATGAACCCCTGAACTCCTCAATCTGTACGTAACGCACCCCTGAACTCCATACTCTGTACGTAACACACCCCTCAATTCTGCACCCTATACATAACGCACCCCTGAACTCCACACTCTGTACGTAACACACCCATGAACTCCACACTCTATACGTAACACACCCCTGAACTCCACACTCTGTACGTTACTCACCCCTGAACTCCACACTCTATACGTAACACACCCATGAACTCCACACTCTGTACGTAAAACACCTGAACTCCTCACTCTGTACGTAACACACCCCTGAACTCCACACTCTGTACGTAACACACCCCTGAACTCCACACTCTATACGTAACACACCCCTGAACTCCACACTCTGTACGTTACTCACCTATGAACTCTACACTCTGTAGGTAACACACCCCTGAACTCCACACTCTGTAGGTAAAACACCCCTGAACTCCTCACTCTGTACGTAACACACCCCTGAACTCCACACTCTGTACGTAATGCATCCCCTGAATTCTGCACCCTGTACATAACACACCCCGACCTCCACACTCTGTACATAACGCACACCCGAATTCCGCACCCTGTATATAACACACCCCCAAACTCCTCACTCTGTATATAACACACCCCCAAACTCCTCACTCTGTATGTAACACACCCCTGAACTCCTCACTCTGTACATAACACACCCCCGAACTCCGCACCCTGTACATAACGCACCCCCGAACTCCTCACTCTGTACCTAACACATCCCTGAACTCCACACTCTGTACGTAACACACCCCTGAACTCCACACTCTGTACGTAACACGCCCCTGAACTCCACACTCTGTACGTAAAACACCTGAACTCCTCACACTGTACGTAACACACCCCTGAACTCCACACTCTGTACGTAACACACCCCTGAACTCCTCACTCTGTACGTAACACGCCCCTGAACTCCACACTCTGTACGTAATGCACCCCTGAATTCTGCACCCTGTACATAACGCACCCCGACCTCCACACTCTGTACATAACGCACCCCCGAACTCCACACTCTGTATATAACACACCCCCAAACTCCTCACTCTGTACGTAACACACCCCTAAACTCCACACTCTGTACGTAACACACCCCTAAACTCCACACCCCGTACATAACGCACCCCCGAACTCCTCACTCTGTACGTAACACACCCCTGAACTCCACACTCTGTACATAACGCACCCCTGAACTCCACACTCTGTACATAACGCACCCCTGAACTCCACACTCTGTACGTAACGCACCCCCAAACTCCATACTCTGTACGTAACACACTCCTGAACTCCGCACTCTGTACGTAATGCATCCCTTAACTCCTCACTCTGCACGTAACGCACCCCCAAACTCCATTGTCTGTACGTAATGCACCCCTGAACTCCGCACCCTGTACGTAATGCACCCCTGAACTCCACACTCTGTACGTAACAAACCCCTGAACTCTAAACTCTGTACGTAATGCACCCCTGAACTCTGCATTCTGTACATAACGCAACCCTGAACATTGCACTCTGTACGTAACACACCCCTAAACTCCACACTCTGTACGTAACGCACCCCTGAACTCCACACCTCCACACTCTGTACGTAACGCACCCCTGAACTCCACACTCTGTACGTAACGCACTCCTGAACTCCGCATTCTGTACGTAACACACCCCTGAACTCCGCATTCTGTTCGTAACACACCCCTGAACTTCGCACTCTGTACGTAACACACACCTGAACTCTGCACTCTGTACGTAACGCACCCCTGAACTCCGCACTCTGTACGTAACACACCCCTGAACTCCGCACTCTGTACGTAACACACCCCTGAACTCGGCACTCTGTACGTAACGCACACCTGAACTCCACACTCTGTACGTAACACACCCCCGAACACCGCACTTTGTACTTAATGTACCCCTGAACATCGCACTCTGTATGTAATGAACCCCTGAACTCCTCAATCTGTACGTAACGCACCCCTGAACTCCATACTCTGTACGTAACACACCCCTGAATTCTGCACCCTATACATAACGCACCCCTGAACTCCACACTCTGTACGTAACACACCCATGAACTCCACACTCTATACGTAACACACCCCTGAACTCCACACTCTGTACGTTACTCACCCCTGAACTCCACACTCTATACGTAACACACCCATGAACTCCACACTCTGTACGTAAAACCCCTGAACTCCACACTCTGTACGTAACACACCCCTGAACTCCACACTCTATACGTAACACACCCCTGAACTCCACACTCTATACGTAACACACCCCTGAACTCCACACTCTGTACGTTACTCACCCATGAACTCCACACTCTGTAGGTAACACACCCCTGAACTCCACACTCTGTAGGTAAAACACCCCTGAACTCCTCACTCTGTACGTAACACACCCCTGAACTCCACACTCTGTACGTAATGCACCCCTGAATTCTGCACCCTGTACATAACGCACCCCGACCTCCACACTCTGTACATAACGCACACCCGAATTCCGCACCCTGTATATAACACACCCCCAAACTCCTCACTCTGTATATAACACACCCCCAAACTCCTCACTCTGTATGTAACACACCCCTGAACTCCTCACTCTGTACATAACACACCCCTGAACTCCGCACCCTGTACATAACGCACCCCCGAACTCCTCACTCTGTACCTAACACATCCCTGAACTCCACACTCTGTACGTAACACACCCCTGAACTCCACACTCTGTACGTAACTCACCCATGAACTCCACATTCTGTACGTAAAACACCTGAACTCCTCACACTGTACGTAACACACCCCTGAACTCCACACTCTGTACGTAACACACCCCTGAACTCCTCACTCTGTACGTAACACGCCCCTGAACTCCACACTCTGTACGTAATGCACCCCTGAATTCTGCACCCTGTACATAACGCACCCGACCTCCACACTCTGTACATAACGCACCCCCGAACTCCACACTCTGTATATAACACACCCCCAAACTCCTCACTCTGTACGTAACACACCCCCAAACTCCACACTCTGTACGTAACACACCCCTAAACTCCACACCCCGTACATAACGCACCCCCGAACTCCTCACTCTGTACGCAACACACCCCTGAACTCCACACTCTGTACATAATGCACCCCTGAACTCCACACTCTGTACATAACGCACCCCTGAACTCCACACTCTGTACGTAACGCACCCCCAAACTCCATACTCTGTACGTAACACACTCCTGAACTCCGCACTCTGTACGTAATGCATCCCTGAACTCCTCACTCTGCACGTAACGCACCCCCAAACTCCATTGTCTGTACGTAATGCACCCCTGAACTCCGCACCCTGTACGTAATGCACCCCTGAACTCCGCACTCTGTACGTAACACACCCCTGAACTCTAAACTCTGTACGTAATGCACCCCTGAACTCTGCATTCTGTACATAACGCAACCCCAAACTCCACACTCTGTACATAACGCAACCCCAAACTCCACACTCTGTACATAACGCACCCCTGAACTCTGCACTCTTTACATAACGCCCCCCTGAACTCCACATTCTGTACGTAACACCCCTGAACTCGGCACTTTTTACATAACGCCCCCAAACTCCACACTCTGTACATAACACACCCCTGAACTCCGCACTCTGTACATAATGCACCCCTGAACTCCACACTCTGTACATAACGCACCCCTGAACTCCACACTCTGTACGTAACGCACCCCCAAACTCCATACTCTGTACGTAACACACTCCTGAACTCCGCACTCTGTACGTAATGCATCCCTGAACTCCTCACTCTGCACGTAACGCACCCCCAAACTCCATTGTCTGTACGTAATGCACCCCTGAACTCCGCACCCTGTACGTAATGCACCCCTGAACTCCGCACTCTTTACGTAACACACCCCTGAACTCTAAACTCTGTACGTAATGCACCCCTGAACTCTGCATTCTGTACATAACGCAACCCCAAACTCCACACTCTGTACATAACGCAACCCCAAACTCCACACTCTGTACATAACGCACCCCTGAACTCTGCACTCTTTACATAACGCCCCCCTGAACTCCACATTCTGTACGTAACACCCCTGAACTCGGCACTTTTTACATAACGCCCCCAAACTCCACACTCTGTACATAACGCACCCCTGAACTCCACACTCTGTATGTAATGCCCCCCCCAAACTCCACACTCTGTACATAACGCACCCCTGAACTCTGCACTCTGTACGTAACACACCCCTGAACTCCGCACTCTGTACATAACGCACCCCTGAACTCTGCATTCTTTACATAACGCACCCCTGAACTCTGCACTCTTTACATAATGCCCCCAAACTCCACACTATGTACATAACGCACCCCTGAACGCCACACTCTGTACGTAACGCACCCCTGAACTCTGCACTCTGTATGTAATGCCCCCCCGAACTCCACACTCTGTACATAACGCACCCCTGAACTCTGCACTCTGTACCTAACACACCCCAGATACAACTAGGGCATTGAGGGTATCCCTACTGCTGATGTGGCCCACAATGAAATTGAGTGTGACACCCCTGAATAATGAATTGGAGAGAGTGGACTGTTGCTGTGTGCCTGGCTGCCTGGGCACTAATCTTGTTAAATTACAGTGGCACCTATGGGGGTAGGGCTGCACACAGTTTCCAGGCGTATTGCGCCATGTTCCATTTCTGAATCCTAGATTGGCGAGGACTTCCCCTCCCTCCCGCCGTGTGCTTGAAGCCATCATCCTCACGAGCGTGTCTGCAAATAAAAACCGCTATCAATATGCATTGCATTCAAAGGTGGGTTATTGATTAGCGCCCCAGGTAAGTATGATAATGAAAAGTGGAAGGAGAAGCCCCGGCTCCATGATTACAGGCGGGAATCTTACAAGGCCGTTATAAATCTTGGAAAGTTCTGTGTTCATCGGCAAAATTAACATGATGTATAGACATTGACAACATCGCGCTCGGCGTTTGGGCTAATTGATCACACCGACTTCACAAATGGCCCGAGGTGATTTTTCATTAATTTCCCGACACGCTGACGAAGCTGGATGTGATATTCCGGATGAATCTCCTTTCTCCGGGATTGTGGACATTTACAGTTTTTTAGTCTCTTTATCTTTTGCATTTAATTATTTTCATGGGGCGGAGATGAGTTATGGTGACAATGAAGTTCACTGAACCCTACAGAGATAGAAGCAGGGCTATGATAGGTCCTCTTCATACCGGCTTCATTGTCTTATGTCACCAAACATGTTACATACATGTTACCAGTGAATCTGATCAGATCCTGGAAGGAAAATTTGAATGGGCCAATCAGTGGTGCAGATATTTGGTAAGAGTCCAACGCAAATTCTGGTCTGCGGCCAAATCAATAGAGAAAAAGAACTCTCCTGCGCTGCCAACTCAAAGTCAGTGACCAGCAGCTGCTGCAAACCCCACAATGTGTTCCCACCATAAATAGACAATCAATGAAACAATGATGCTGCACTGCTCCCCAACTAAAACCCCAGTAAAATAATAATTAATATTAAAACAGAGGTGCTATCCCCACTAGTGAGAATAACTTCCTTATATCAACTTGCCAACTGCAATACGTCTATATACGCTGCGGCTTGCAGAACCCACTTCAAGAATACAGTTCTTGTGAGAAAAATGAAATTTTCACAGATTTTCTTCGGCCCGTTGCAATTACCAACCGGTCCGGTAACCCAGGGCGACATCCCGGATGAGCCCCCAAGTGTAGCACTGCCCCCATGGGAGCTGCTGAAAGTGGATTCCCCTGGGTTACCCATAGCAACAGACTGTGAAATATCCTCACTTTACACTTGGCTCAGTCAATGAACAGTCCAGGGGATTTGTTTTTTTGTTGTTTTTATTTTATAGTGTGGTGGGAGAAGGGATGAGTGGGATACTCCGACTGGTAACTATGCACAACTTGAAGACAACTATCTGCAGACTATGCAGCAAGGCCGCTGCTTCACATTGCCACTGAGGTGAAGATTTAACTGATGAACTGTACTTTAAACTTCTCTTCAGGGTCTAACTTGGCATCCCCTTTCTGACCCACTGTGTGTGCTGACTCTTGTCCACTGACTTTCCCTCGAGTGGTCCCCTTCCTGGGCAGACCCCTGGCAAGCTCCCTGGTACACACTGTTCTTCACAGGGACCCCTGCCACTGCTCCACCGTCAGTTTCTCCTGGACCTCACAGTTCAGCCCCACACTTCTGGTCCACTAGGCCGACTGCCTGTGACCGCTTTCCACTCTAATAGGAGGAGAGACAGTCATCACCCTCCTCCTGGGACCTGGCTTCCTGCCCAAAGATGCCCTGTCACATGTGCCCTTGGCTTTTATGATCAATCCCAGGATGCACTGCTGTTGTGCCCTCCCACTGGGACTGTCACAAAAGCCTATGTGTCACTGGCTGGGTTTCCTCCACTGTCCAACAAGCTCCCCTATTGGATACAGTGGGGACACTCCCTCAGACCAAGTGAATCACACCTGGAGACATGCAACAGGCAACCTAATAGATCAGGCTCCCCTGATAAGCAGAAGGAGCATAACAATGCTTTTAAACCTAGCGCCTAACTAGGAGGGTGCTACATCTATATACGCTGCGGCTTGTAGAACCCACTTCATAAAATGCACTCACATTTATTAGGTAAAAAACAAGCATATAATAAAATCCAACTTCTCACGTGATCCACTGCGTTGGTGGCGTAACGCGTAGAGGTGGAGCCTGGTGGCGGGGGTTTTCATTGTATCATGTCAGAAGTTGGATTTTATTATATGTTTATTTTTTACCTAATAAATGTGAGTGCATTTTATGAAGTGGGTTCTATGCGGTGTGTTGAGCTTAGTAACCCCGGTGGGGGCCGCTGATAAGGCAGTACAGCCAGCCCTTCTGTACTGTGCCCAGGCCCCATCAGTTCAAAAGGGGAGCCCAGGCACCCGTTGAGCAGGAGGGCTGACTGTACTGTCCTATTGCAGACACTGATCCTCTTCTGCCTACCCTTGTAGCGTTGCCAACTGCAGGGGGGTGGTTTCTAGCACACGCACCCCTTCAATCTGCTCTCTGTGTGCCCCTTTCCCCTGCAGTGCTGCCGGGTTCCCTCCTAAATCAATATCCTCAGTCTCTTTCGGCTGGGAGTGGGGCCCTGTGAGCAGGGGCTGACTGGCAACCTTCGGGCCCAGGGGACAAGTACAGCGAATGGTGCAGCGACTCGGCCCTCCTCCCACTATCCCTCTTCCCGGCCTCCTCCTGACCCCCATTCCAGGCTGAAGCTCCGCTTCAGGTACTCTCTACTCAATGGCCGAATCAGGGTTCCTAACCTGGCCAGCAGGGGGCAGTTGAGGGGAGCTGGGACAGCTTGATCGAGGCTGGCTGGGGGAGAAGAGTCTCCAGTGGGGCATGGAACCGGCCTCTGCTCAGACACAGTTTACTCCATCCATGCTGGGGGAGGGCTGCGCTCTGTTCTTATCTTCAACCCGCACTCAGTAGGTCAGTGGTGGGGACTTTTTACTTCTCTTCACCAGGAATCCTTTAGTCATGTCTGTGGCAGAAGCGGTGAAGCCTTATTATGGGACATCAGAGCAGCCCGGGGGGCAATTGCCCCCCTGCCTCCTGGCCCAGCCCTCCCCTGCCTGTTAGGTAGGCTGTATGGGGCCCAGTGAGTTCTAACAGCAGCCCTGACCCCGGTGCTGCACTATTGTAGGTTGTTTTTTCTGTTTGTTGCCTATGATCTATGTGTGAGCTGTGTGGAGCCATCTTAGAGAGGGAATTCCATTGTTCCCAAAGGAACCCGAACACCAGAGATTGGCCCATCAGATTGATCTGTGTTTATGCTTTGTTGACCCTCAGGGGTCTATAATGGAGGTGAGCTTGCACTTCAGCTGATGAAAGGAGCACAAGTGGAAAATTGTCGTCACACTGTGATGTCATCCCTATGAATCCCCTCATCAAATAGAGACTTTTGTTATTGCACAAGCTATAAAAATCTTTGTTATTTATTGCATTTTATGTTTGTTTATGTATTTATTTTGCACCAAAACTTTATATATATGAAGCACTTACCTATATACTCATTTTCTGTCACTTTCTAAATATTATTTTTATGTTGATTTAGAGGCAGCGGGATCACATATCTTAATATTGATTTATGCCCCTTTCACCGTTCCAATGACGAATGAGAAACGGATATCAATGCATTCCTGTAGAAAAAGGGATATAAATGGAGGATCATTCACACACATCAGTTTTTATCCGCTTCAGTCAACATCTGTTTTTGGAACGGATGAAAGCCCAAGGCCCCTTTCACACATACGGTCCGTTTGTCTGTTTGTCATCCATCCGTTGATAGATGAAAAACGGACATCAATGCATCTCTATGTAAAAACGGATGACAAAGGATGATCACCGTTTAACCACTTGCCGACCGCCGCACGACTATTTACTGCGGCGGTCAGCCCCTCACAGGCAGAGTGACTTAGATCTACGTCTCTAGCCTGTGAAGGTCTAGGGAGCGAGCGCGCCCCGCCGGAGGCGTGCTCCCGCCGTCACTGACCCCCCTGCGCGTGTGACCGGCGGACCCGATCATCCGCCGGTCACTCGCGATCGTCGGGTGGAGAGGGAGAAAGGCAGGCGGCTGATGTAAACAAGCCGCCTGTCATTCTTCCCTGTGTAAGAATGGAGATCATACGGTTCTACTATGTAGGACCGTTGATCTCTGTTCTTACACCTGAAGCCACAGCCAATCACAGTTATAATCACGCCCCTAGGGACACACATAACCCCTCCCTCTCAAAAAAAAGTTAACCCCTTCACTGCCAGTGTAATTTTACAGTAACAGTGCATATATATAGCCAGTGGCGACTGGTGAAGTTTTAAGATAGGGGGGCCCAAGACCCCACCCTTCTATTTTGACCCCTCCCATTTCTCAGAAGCCCCACCCCTTATTAACTCCACCCATTTTGTCCCCTGTATTTTGCTTGCGTGAACAAATTCTCCCAATGTATCACATATATTAAGGGGTCTCTCAGTACTAGTATATACAATAGGGAGCAGGGGCCCTATTATGGGATATACTGTGAGAGACACCCTATTATGGGATACACTGACAGAGTGGCACAAACCCCACAGTACAGACCCCCTAGCACAAGCCCCACAGTACAGGCCCCCTAGCACTAATCCCACAGTACAGGCCCCCTAGCACTAATCCCACAGTACAGACCCCCTAGCACTAATCCCACAGTACAGGCCCCCTTTCAATGCAGTGACAAGGGTACATGCCCCCTTCAATGTAGTGACAAGCGTACATGCCCCCTTTCAATGTAGTGACAAGCGTACATGCCCCCTTTCAATGTAGTGACAAGCGTACAGGCCCCCTTTCAATGTAGTGACAAGCTTACAGGCCCCCTTTCAATGCAGTGACCAGCGTATATGCCCCCTTTCAATGTAGTGACCAGTGTACAGACCCCTTTCAATGTAGTGACCAGCGTACATGTCCCCTTTCAATGTAGTGACAAGCGTACAGGCCCCCTTTCAATGTAGGGACAAGCTTACAGGCCCCCTTTCAATGTAGTGACCAGTGTACATGCCCCCTTTCAATGTAGTGACCAGCGTACATGTCCCCTTTCAATGTAGTGACAAGCGTACAGGCCCCCTTTCAATGCAGTGACCAGCGTACATGCCCCCTTTCAATGTAGTGACCAGCGTACATGACCCCTTTCAATGTAGTGACCAGCGTACATGCCCCCTTTCAATGTAGTGACCAGCGTACATGCCCCTTTCAATGCATAGACCAGCGTACATGACCCCTTTCAATGTAGTGACCAGCGTACATGACCCCTTTCAATGTAGTGACCAGCGTACATGCCCCCTTTCAATGTAGTGACCAGCGTACATGCCCCTTTCAATGTAGTGACAAGC
Source organism: Pelophylax lessonae (assembly GCF_965119305.1). Classification (NCBI taxonomy): domain Eukaryota; kingdom Metazoa; phylum Chordata; class Amphibia; order Anura; family Ranidae; genus Pelophylax; species Pelophylax lessonae. The sequence goes on along the minus strand of NC_138771.1, from coordinate 1,679,661 downwards.
GTACATGCCCCCTTTCAATGTAGTGACCAGCGTACATGCCCCCTTTCAATGTAGTGACAAGCGTACATGCCCCCTTTCAATGTAGTGACCAGCGTACATGCCCCCTTTCAATGTAGTGACAAGCGTACATGCCCCCTTTCAATGTAGTGACCAGCGTACATGCCCCCTTTCAATGTAGTGACAAGCGTACAGGCCCCCTTTCAATGTAGTGACCAGCGTACATGCCCCCTTTCAATGTAGTGACAAGCGTACATGCCCCCTTTCAATGTAGTGACCAGCGTACATGCCCCCTTTCAATGTAGTGACCAGCGTACATGCCCCCTTTCAATGTAGTGACAAGCGTACATGCCCCCTTTCAATGTAGTGACCAGCGTACATGCCCCCTTTCAATGTAGTGACCAGCGTACATGCCTCCTTTCAATGTAGTGACCAGCGTACATGCCCCCTTTCAATGTAGTGACCAGCGTACATGCCCCCTTTCAATGTAGTGACAAGCGTACATGCCCCCTTTCAATGTAGTGACCAGCGTACATGCCCCTTTCAATGTAGTGACAAGCGTACATGCCCCCTTTCAATGTAGTGACCAGCGTACATGCCCCCTTTCAATGTAGTGACCAGCGTACATGCCCCCTTTCAATGTAGTGACCAGCGTACATGCCCCCTTTCAATGTAGTGACCAGCGTACATGCCCCCTTTCATCCATTCATGATGATATATATAATGATATCTACACACTCTGGTCTGGGCCCGGCCTGGGTAACTTGATATTATTCTTGCACCGTGACCTGCCTGTACCTACCTGTTCTGGCCTGGGTCCATCCATCCATCCATCATGGATGGATGGACCCAGGCCAGGCCAGAACAGGTAGGTACAGGCAGGTCACGGTGCAAGATTTATCAAGTTACCCAGGCCGGGCCCAGACCAGACTAGTGCTGTGCTTCATCATGGATGGCGGCAATGGCATTGGCAATTTGGCATGGCAATGGCTGCTGGCTGGCATGGCAATGACTGCTGGCTGGCTGGCTGGCTGGCTGGCATGGCAATGGCTGGCATGGCAATGGCTGCTGGCTGGCTGGCATGACAATGGCTGCTGGCTGGCATGACACTGGACGGAGGCCTTAGGAGGAGGAGGAGGAGGACTGAGGACTCACTTACCGGGCTGCTGCTGCACAGGGCTGGACTCCTCTCTTCCGACCCGACCGGCGTGACCGTCCGTCACCTCCTCACCTCACGCTGCGTGCCTTGCGGCCTGCCTGGATTTTTTTTTCCAAACATATGTAGCAGAAAACAAATTGGCCGAAAATGTTAAAAAATTTTGATTTTTACATTTTTTTGGGGGGGAATTTCATATTAAAAAATGTGAAAAATATTGTTATTTTTGCAAAATTGTCGCTCTTTTTTTGTTTATAGCCCATCATCAAAATATCGCACAGGTGATCAAATACCACCAAAAGAAAGCTCTGTTTGTGGGAAAAAAAAGGACGTCAAATTTGTTTAGGTACAGCGTCACACGTCCGCGCAATTGTCCGTTAAAGTCACGCAGTGCCGAATCGGTCCGGCACCCTGCATGTAAATTAGGGGGCCGGACGCATGGATAGGGGGGCGGCGCCCCCAATGCACCAGCCGCCACTGTTCACATATCAGATGGGGATGCTGGGTGGCATCATTGACCAAATATGGTCATGGCCATATACGGTCAATGATGTCAGCCAGCATTTCCGGACAGTTTGTTGACATTCAGCAGCTGTCTAGGAAGCTGTCATTTGTGGTGGGAGTGTCAGCGGGGGAGGAACGTCTTAGGTGCCGATGTGTGAGGCCCTCTAAGGTGAGCAAAAGAAAGAAAAATGTGTTCTAAATACATTTATATATACACTCACCCTCCCCCCCTCTCCCCCCTTCCCCCATACACTCACACTCCCCCCCCCCCCCATACACTCACCCTCCCCTCCCCCCCCCCTCCCCGCATACATGGATTCCAATGGGCCGTATGTGTGGAAGGGGCCTTATGGATAAAAAACGGATGGAAAACCATGAAAACGGATGAAAAACAGATGACAAAGGATGAAAACGGAGGAAAAACAGATAAAAAAAATGTATGACAACGGATGAAAAACAGATGACAATGAATGAAAAACGGATGAAAAACTGATGTTGACTTAACTGATGTAAAAAAAATGTGACTGACCTGATGAAATGAACGGTCCGTATGTGTGAAAGGGGCCTAATTGCGGATGTGGGAAGACATTTGGTGATTGCAGCAGCTGCACCCTGTCATTTCCTAATTTCTACCAATAGGTGGCAGCGCACTACTTCCACATTTATAAGCAGAGATTCCCCTCATCCAAGCTCAGGGGGAAAATTCCCTTAGGAAGGAGAACACTTTATTTGCTTTTAGTGGATTAACCCTGATTGTGTTTTGTAACCTTATAGCCATGTATACTGATATTCCCACATGTGACCGGAGCATTCAAATGCGCTTCCACCCTTGAGGCTAAAATTTCACATTTACAGAAAAAAAACTCCTTAGAAGACAAATAAATTTATAAAGATAATACGATTACTGTGGAATCCTGACCCTGGATAATAGAAAATTAAACCTCTGCTTTCATATCTCATGTAATTAGATTGAAAACCCCAGGAATCCTTTATTAATAATTCCATATATAAATTGCAAATAAAATGTATATTCATTTATATAATATTCATCCTTGTGATGTCATTCAGGTTTTTTCTTAAAGTTATACTCCCTCTAAAGCCGGCAATACGTGGAGCAAAACACAGCCAATTCAGCAGGAACTGGACAAAGTTTGACCGTCTATGGGTAGGCTGAATGTACTGAAGGTGATCCATCGATTGGCTTCAATACAACCAGTCTGTCGGGTTTTTTTCATAAATCATCATTGCCGCCAGCAGTGATCATTGTGTTCTGGCAGCATTGTGTTGATGGGGGAATCGAGCGATTTTCTAGCAGTATCAGCAATAGGTGATTAGCTCTCACATCAGTCCCCGGGATGCTGCGGTGACCTCTCACTGTAAAGGGGGCGGTCCCTTCGGGCTCTCCTTGAGAACCTCCGATGACCAGCAGTGGGAAGCAGAGAGTGAGTGGATGCTCCAGTATCCCTGCTGCAGAGCATCGAGTGCTACCCAAACTGGGAGATGAAATGAGAGGCTTGGTCCAAAATGTGGCTCCACAGTGGAGCACAGCGGGCCTGCCGGACATCTATATATAATATATACTGTATATGGGGTATGTGTGTATACATGCATTTAGATGTTTGGAACACATTTTTGTCCATCTAAGAGGGCCTTACAAATCTAGGAAGATCCTCTCCCCCTGATACTCCCACCACAAATGACATCACCCGGGACAGCTTCAGAATATCAACAAACTGACCAGGAATGCTGGCTGATGTCATTGACTATTTATGGCCATTGACCAAAAAGGGAGGTGCCCTCAGTCTCTCCCCGGAAACCTCTGATGATCAGCAGTGGGAAGCAGAGGGTGAGTGGATGCTCCGGTCTCCCTGCTGCAGTGTTGCAGGTGCCTCAATGTGGGCGATGCTGCACTGCCCCTGGGTGTTCTCACTCGTCTCTTACTCAGATCTCCAGCTGGCAGGCAGATATCCAGACAGAAGTGACCTCTCTCCAACTCCCTCAGTGCCAAGAGGAAGAACTTTCCCAGGCAGTTTAATAAAAATAATCTCTGCATTCCTCCCACTGCACAGTGCCTATTGGGATCTGTAGTGTAACCATTATAGTGTACCAATTATACGTCTGCTTTCCCAAACTACAACTCCCAGCATTCTCAGCCCTCTGCATTGAAGTCTATGGGCTTGCTTGGCTTTAGCTCTCCCCCTGCTGGCTGGAGGAGGATGATGCAGCATAACATTATTATCTCAGTAGAGGGAGAGAGGTGAATAAAGAGCAATGTCTCCTTCTCCATGTTGTTGTAGCACAGCACCCTGCTACACTTACAAAACTTTACTTCTATCTTCAAGGTGGACAACCTCAGGGCAAATAGGATTTCAGGGCATCCAGTTCAAGCATAAACATTGAGGTCAAATATCGCTTCACAGCACAGAATATTCCCTTTTTGGCTTCTCACCCTATTGGTTGACTGCAGTTGCCCTTTCCTACTACACTGCTAGTCTTTCCCCATATTCAGCCTCTAATCAGGGTGTCAGGACCTCCCCTGTAGTGATGGGGGGGGGGGGGGACACCACCCGGTTCTGTTCGCACCAGAACATCTCGAACAGGGAAAAGTTCTAGCGCAAAGTCTATCATAGTCTATGGGACACGAAGATGAAAAATCAAAAGTCCTCATTTTAAAGGCTCATATGCACGTTATTGCCATAAAAAGTGTATGGGGTCCGGGTACTGCCCTGGGGGGGTCCGGGTACTGCCCTGGGGGGTCCGGGTACTGCCCTGGGGGGTCCGGGTACTGCCCTGGGGGGGAATGTATTAATGCAAACATCTTTTTTTAAACGATTGTTTTTAACCACTTTACGACCGCCCGCTGCAGTTATACTGTGGCAGGCAGTCGCTCCTACGCAAGCCGCCGTAGCTATACGTCGATCACGTGCAGGGAGTTAGGGGGCGAATGCGCGCCGCCGGTGGTGCGCTCCCGCCCCAGCTTGTCAACGGGGAAGCCAATGCACGGGGCGGGCGGCTCCGATTGCCGCCTGACACCCGCGATCGTTCCCCGCTGAGAGAGAAGGACAGTCGGATGTTGTAATCACAGCTGACTGTTCTTCTCTCTGCAATGATCACAGAGCGCCTTCTATATAGGATCACAGGTCTCTATGGTCATTTCACAAGCCACACACCCCCACAGTTAGAATCACTCCCCTAGGTATGCATTTAACCCCTTGATCACCCACAGTGTTAAGCCCTTCCCTGCCAGTGTCATTAGTACAGTGACAGTGCATAGTTTTAGCACTGATTACTGTAGTAATGTCACTGGTCCCCCCAAAAATGTCAGTTAGGGGTCCAATCAGTCCGCCACAATGTTGCAGTCCCGCTAAAAACCGCAGATCGCCGCCATTACTAGTAAAATAAATAAAAAAAAAAAACAAAACAATAAAAAATGACATAAATCTTTCCCATAGTGCAAACCAATCAAAATACGCTTATTGGGATTTTTTTTAACAAAAATAAGTAGCAGAAAACAAATTGGCCTAAAATGTTAAAAAAATTTGATTTTTAATTTTTTTTTGGGAATGTTATATAGCAGAATGTGAAAATTATTGTTTTTTTTTATTTCAGAATTGTCGCTCTATTTTTGTTTGTAGCCCAAAAAAATAAAAATTGCACAGGTGATCAAATACCACCAAAATAAATCTCTGTTTGTGGGGAAAAAAGGACATATTTGGGTACAGTGTCGCACGAGTGCGCAATTGTCTGTTAAAGTAGAGCAGTGCCAAATCGCAAAATATGGCCTGGTCAGGAAGGGGGTAAATCCCTCCGGGCCAGAAGCGGTTAAAGGAGCTGTGATTTTAATAATGCTTAAAGTGAGACAATAAAAATGAAAAATTCCTTTAAATATCGTGCCTGGAGGGTCCCCCCTTAATGTGTCTGTAATGTGGGGTATCTGTACGATGTATGGAGCCTGCTGCAGCAATACTGACATCTCTAAAGGAAAAAATGTCAGTTAAACTTGCTCACAGCTGTAATGTATTGTTGGCTCCCGGCAATACAGATAAAAAAACATGAAAAAAAATGGTCCCCCCCCCCAGTCCATAGAGTAACCCTTGCTGGAAAATAATGGTGGCCACACAAAATATTGACACTTTGGGCCCAATTTGGACATTGTCACTTATGGCTGTACTGACTTTTGTTGCCAGCGGTTTAGACATTAATGGCTGTGTGTTGAGTTATTTTGAGGGGACAGTAAATTTACACTGTTATACAAGCTGTACACTCACTACTTTACATTGTAGCAAAGTCTCATTTCTTCAGTGTTGTCACATGGGAGGAGTGTACTTACTTTTGTCAGATACTGTATATATTCTAAGGGCCTGCGCCACCTAGTGGCCAAAGTGGGAAGTACATCAATACCCTCTTACCATCTTGGGTGACGTCATTAACCAAATATAGCCGTGACCATAAGCTGGTAAATGTGCCGTAGCTTGAAAACTTTTCCAAGTACAGAATTTAGGAAAAATGAAAATAACCCAGACTTTATTAATTTTTCATATTTTACTCCTGGATCTGTATACATTTAAAGTAAACATTGGTTCAGGCTGGTGGTGTAATGCTGTGGGGGAGGAGGGGGGGTAATGGTTTAGGCTGGTGGTGTAATGGTGTGGGGGGGGGGGGGTCTTGGCACAGTTTGGAGCACCTTTAGCGGTATAAGCCCCACCCCCTACCTGAGTATTGTTGCTGACCATGTCCATCCCTTTATGACTGCAGTGTCCCCATCTTCTGATGGCTCCTCCCATCTTCTGATGGCTCCTCCCAGCAGGATAATGCACCATGTCACAAAGCTCCAATCATCTCACCACTGGTTTCTTCACCATGACAATGAGGTCACTGTCCTCCAATGGCCTCCACACTCACCACATCTCATCCAATAGAGCACCTTTGGGATGTGGTGGAACGGGAGATTGGCACCATGGATGTGCAGCCGACAAATCTGCAACTGTGTGATGCTATCATGTCACTATGGAGGAAAATCTCTGAGGAAAGTTTCCAACACCTTGTTGTATCTATGCCACCAAGAATGAAGGCAAAAGGGGGTCCAACCCGCTACTAGCAAGGTGTACCTAATAAAGTGGCCGGTGAGTGTATGGGGGGGGAGAGGGGGGGAGAGGGGGGGAGGGTGAGTGTATGGGGGAAGGGGGAAGGGGGGGAGGGTGAGTGTATGGGGGAAGGGGGAAGGGGGGAGGGTGAGTGTATATATAAATGTATTTAGAACACTTTTTTCTTTCTTTTGCTCACCTTAGAGGGCCTTACACATCGGCACCTAAGACGTTCCTCCCCCGCTGACACTCCCACCACAAATGACAGCTGCTGAATGTCAACAAACCAATCCGGAAATCCTGGCTGACATCATTGACCATTTATGGCCATGACCATATTTGGTCAATGATGTCATCCAGCATCCCCATCTGATATGTGAACAGTGGCGGCTGGTAGCATTGGGGGCGCATTGGTTCCCCCCCCCCCCCCCACAGCTAGCATTAACCACTTTTAGGAGGAGAGAACAGGAGACTTCCTCATACCAGTACATGGTACAGCAGACACATATCGGGGGATGGGAGGAGAGAACAGGAGACTTCCTCATACCAGTACATGGTACAGCAGACACATATCGGGGGATGGGAGGAGAGAACAGGAGACTTCCTCATACCAGTACATGGTACAGCAGACACATATCGGGGGATGGGAGGAGAGAACAGGAGACTTCCTCATACAGTACATGGTACAGCAGACACATATCAGGGGATGGGAGGAGAGAACAGGAGACTTCCTCATACAGTACATGGTACAGCAGACACATATCGGGGGATGGGGGGAGGAGAGAACAGGAGACTTCCTCATACCGGTGCATGGTACAGCAGACACATATCGGGGAGGAGAGAACAGGAGACTTCCTTATATCAGTACATGGTACAGCAGACACATATCAGGGGAAATGGGGGGAGGAGAGAACAGGAGACTTCCTCATACCAGTACATGGTACAGCAGACACATATGGGGGAGGGGATGGGGGGTGAGAACAGGAGACTTCCTCATACAGTACATGGTACAGCAGACACATATCAGGGGATGGGGGGAGAGAACAGGAGACTTCCTCATACCAGTACATGGTACAGCAGACACATATCGGGGTGGGGATGGGGGGAGGAGAGAACAGGAGACTTCCTCATACCAGTACATGGTACAGCAGACACATATCGGGGGGGAGAGAACAGGAGACTTCATCATACCAGTACATGGTACAGCAGACACATATCGGGGGATGGGAGGAGAGAACAGGAGACTTCCTCATACCAGTACATGGTACAGCAGACACATATCGGGGGGGGGAGGAGAGAACAGGAGACTTCCTCATATCAGTACATGGTACAGCAGACACATATCAGGGGAAATGGGGGGAGGAGAGAACAGGAGACTTCCTCATACCAGTACATGGTACAGCAGACACATATGGGGGAGGGGATGGGGGGTGAGAACAGGAGACTTCCTCATACAGTACATGGTACAGCAGACACATATCGGGGGATGGGGGGAGAGAACAGGAGACTTCCTCATACCAGTACATGGTACAGCAGACACATATCGGGGTGGGGATGGGGGGAGGAGAGAACAGGAGACTTCCTCATACCAGTACATGGTACAGCAGACCCATATCGGGGGGGGGGGAGAGAACAGGAGACTTCCTCATACCAGTACATGGTACAGCAGACACATATCAGGGGAAATGGGGGGAGGAGAGAACAGGAGACTTCCTCATACCAGTACATGGTACAGCAGACACATATGGGGGAGGGGATGGGGGGTGAGAACAGGAGACTTCCTCATACAGTACATGGTACAGCAGACACATATCGGGGGATGGGGGGAGAGAACAGGAGACTTCCTCATACCAGTACATGGTACAGCAGACACATATCGGGGTGGGGATGGGGGGAGGAGAGAACAGGAGACTTCCTCATACCAGTACATGGTACAGCAGACACATATCAGGGGAAATGGGGGGAGGAGAGAACAGGAGACTTCCTCATACCAGTACATGGTACAGCAGACACATATCGGGGGGGGGGAGGAGAGAACAGGAGACTTCCTCATACAGTACATGGTACAGCAGACACATATCGGGGGGGAGGAGAGAACAGGAGACTTCCTCATACCAGTACATGGTACAGCAGACACATATCGGGGGGGAGGAGAGAACAGGAGACTTCCTCATACCAGTACATGGTACAGCAGACACATATCGGGGGATGGGAGGAGAGAACAGGAGACTTCCTCATACAGTACATGGTACAGCAGACACATATCGGGGGGGGAGGAGAGAACAGGAGACTTCCTCATACCAGTACATGGTACAGCAGACACATATCGGGGGGGAGGAGAGAACAGGAGACTTCCTCATACCAGTACATGGTACAGCAGACACATATCGGGGGGGGGGAGGAGAGAACAGGAGACTTCCTCATACCAGTACATGGTACAGCAGACACATATCGGGGGATGGGAGGAGAGAACAGGAGACTTCCTCATACCAGTACATGGTACAGCAGACACATATCGGGGGGGGGGAGGAGAGAACAGGAGACTTCCTCATACCAGTACATGGTACAGCAGACACATATCGGGGGATGGGAGGAGAGAACAGGAGACTTCCTCATACCAGTACATGGTACAGCAGACACATATCGGGGGGGGGGAGGAGAGAACAGGAGACTTCATCATACCAGTACATGGTACAGCAGACACATATCGGGGGATGGGAGGAGAGAACAGGAGACTTCCTCATACCAGTACATGGTACAGCAGACACATATCGGGGGGGGAGGAGAGAACAGGAGACTTCCTCATACCAGTACATGGTACAGCTGACACATATCGGGGATGGGAGGAGAGAACAGGAGACTTCCTCATACAGTACATGGTACAGCAGACACATATCGGGGGGGGAGAGAACAGGAGACTTCCTCATACCAGTATATGGTACAGCAGACACATATCGGGGGGGGGAGGAGAGAACAGGAGACTTCCTCATACCAGTACATGGTACAGCAGACACATATCGGGGGGGAGGAGAGAACAGGAGACTTCCTCATACCAGTACATGGTACAGCAGATACATATCGGGGGATGGGGGGAGGAGAGAACAGGAGACTTCCTCATACAGTACATGGTACAGCAGACACATATCGGGGGATGGGAGGAGAGAACAGGAGACTTCCTCATACCAGTACATGGTACAGCAGACACATATCGGGGGGGGGGGAGGAGAGAACAGGAGACTTCATCATACCAGTACATGGTACAGCAGACACATATCGGGGGATGGGAGGAGAGAACAGGAGACTTCCTCATACCAGTACATGGTACAGCAGACACATATCGGGGGGGGAGGAGAGAACAGGAGACTTCCTCATACCAGTACATGGTACAGCAGACACATATCGGGGGGGAGGAGAGAACAGGAGACTTCCTCATACAGTACATGGTACAGCGGACACATATCGGGGGATGGGAGGAGAGAACAGGAGACTTCCTCAAACAGTACATGGTACAGCAGACACATATCAGGGGGGGGGGGGAGAGAACAGGAGACTTCCTCATACCAGTAAATGGTACAGCAGACACATATCGGGGGGGGAGGAGAGAACAGGAGACTTCCTCATACCAGTACATGGTACAGCAGACACATATCGGGGGGGAGGAGAGAACAGGAGACTTCCTCATACAGTACATGGTACAGCAGACACATATCGGGGGATGGGAGGAGAGAACAGGAGACTTCCTCATACCAGTACATGGTACAGCAGACACATATCAGGAATATGAAATGTTGGGTTTACATATTCTGTAACCACTTCCCGCCCAGCCTATTGCAGGACTTTCGTAGTTTCGGTTGGACGTCTCCATGCGGCCTCACTGCAGGTGCAATCTGTCACTGGCTGCATCCTCCAGACACAACCAATGACATATCACTGTATTGGCCCACTGCTGGAACCATGTGATCACTGTGACCACAGCTTTCTGAGATGGGAACAGGGACACCTATTAGCAAAAGTATGTATGCATAGGACACACCCCCTGTCACGCCCCCTAACCACTTAAATACCTGTGCCTGACTTACTGCCGAGTCTGCCTGCTGGGGCGCTATCAGCCTGCCTTTCCAGCTGCCTCTTGGAAGCACAGCACCCTCCAGTGGAAGAGCAGTCAGACACTCATGCCCCTTTATGTTCTGGCGCTCCCTGTTACCTTATCAGGGCTCCTGAGCCAGAGGTGTAAGAGAAGCCTCCCTCTGCACCTCAGACTCCACCACCCCAGAACACAATCACTAAATCTTGAGTTTGGGGTCGGTACTTATAGTTACATTTGCAAAGATTTCAGACAAACTTCTCTCGCGTTGTCATTATGGGGGAGGGGTTTGTAGAATTTGGAGGAAAATAATGAATGGAATCCATGTTGGCTGTAACATAAAATGTGGAAGAAGTGAAGCTCTGTGAAGAATTTCCCAAATACAGTAATTAGGAAATCAATAAATAAATCAATAAATCAGAATTGATCAATTTTCATATCCGACTCCTGGATCTGTATAAATCTGCAGACATTTAAAGGTAAAATATTCCTCTGATCCCCTGCAGAGCCATAAAGAGGTTCTCACTCTTAGGAATGGCAGAGCGCTATAAACGCTCCGTATAATCGCAGTATATATATATATACGGCCCACACTGAGATCGGTGAGAACCTCCCTTCCCCCGGCCCCGGCTGCATTTATATTGACATTAATGCTGAATTTAATAAACATCACCAGGCCGTACCTCGCGCCTCCCCGTGCACCTTTTTATTACATTTTATGATGGAGGCGATATTAAATCTCAGTGTCGGAGTGAATCTGGATTTACTACAACATTGGCGGATTGGGAAAGGTGATTCAGAAATAATGTGAGATTTTCTTCCCCCCATAAGAAGCCGATAATCCGTCCAGAGAAAAAAACATTCGGCTCCCCGGCGTCTGCGGCGCCAGCTTCTTCCTGCTGCCATAGAAACTGCCGGCGAAGGGTGACAGATGCAGCTTTGTTTGTACATATGGCCGGGACACAAATAGAATTACATGGGGATTGGAGGAGAGAAACAGAGGGACACTAAACTGCACGGCGGAGGAGATGTTTACTTTCCCATTCCAGAAACTGAGACCTCCAACCAATGGGGTGATAGGAGGAGCAGCAGAAGGGGAACTCAGGGATGCATCTATAAACTTAGCCAGCATTATAGCCCCCCAGCCCCAACCAGCATTATATCTCCCCATCCCTCCCCACAACCACCATTATACCCCTCCAATCCCCCCCACAGCCAGCATTATACCCCCCCAACCAGCATTATACCCCCCAAATCCCCCCCCCACAGCCAGCATTATACCCCACCACCCCCCCCAGCCAGCATTATACCCCCCATCCCTCCCCACAGCCAGCATTATACCCCCCCCCCCACAGCCGGCATTATACCCCCCCAACCAGCATTATACCCCCCAAATCCCCCCCACAGCCAGCATTATACCCCACCCCCCCCCAGCCAGCATTATACCCCCATCCCTCCCCACAGCCAGCATTATACCCCCCCCACAGCCGGCATTATACTCCCCCCCCCACAGCCAACATTATACCCCCCATCCCCACAGCCGGCATTATACACCCCCCATCCCTCCCCACAGCCAGCATTATACCCCCCATCCCTCCCCACAGCCAGCATTATACACCCCCATCCCTCCCCAAAGCCAGCATTATAACCCCCCCCCCCCGCAGCCGGCATTATACTCCCCCCCCCCCCCACAGCCAGCATTATACCCCCCCATCCCCACAGCCGGCATTATACACCCCCCATCCCTCCCCACAGCCAGCATTATACCCCCCACCCCTCCCCACAGCCAGCATTATACCCCCCATCCCTTCCCACAGCTGGCATTATTCCCCCCCCACAACCAGCATTATACCCCCCCATCCCTCCCCACAGCCAGCATTATAACCCCCCCCCCCCACAGCCAGCATTATACCCCCCATCCCCACAGCCGGCATTATACACCCCCCATCCCTCCCCCCAGCCAGCATTATACACCCCCCATCCCTCCCCACAGCTGATATTATACACCCTCCATCCCTCCCCACAGCCAGCATTATACCCCCCCATCCCTCCCCACAGCCAGCATTATACCCCCCCCCACATCAAGCATTATAACCCCACCCCCGCAGCCGGCATTATACTCCCCCCCACAGCCAGCATTATACCCCCCCATCCCCACAGCCGGCATTATACACCCCCCCATCCCTCCCCCCAGCCAGCATTATACACCACCCATCCCTCCCCACAGCTGATATTATACACCCCCCATCCCTCCCCACAGCCAGCATTATACACCCCCCATCCCTCCCCACAGCCAGCATTATACCCCCCCACACCCGGAATTATAACCCCCCCCCCGCAGCCGGCATTATATTCCCCCCCACAGCCAGCATTATACCCCACCACCCCCCCCCCAGCCAGCATTATACCCCCCATCCCTCCCCACAGCCAGCATTATACCCCCCCCACAGCCGGCATTATACCCCCCCAACCAGCATTATACCCCCCAAATCCCCCCCACAGCCAGCATTATACCCCACCCCCCCCCAGCCAGCATTATACCCCCATCCCTCCCCACAGCCAGCATTATACCCCCCCCCACAGCCGGCATTATACTCCCCCCCCCACAGCCAACATTATACCCCCCATCCCCACAGCCGGCATTATACACCCCCCATCCCTCCCCACAGCCAGCATTATACCCCCCATCCCTCCCCACAGCCAGCATTATACCCCCCATCCCTTCCCACAGCTGGCATTATTCCCCCCCACAACCAGCATTATACACCCCCATCCCTCCCCAAAGCCAGCATTATAACCCCCCCCCCCCGCAGCCGGCATTATACTCCCCCCCCCCCCCCCACAGCCAGCATTATACCCCCCCATCCCCACAGCCGGCATTATACACCCCCCATCCCTCCCCACAGCCAGCATTATACCCCCCACCCCTCCCCACAGCCAGCATTATACCCCCCATCCCTTCCCACAGCTGGCATTATTTCCCCCCCCACAACCAGCATTATACCCCCCCATCCCTCCCCACAGCCAGCATTATAACCCCCCCCCCACAGCCAGCATTATACCCCCCATCCCCACAGCCGGCATTATACACCCCCCATCCCTCCCCCCAGCCAGCATTATACACCCCCCATCCCTCCCCACAGCTGATATTATACACCCTCCATCCCTCCCCACAGCCAGCATTATACCCCCCCATCCCTCCCCACAGCCAGCATTATACCCCCCCCCACATCAAGCATTATAACCCCACCCCCGCAGCCGGCATTATACTCCCCCCCACAGCCAGCATTATACCCCCCCATCCCCACAGCCGGCATTATACACCCCCCCATCCCTCCCCCCAGCCAGCATTATACACCACCCATCCCTCCCCACAGCTGATATTATACACCCCCCATCCCTCCCCACAGCCAGCATTATACACCCCCCATCCCTCCCCACAGCCAGCATTATACCCCCCCCCACACCCGGAATTATAACCCCCCCCCCGCAGCCGGCATTATATTCCCCCCCCACAGCCAGCATTATACCCCCCCTCCCCACAGCCGGCATTATACACCCCCCATCCCTCCCCACAGCCGGCATTATACACCCCCCCATCCCTCCCCACAGCTGACATTATACACCCCCCATCCTTCCCTACAGCCGGCATTATACACCCCCATCCCTCGCCACAGCCGGCATTATACACCCCCCCATCCCTCCCCACAGCTGACATTATACACCCCCCATCCCTCCCTACAGCCGGCATTATACACCCCCCATCCCTCCCCACAGCCGGCATTATACACCCCCCATCCCTCCCCACAGCTGACATTATACACCCCCCATCCCTCCCCACAGCTGACATTATACACGACCCCATCCCTCCCCACACCCGGCATTATACACCCCCCAAACACAGCTAGCATTAACCACTTTTAGGAGGAGAGAACAGGAGACTTCCTCATACCAGTACATGGTACAGCAGACACATATCGGGGGGAGGATGGGGGAGGATAGAACAGGAGACTTGCAGGACTTTCTTCATTTCGGTTGGACGTCTCCATGCCGCCTCACTGCAGGTGCAATCTGTCACTGGCTGCATCCTCCAGACACAACCGATGACATATCACTGTATTGGCCCACTGCTGGAACCATGTGATCACCGTGACCACACCTCCCAGCTTTCTAAGATGGTAACAGGGGACACCTATTAGAAAAAGTATGTATGCATAGGACACACCCCCTGCCACGCCCCCTAACCACTTCAATACCTGTATCTGACTTACTGCCGAGTCTGCCTGCTGGGGCCCTATCAGCCTGCCTTTCCAGCTGTCTCTTGGAAGCACAGCACCCGCCAGTGGAAGAGCAGTCAGGCACTCAATGCTCTGGCGCTCCCTGTTACCTTATCAGGGCTCCTGAGCCAGAGGTGTAAGAGAAGCCTCCCTCTGCACCTCAGACTCCACCACCCCAGAAGGACACAATCACCAAACCTTGAGCTTGGGTCTGTACTTACAATATCCCAGAGCAGCTGCACTTCTCCCAGCTCCCACCAGACATTCCCTGGTCAGTTATCTTGGCTGAATCCTCAGCTCCAGAGGAAATTAGGAAAAAGCCCCTCAGCTCTGCCCACAGGTCCTAGATGACCATTAGCCAACTCTAACGGGACTACTTTAAAGGGACAGCAGCCCCTGAGGCTGGGGACTCCTCCAGCAATTCCAGAGCAGGGTTTCTGCAGTGCTCAGACTATTTATGCCCCCCCTCCAGCCAGCTACTTGTCACACCTCCCCAGGGATTGGCTGAGGCACCATAAATAATTAGGCTGCTCATTTGACTTTCCCAACCCTCTATGTTCTGGAGGGCCTCCAGAATGCAGGGGGAAGCAATCAAACCTGCACATCCTGTGAAACCCAGAACAGCCCAACAGGGGCGGCCCGTCCATTGGGAGTGCAGGGGCGCCGCCCCCCCCCCCCCCCCCATTAATGCGTCTGGCCCCCTAATCAACATGCAGGGCGTCAGATGCATGGATTCCAATTGGGGATTTTTTTTATTTTTGAAGCACGTGATTAGAGCTGGAGGCTCTAATAGGCTTCAAAAAAGGGTGGGATTGAGCCGCAGAGCACTGCACCCCGATCCCACCCATTGTGTGACAATGGTGAATGAATATTTGTTATTGTCACACTGACTCTCCTCTCAACCAATCAGGGAGAGGGTTATAAGACCCCTTTCCCAATTGGCCAAAAGGAGAAGCGATCTTACTGGCCAGTGGCTAGGAAGAGGCAAAAGAGACACGGCTAGAGGAGAACGACAGCGGCTCACGGCTCAGCCATCCAGCACTCTCCGGCTCAGAGGGGAGGAAGGAGGAGCTAAGGAGGATGACCGTGCGGGGACGGACGTGTCACCTGCCAACTGACTGACCGACCGACCGATTGGGGGTGGGGGGGTGTGAACGTATTGGTTCAGCGCCCCCCCCCCCCGAATTACCAAGCACCAGCAGCTACTCTGCAGCCCGAAGAAATGAGTAGCTGCTCCAATGACTACAGAGGAGATGAAACCTACATTGTCCTGGCCTCCTGTCCTAGGAGGGCGCTGACATACTTTAGTCAGTATAATACTGCATTATGGTGTAACGGGGTTTTGAGGGCAACCCCTAGTGTCTTTGGGGTCCCTAACCCTAGTTAACTCACTATGCCTGACAGGCGGATCCTGAGCCTCCGCTATCTGGGAGCTGGGGTACATGTCTGCGGCAGTGCCTCCACCCAATGGGGCATCCGGGGTAGGGATGTGGGGTCCCACTGGGAACATACTTGGTGCAATGAGACTGACACAGCCTAACTGGAACTAACTTTATATAGTAAGTAACAAATGAACCAACATACATGGGAAAATACAATAGAGTAACACAGATAACAATGCAATGTGGATTTTCCTCACCCACCCACTAGCACACCTGCATCCCACCCCCTTATCTTCACCCTAATGGCCGTTGGTGCACATAGGAGAGTTGGGGCCCTTATAAGTCCTGCTCCGCAGAGTCACTGAAGCAGCCTGAGCTGTGCAATGTCCACTCTAGACCTCAGAGTCTTTACTGTGAGTGAGGAGACAGGTGCCCTGTGGTGATACAGGGAGAGGCTTGGCTTACCCTCACAACGCCATTAACCAGATCAGTCCGCTGCAGTGTCCTCTCAGTGGATTCACCAGACGTCTGGACTCAGTGCTTATCTTTGCCAGGGGTCCCTCTCTCAGCTGGTGTGGTCTTGGGTGAAGTAAGTTCTCTCAGCAGGATTCTATCTCTGTGCTGCAGTCTTTCACAGCTAGTCACATGTCCTTTCTCTGGCTGAGCATGTGGTAACTTCTAGAAGTCTTCCATGACCTCCTTCCTCAGAGCTGTGCAGGAAGTCCTCCCAGGACATTAATAGGTGATAAAACCTGAGCAGAAGGATAAGAAATCATCCAGAGCTGGTGTCTATCTCCCTCAGTCTTTCCTCACACACCACTTCCTGGTCACACTGTGATGATGCCACAATCATGTGACTGAAAAGGCCAAGTCCTGTGTTCAATGCTCAATGTTTTATTAACTGCATACTGAGTCCATCTGCCATCTACTGGGCATTTCAGATAATACAGCCTGTGTGACTCTATTAGGGTTACAATGGTCTTTAGATGGAGCCGATGAGCATAGGAAATATATTGGAATATTTGTGAAAGCACAAAGACAAACATCTCTAAATAGACCCGCGTGTGTGTCTGAGAGAAGATGGCCGCTGGTTTTAGAGCTATGCTACAAGTAAGGCGCATTGATTAGGAGTATGATTGATACAGATGAAAAAATCTTCTGATTAGTAGCAGAATATTCCATTATGTTACAGAATCTCGGCATGCAAGACTTCTAACACTGGCAATCTGCTGGTTAGAGCTCAGAAGTTTATTCTTACTGGTTTGCCTCAAGGGAAGCTGGAATAAATGTGATCATTTTTTAAAAGGAACTTTATCCAGTCATACCGACGCCGAGTGCTTAGTATGCATTCCTCGTATCTGCCCAGAACTCCCTGAAGCACAGGGACCAAAAAAAAAAAAAAAAGGATTTTAAGTTGAATTGCTGGATACATATTAGTACTTAGTTATGCATTTGCATTGCTGTTTACTGCGACACGGAGAAATGACAAGCGCCTGCAGCATCTTCTAACTTTTACAATGTAACACTCATTCACGGCTCTGGACTTCCATTGGGAGAACGCTGATGAATACTTTACAGAATAGTTACCAAAGTTCCTGACCTGGAGAAAAGTCCCCAAAGGTAACAACAGTCCTGAAGTACATGTGCAGGCGGGTGTAGTGAGCCTCCCCGCCTGTAGGTGGCTCTGTGCCATTATTACATGAGAAGGGGAGTCTTACAGGGGAATTGTAACCTTGGGGAATTCCATATGACAGGGGAGGACTGGGACATTGGGCAGGGGGGCAATTGCCCCCTGGGCCGCTCTGATGCCTCGTAAAAAGGCTGCACCGCTTCTGCCACAGACATGCCTAAATTTTTCTGGTGAAGAGAAGTAAAAAATCCCTTCTGCTGACCTACTGAGTGCGGGTTGAAGACAAGGACAGAGCGCAGGCCTCCCCCCCTCCCCAGCATGGATGGTGTAAACTGTGTCTGAGCAGAGGCCGGTTCCATGCCCCACATGAGACTCTCCTCCAGCCCCAACCGAGCTGTCCCAGCTCCCCCCAACCGCCCTCTGCTGGTCAGGTCAGGAACCCGGATTCAGCCGGGAGCAGAGAGTACCGGGAGCGGAGCTTCAGCCTTGAATGGGGGTCAGGAGGAGGCCAGGAAGAGGAAGAGTGTGAGGGGGCCAAATCGCTGCACCATGGGCCTCTGGTTTGTATTTGCCCCCCTGGGCCAAAAGCTGCCAGTCAGCCCCTGCTATACGATGCCTGATTGGACACTGAACTCTCAAGAGACTTTGGTGGCCAATTTGGATGTGAGAACCTTTTAACCACTTGCCGTCCAAATCACTTAGATGTATGGTGGCAGAGCATCTGTTCTGTGCCAGATCACGTACCCATAGCTGCCAACTATCCCTGATTTAGAGGGACTGTCCCTGATTTGGAACAAAGCCCCTGTCACGTACCTGGTCGGTGAGCCTGACGTGTAGAGGAGGGCCTCTCATACAGCTCCGGCTTGAGCACCACTGATAGTGAGACAGCAGCCACAGGAGCCCGAGGATGTAGGAGTGCCTGTAATCAGTCTACGCGGCAGCAGTCAGCAGGTAGATGTGGCAGCGGGCAGGCTGGTAGTAGAAGAGCTGGCATGGACCTTGGCAGACTGTAGAAGGCAGATGGAAGCAGGATTTGCTGTAGCAGGCCGGATGAGCAGGATGCAGGGTCAGGCAAGCCGGGTTGGTAACAGTCGGGCAGATTAGACAGACGGCAGACAGCAGGATGGTCGGGACACAAGCCAAGTCGGTACCAGGAGAACAGTTATTCAGGAGGCAGAAGCGAAATCCAGTAGACAAGCCGGGGTCAGGGTATGAAGCAGACAGTCACAGATTAGGGATAAGCCGAATGAAGATCAGAGGTCACACGGAATCAGGAACAATACGCAGAAGCTGCAGACCAAACAGCAACGAGTCCATACAGAGAGCCTGGTTAAATAACCCGCCTGGCGCCAGCATTAGTAACGGGTGCACCGATGCACAAGTGTGCATGTGCCTGTGCACACTCCCTCACCCATGAGCAAGAACATCTGCCTGACCAGTTGCTGGTCTGCGCTTGCGCGTATGTGCGCGCTGAGGAACTCCATCTACCCTGTGGACCTGACTTCTCTGACAGTCCCTCTGTCCCTCTTTCCTCCTCATTTGTCCCTCATTTTGGTCTGATCTATATAATTGTATATAAAATGCAATATTTATCTTTGAAAAAGTAATTTCCAGCGCCAAAACCTTTCATTCAATTTCTAAATTGCTGCATTTGTAAATTTCAAAAGCCGATATAAAGGAATAGAAATGGTAAAATAAAACAAACAAACACTAGTGGGTTTAACTAATCACCTTTTTTGTATAATTCTCCCTTAGAGGGCGTGGCAGGGGGTGTGTCCTATGCCTACATACTTTTTCTAATAGATGTCCCTCGTTGCCATCTCAGAAAGTTGGGAGATGTGCGTGCCTAGTGTGTGATCCGACGCTCCCCAGGGAAGTCAAACAGATTCTCCCACCTGAGCTGTGGATCTCTACAGCTCCTCCAGAGTTCCCATGGGCCTCTTGGCTGCTTCTCTGATGAATGCTCTCCTTGCCCGGCCGGTCAGTTTAGGTGGACGGCCATGTCTTGGTAGGGGCCCAGCTGGTAAGTTTAGGTGGACAGCCATGTCTTGGTAGGGGCCCGGCCGGTCAGTTTAGGTGGACTGCCATGTCTTGGTAGGGGCCTGGCTGGTCATTTTAGGTGGACGGCCATGTCTTGGTAGGGGCCTGGCCGGTCAGTTTAGGTGGACGGCCATGTCTTGGTAGGGGCCCAGCTGGTCAGTTTAGGTGGACGGCCATGTCTTGGTAGGGGCCCGGCCGGTCAGTTTAGGTGGACGGCCATGTCTTGGTAGGGGCCCAGCTGGTAAGTTTAGGTGGACAGCCATGTCTTGGTAGGGGCCCGGCCGGTCAGTTTAGGTGGACGGCCATGTCTTGGTAGGGGCCCGGCTGGTCATTTTAGGTGGACGGCCATGTCTTGGTAGGGGCCCGGCCGGTCAGTTTAGGTGGACGGCCATGTCTTGGTAGGGGCCCGGCTTGTCATTTTAGGTGGACGGCCATGTCTTGGTAGGGGCCCGGCTTGTCATTTTAGGTGGATGGCCATGTCTTGGTAGGGGCCCGGCCGGTCAGTTTAGGTGGACGGCCATGTCTTGGTAGGGGCCCAGCTGGTCAGTTTAGGTGGACGGCCATGTCTTGGTAGGGGCCCGGCCGGTCAGTTTAGGTGGACGGCCATGTCTTGGTAGGGGCCCAGCTGGTCAGTTTAGGTGGACGGCCATGTCTTGGTAGGGGCCCAGCTGGTCAGTTTAGGTGGACGGCCATGTCTTGGTAGGGGCCCGGCCGGTCAGTTTAGGTGGACATCCATGTCTTGGTAGGGGCCCGGCTGGTCCGTTTAGGTGGATGGCCATGTCTTGGTAGGGGCCCGGCTGGTCAGTTTAGGTGGACGGCCATGTCTTGGTAGGGGCCCGGCCGGTCAGTTTAGGTGGACGGCCATGTCTTGGTAGGGGCCCAGCTGGTAAGTTTAGGTGGACAGCCATGTCTTGGTAGGGGCCCGGCCGGTCAGTTTAGGTGGACGGCCATGTCTTGGTAGGGGCCCGGCTGGTCATTTTAGGTGGACGGCCATGTCTTGGTAGGGGCCCGGCCGGTCAGTTTAGGTGGACGGCCATGTCTTGGTAGGGGCCCGGCTTGTCATTTTAGGTGGACGGCCATGTCTTGGTAGGGGCCCGGCTTGTCATTTTAGGTGGATGGCCATGTCTTGGTAGGGGCCCGGCCGGTCAGTTTAGGTGGACGGCCATGTCTTGGTAGGGGCCCAGCTGGTCAGTTTAGGTGGACGGCCATGTCTTGGTAGGGGCCCGGCCGGTCAGTTTAGGTGGACGGCCATGTCTTGGTAGGGGCCCAGCTGGTCAGTTTAGGTGGACGGCCATGTCTTGGTAGGGGCCCAGCTGGTCAGTTTAGGTGGACGGCCATGTCTTGGTAGGGGCCCGGCCGGTCAGTTTAGGTGGACATCCATGTCTTGGTAGGGGCCCGGCTGGTCAGTTTAGGTGGATGGCCATGTCTTGGTAGGGGCCCGGCTGGTCAGTTTAGGTGGACGGCCATGTCTTGGTAGGGTTGCAGTTGTGCCATACTCTTTCCATTTTCCCATGATGGATTGAACAGCGCTCTGTGAGATGGTCAAAGCTTGGGAGATTTTTTATAACCTAACCCTGCTTTACACTTCTCCACAACTTCATCCCTGACCTGTCTGGTGTGTTCCTTGGCCTTCATGATGCTGTTTGTTCACTAAGGTTCTCTAACAAACCTCTGAGGGCTTCACAGAACAGCTGTATTTATACTGGGATTACATTACACACAGGTGGACTCTATTTACTAATTAGGTGACTTCTGAAGGCAATTGGTTCCACTAGATTTTAGTTTGGGGTATCAGAGTAAAGGGGGGTGAATACAAATGCAGCCACACTTTTCACAGATTTATTTGTATCATTTATCATTTCCTTCCACTTCACAATTATGGCCACTTTGTGTCGTCTATCACATAAAATCCCAATAAAATACATTTACGGTTTTGGTTGTAACATGAGAAAATGTGGGAAATTTCAGGGGGTGTGAATACTTTTTCCAGGCGCTGTATTTGTGACGGGGGAGAGATCACATTTATTACCATTACATTGTATTTGTTTCCTGGGATGTACGGCGTCTGTACTCCAATTTCTATAATACTTTTCTCCTTCTAGGTTAGGATTTCTGAAGTGGATTTGGGTTTTTTTTGCCAGGATGGATTGGATAGAAAATTGAACAATGTAAAAATTTCAAATAAATTCTCCCGGTGTATGGAGAGCGTTGGGGGCGTGTCTATAACATGCAAATTATTGGATTTCTCCCCTTACACTGTCCAGTCTTTACAAAGTACCTCATATATAGTATAGTGAGTAGTATAGTAGTATATATATAGTATAGTGGGTAGTATAGTAGTATATATAGTATAGTGGGTAGTATAGTAGTATATATAGTATAGTGGGTAGTATAGTAGTATATATAGTATAGTGGGTAGTATAGTAGTATATATATATAGTATAGTGGGTGGTATAGTAGTATATATAGTATAGTGGGTAGTATAGTAGTATATATATAGTATAGTGAGTAGTATAGTAGTATATATAGTATAGTGGGTAGTATAGTAGTATATATATAGTATAGTGAGTAGTATAGTAGTATATATAGTATAGTGGGTAGTATAGTAGTATATATAGTATAGTGGGTAGTATAGTAGTATATATATAGTATAGTGGGTAGTATAGTAGTATATATATAGTATAGTGAGTAGTATAGTAGTATATATATAGTATAGTGGGTAGTATAGTAGTATATATAGTATAGTGGGTAGTATAGTAGTATATATAGTATAGTGGGTAGTATAGTAATATATATATATAGTATAGTGGGTGGTATAGTAGTATATATAGTATAGTGGGTAGTATAGTAGTATATATATAGTATAGTGAGTAGTATAGTAGTATATATAGTATAGTGGGTAGTATAGTAGTATATATAGTATAGTGGGTAGTATAGTAGTATATATATATAGTATAGTGGGTGGTATAGTAGTATATATAGTATAGTGGGTAGTATAGTAGTATATATATAGTATAGTGAGTAGTATAGTAGTATATATAGTATAGTGGGTAGTATAGTAGTATATATATAGTATAGTGAGTAGTATAGTAGTATATATAGTATAGTGGGTAGTATAGTAGTATATATAGTATAGTGGGTAGTATAGTAATATATATATATAGTATAGTGGGTGGTATAGTAGTATATATAGTATAGTGGGTAGTATAGTAGTATATATATAGTATAGTGGGTAGTATAGTAGTATATATAGTATAGTGGGTAGTATAGTAGTATATATAGTATTGTGGGTGATATAGTAGTATATATAGTATAGTGAGTAGTATAGTAGTATATATATAGTATAGTGAGTAGTATAGTAGTATATATAGTATAGTGAGTAGTATAGTAGTATATATATAGTATAGTGGGTAGTATAGTAGTATATATAGTATTGTGGGTGGTATAGTAGTATATATAGTATAGTGAATAGTATAGTATTATATATAGTATAGTGAATAGTATAGTAGTATATATATATAGCATAGTGGGTAGTATAGTAGTATATATATATATATATATATATATATATATATATATATATATATATATAGTATAGTGGGTAGTATAGTAGTATATATATATATATATATATATATATATATATATATATATATATATATATATATATATATATATAGTATAGTGGGTAATATAGTAGTATATATAGTATAGTGGGTAGTATAGTAGTATATATAGTATAGTGGGTAGTATAGTAGTATATATATATATATATATATATATATATATATATATATATATATATATATATATATATAGTATAGTGGGTAGTATAGTAGTATATATAGTATAGTGGGTAGTATAGTAGTATATATAGTATAGTGGGTAGTATAGTAGTATATATAGTATAGTGGGTAGTATAGTAGTATATATAGTATAGTGGGTAGTATAGTAGTATATATATAGTATAGTGGGTAGTATAGTAGTATATATAGTATAGTGGGTAGTATAGTAGTATATATAGTATAGTGGGTAGTATAGTAGTATATATAGTATAGTGAGTAGTATAGTAGTATATATAGTATTGTGGGTGGTATAGTAGTATATATAGTATAGTGAATAGTATAGTATTATATATAGTATAGTGAATAGTATAGTAGTATATATAGTATAGTGGGTAGTATAGTAGTATATATATATGTATAGTATTGTAGGTAGTATAGTAGTATATATAGTATAGTGGGTAGTATAGTAGTATACATAGTATAGTGGGTAGTATAGTAGTATATCTGTTATGGGGCGGTCCGGAAGTGGTTAATTTAACATTCACACCAGTGGCAGATCATATGAGCGGAGTGCCATTTCAGTGCGGTGCGGGAAACTTTTTAGGATTCGCTGCGTTTCCCGCACTGCATATATGTGAACTGAGCCTTTTATTCATGTATTGAATATCCATTATAATTTTGACACCAATGTTTTCTGATCAAGTTTAGTGCATTTGTATTTATTGTTCTGTCCTGAGGAAGCGGTGGTGACCACGAAACGTGTCGACATTAGTACAGGAAGGACGCCCTGTCAAGCCATTTTAGAGGCAAATCGAAGATTGTGTATATTTATGCATCAATGACCTCTTTGGGGTTGCCTGTACCCATGAACAGTGTTGTATATCTGGTGTATTCATGGTTTTAATATATGGAACCTGGGGAGGTTCTGAAGCATGTCCTAAACATTTGTAAATAAAGTTCTTCATTGTATATTGGGTCTATTTACCTCATGTTGTACCATTAAAGTCCAATATTGCAGAGTAACAGTAAAGTTCTTCTATTGGGAGTTATTTAAAATGGAATTGGATATGGTACATGGGAAGTCCTTGTAGTCACGTTGGCCACCATTTGGGATGTATCTGGATTTCCACTTTTTCCGAGGGGAATGTAACATCCACTTTATTCACAACTAGTGTTGAGCGAACACGGACTGTATTATTCGTGTTCGTACCGAATAATTGGATTTTTTTTACCCGAACACGGACACGGACACTTTACTGTATGTTCGGGTAAAAATCCGTGTTCGGTCGTTTTATTTCCGGGTTTTGCATGCTTTGGCGCTCTTTTCATGGCGGGCTTTCAACAGCCAATCAACAATCGTTTAACTGGTGTGCCTTAAGCCATCCCAGCCATGCCTGCAAATGTCTTAGTAGCTGTGATTGGCCGTCTGAAGCATGTGACCAAGTCTTTATAAGTTCGAGGCAGCCGCCGCAGCAGCGTCATTCTGCTGCTTAGCTAAGGGACAGAGCACACATCAATGTGCTGGCTGCTGATTAGGGAAAGATAGGCAGGAAAAAACCATTTGTGTCCGGATAGAATTGAGGGACAGGTCGGAGTGTTTAGGCAGGGCGAGTTGTAGGCATTTTAGGGATAGAGTCTGCTGAATTATATAGGGTCAGTGTCTTCTACAAACTACAATCGATATTGCTGTGTGGGGGGTGGGGTGAATCTGCACTCAATCCTGATCTACGATCTCTTCTCAATCCTGTTAGGGACAGAGTCTGCTGAATTTTAGGGAAACTGTGTTCTACAAACTACAATCGATATTGCTGTGTGGTGTGGGATTGGAGATAGGCAGGTGTCAGTGATCCACATCCATTTTTCTGTGTGTGAGCTGCAGTGAACACAATCTTTTTGGGCTGCAGTGAACACAATCTTTTTGGGCTGCAGTGAACACAATCTTTTTGGGGTGCAGTGAACAAAATCTTTTTGGGGTGCAGTGAACACAATCTTTGTGGGGTGCAGTGAACAAAATCCTTTGTGGGGTGCAGTGAACACAATCTTTTTGGGGTGCAGTGAACAAAATCCTTTTTGGGGTGCAGTGAACACAATCTTTTTGGGGTGCAGTGAACAAAATCCTTTGTGGGGTGCAGTGAACACAATCTTTTTGGGGTGCAGTGAACACAATCTTTTTGGGGTGGAGTGAACAACATCCTTTTTGGGGTGCAGTGAACAAAATCCTTTTTGGTGTGCAGTGAACACAATCTTTGTGGGGTGCAGTGAACAAAATCCTTTGTGGGGTGCAGTGAACACAATCCTTTTTGGGGTGCAGTGAACAACATCCTTTTTGGGGTGCAGTGAACACAATCTTTTTGGGGTGCAGTGAACAAAATCCTTTGTGGGGTGCAGTGAACACAATCTTTTTGGGGTGCAGTGAACACAATCTTTTTGGGGTGGAGTGAACAACATCCTTTTTGGGGTGCAGTGAACAAAATCCTTTTTGGGGTGCAGTGAACAAAATCATTTTTGGGGTGCAGTGAACACAATCTTTTTGGGGTGCAGTGAACACAATCTTTGTGGGGTGCAGTGAACACAATCTTTTTGGGGTGGAGTGAACAACATCCTTTTTGGGGTGCAGTGAACAACATCCTTTTTGGGGTGCAGTGAACACAATCTTTTTGGGGTGCAGTGAACACAATCTTTGTGGGGTACAGTGAACAGAATCTTTGTGGGGTGGAGTGAACACAATCTTTGGGGGGTACAGTGAACACAATCTTTTTGGGGTGCAGTGAACACAATCTTTGTGGGGTGCAGTGAACACAATCTTTTTGGGGTGGAGTGAACAAAATCATTTTTGGGGTGCAGTGAACAACATCCTTTTTGGGGTGCAGTGATCAAAATCCTTTTTGGGGTGCAGTGAACACAATCTTTTTGGGGTGCAGTGAACAAAATCCTTTGTGGGGTGCAGTGAACAGAATCTTTGTGGGGTGCAGTGAACACAATCTTTGGGGGGGTACAGTGAACACAATCTTTTTGGGGTGCAGTGAACACAATCTTTGTGGGGTACAGTGAACACAATCTTTTTGGGGTGCAGTGAACACAATCTTTGGGGGGTACAGTGAACACAATCTTTTTGGGGTGCAGTGAACACAATCTTTGGGGGGTACAGTGAACACAATCTTTTTGGGGTGCAGTGAACACAATCTTTGTGGGGTGCAGTGAACACAATCTTTGGGGGGGTACAGTGAACACAATCTTTTTGGGGTGCAGTGAACAACATCCTTTTAGGGTGCAGTGAACACAATCTTTGTGGGGTGCAGTGAACAACATCCTTTTAGGGTGCAGTGAACACAATCTTTTTGGGGTGCAGTGAACAACATCCTTTTAGGGTGCAGTGAACACAATCTTTGTGGGGTACAGTGAACACAATCTTTTTGGGGTGCAGTGAACACAATCTTTGGGGGGTACAGTGAACACAATCTTTTTAGGGTGCAGTGAACAGAATCTTTGTGGGGTGCAGTGAACACAATCTTTGGGGGGGTACAGTGAACACAATCTTTTTGGGGTGCAGTGAACACAATCTTTGTGGGGTACAGTGAACAGAATCTTTGTGGGGTGCAGTGAACACAATCTTTGGGGGGTACAGTGAACACAATCTTTGTGAGGTGCAGTGAACACAATCTTTGTGGGGTGCAGTGAACACAATCATTGTGGGGTGCAGTGAACTCAATCTTTGTGGGGTACAGTGAACACAATCTCATACTTCTGAAGGTTTGAGGGTGCTGCCTGTTCCATACTCCCCCTACTCCTCATCTAGCCTTTTAGGGGTACAAACAATAGTAATTGGGGCCTAGTGTGGTTGTGTACGTGTGATATACATACACTTTTTTTGGATCATATTTTCTATTCCGCTATTTAATCAAAAACCTTTGGGGATCAGTTAAATTAGACGCCATGCGGCTGGCATTCCCATCTGACAGCGGGGCCACAGTGGAAGCACAAGGCAGAGGAGGAGGAGGAGGAGGTCGCCAACGCAACCAGGGCACCGCCAGCACCTCAGAAGGCAGGGTTAGCATGGCCGAAATGTGGAAAAGCTTTGTCAGCACGCCACAACAAACAGCAGCACCAGCAGCTCAGATGGAACGTCTTAGCAGGAGGCAGCATTTCACCAACATGGTGGAGCAGTATGTGTGCACACGCCTACATGTAGTGAATGAGGGGTCTGCCCCCTTAAACTTCTGGGTCTCCAAATTGGGCACATGGCCTGAGCTTGCCCTTTACGCCTTGGAGGTGCTGGCGTGCCCTGCAGCCAGTGTATTATCTGAACGGGTATTTAGCACGGCTGGGGGCGTTATAACAGACAAGCGCAGCCGCCTGTCCAGAGACAATGTGGACAAGCTCACGTTCATTAAAATGAACCAGGCATGGATCCCACGGGACTTTTCCGTACCTTATGCAGAATAGCAATGGATACCGACCTTACCCACCCATTGTTCCATTTTTGCTCTTTCTCACTCTTTTGGGGTGTACCCTCATTTAAAATTTTTGAAAAGAAGCAGTGTTGGCTACCTCGTCCTCCTCCTCAGGGCCAGATTAATGTAGGGGCTATTGGAGCTGCAGCTCCAGGCCCCTACCTTTTATATAGGCCCCGGGTTGGCCATATTCACTGTTACCGCTCTTCTGTCACTTGTAAACACAGAAGTCTGGCTTCTATGCTCGCTTCCCCAGGCAGCACCCTCAGAACCTCCCCACACAGCGTGAAGGCCGGACAAGGAGGGACAGTTGGCGATGCATGGATGTGTTTATGGGCTTCAGAGACAGCATCCCATGTTGAATTAGGCATGCATGGCTGCACCCTTCCTCCTCTGGGTGCATGGCAAGGCACGGCCCTAAGGCCCTTCAAAATCCTCAGCACCAAGCCCATGATGCTGTTAATCCGGCCCTGGTCCTCCTCCACCGCCGCTTCCACCTACACCGCCCATAGGTGTGCGCAGCCTATTGCATTAAGGTGTGCACCCCAAAGTTGAAATACACATGCATGTGTTTGCCAGCAGGGAGAGTAATGTATCGGGGCCATGTACCTGTAGGCAAGGAGAAATAGAGCAGAGCAGGTCCCAGGGAGATCTTTCCCATCTCCTCACTGGCAATGCTATGTGCCCTAGGTGATTAGGGTGTGCCCAGGCACACCCAGCACACCCTGTGCGCACGCCTATGTCACCGCCACATCCACCACCACCTCAACCTCCCTCCTACTCCATATGGGCCTCGTCCTTCAGAGATGAAGAAGAACATTGTTTTATTTTTCTGTTTTTTTTTGTTGTTTTAAGTTATTTCCCTATCCACATTTGTTTGCAGAGCACTTGCCATGCTCTTAATTACGTTTTGCTGCCATTTGCAGCACTCTAGCCCTTTCCTTTGGTGTTTTAGAGCCATTTTAGTGCCTTAAAGTTCGGGTCCCCATTGACTTCAATGGGGTTCGGTGTCCGGGAAAAGTTCGGTAAAAGTCCGGGACACGGACCCGGACTTTTTTTTAAAGTTCGGCCGAACCCGTCAAACACGGACATCTAGGTGTCCGCTCAACCCTATTCACAACACATCAAATTTTGCAGCCATTGTACTGGATTCTCTTCTTCATATTTTCTACTTGGAGGGTAATGGAGGTCTTTATGATTCACCAATTGTTTATTTTTGGAGTATGAATGGCAAACTCCCTCTAGTGTGCTACTAGTGTCAGTGCAGGCAAATTGAATCTATGACTCATGTAAGCTTAGAGAGTCAGGGTTGGGTTCAGGCGTATATAAACGTCACTAGCCTGTGAGGCTCTGGGGAGCGAGCGCGCGCCGCCGAAGGCGCGCTCCCGCACAGCCACGGAACCCCCCGCGCGTGTGACTGGCGGACCCGATGTCCGCCGGTCACTCTGCGATCGTCGGTGGAGAGGGAGAAAGTCAGGCGGCTGATGTAAACAAGCCGCCTGTAATTCTCCCCTGTGTAGAAACACTGATCATACGGTTCTACTATGTAGGACCGTTGATCACTGTTTCTACAGCTCAAGCCACAGCCAATCACAGTAAGAATCAAGCCCCTAGGGACACACACAGCCCCTCCCTCTCAAATAAAGTTAACCCCTTCACTGCCAGTGTAATTTTACAGTAACAGTGCATATGTATAGCACGGATTACTGTAGAAATGTCACTGGTACCCCCAAAAGTGTAAAAAATGTCAGTCAGGGGTCCAATCTGTCCGCCGAAATGTCGCAGTACCGCAAAAAAAATTGCAGATCGCCGCCATTACGTGTTAAAAAAAAACCAACAAAAATGACAAAAATCTTTCCCTTTGTTAGTAAACGCGATAACTTTTGCGCAAACCAATCAAAATACGCTTTTTGCGATTTTTTTTAGCAAACATATGTAGCATAAAACAAATTGC
This sequence comes from Pelophylax lessonae, assembly GCF_965119305.1. NCBI lineage: Eukaryota > Metazoa > Chordata > Amphibia > Anura > Ranidae > Pelophylax > Pelophylax lessonae. The sequence goes on along the minus strand of NC_138771.1, from coordinate 1,649,317 downwards.
CCGAAAATGTTAAACAATTTTGATTTTTACATTTTTTGGGGGGGAATTTCATATAAAAAAAATATATTGTTATCTTTGCAAAATTGTCGCTCTTTTTTTGTTTATAGCGCATGATCAAAAAATCGCACAGGTGATCAAATACCACCAAAAGAAAGCTCTGTTTGTGGGAAAAAAAGGACATCAAATTCATTTAGGTACAGCGTCGCACGACCGCGCCATTTTCCGTTAAAGTCACGCAGTGCCGAATTGCAAAATACCCCCTGGTCAGGAAGGGGGTAAAATGTTCCGGGGCTTAAGTGGTTAAAAGGGGAAGTTGAGATTCCAAGGGGGGGCATTTGCCCCCCCCTTGCCCCTAACTGCGGATGCCCATGAAGCCAACAATACCAAGCCTAGGGACTGACTTTTTGTGTCGGAATTCAAGTGAACGAATGCAAAGTGCCTTGCTTGGCAGGAATCCTGGAGACTGTTACCAGCAGACTTTGTGGGGGTAGTGCTACATCCTGATTGACAACCCAATGTCCAAAGTTGGGTATTCCTCCAAACATAATATTTTCTGTACAAAAATGATTCAAGGGACCCTTTGGGTCATAAGTCCATTAATGTTCATCTCAGTGGCTGGTGCTAAACTTTTTTGACGGGCAGCAAACAGTGGCGGCCCCATCCATGCGTCCGGCCCCCTAATCTGCATGCAGGGGTGCCGGACGCATGGAGTTCAATGGAGCTTTTTTTTTTGCATCACCTGATTAGAGCCAGAGGCTCTAATAGGACGATGCAAAAGGTGGACCCGGGGCGCAGAGCAGTGCGTCCTGAGCCCACCCAGTGTGTGACAATAGCGAATGAAAATTCGCTATTGTCACACCGATCCTCCTCCTGGCCAATCAGGAAGTGCGTCCGATATGCGCTTCCTGATTGGCCGCAAGGCAAACCCCATGGCATTGGCAGAGGAGGAGGCGGGAGCGGGAGGACTGGAGGAGACGCGCCGCTGGGACCGAGGAGAAGCCGATGTCGAGAGACTGATGAGAAGCCGTCCGCCGCCACTGCTGCTCCAGGTAAGTAAGGGGGCATGTACGCTGATCTCTGCATTGGGGGGATGTATGCTGGTCACTGCATTGAAGGGGGCATGTATGCTGGTCTCTGCATTGGGGAGATGTATGCTGGTCTCTGCATTGGGGGCATGTATGCTGGTCACTGCATTGAAGGGGTTACGCTGGTCACTGCATTGAAGGGGGCATGTATGATGATCTCTGCATTGAAAGGGGGCATGTACGCTGGTCACTGCATTGAAAGGGGCATGTAAGCTGGTCACTGCATTGAAGGGGGCATGTATGATGATCTCTGCATTGAAGGGGGCATGTATGCTGGTCACTGCATTGAAAGGGGGCATGTACGCTGGTCACTGCATTGAAAGGGGGCATGTACGCTGGTCACTACATTGAAAGGGGGCATGTACGCTGGTCACTGCATTGAAAGGGGCATGTAAGCTGGTCACTGCATTGAAGGGGGCATGTATGATGATCTCTGCATTGAAGGGGGCATGTATGCTGGTCACTGCATTGAAAGGGGGCATGTACGCTGGTCACTGCATTGAAAGGGGGCATGTACGCTGGTCACTACATTGAAAGGGGGCATGTACGCTGGTCACTGCATTGAAAGGGGCATGTAAGCTGGTCACTGTATTGAAAGGGGGCATGTACGCTGGTCACTGCATTGAAAGGGGCATGCAAGCTGGTCACTGCATTGAAAGGGGGCACGCTGGTCACTGCATTGAAAGGGGGCATGTACGCTGGTCACTGCATTGAAAGGGGGCATGTACGCTGGTCACTACATTGAAAGGGGGCATGTACGCTGGTCACTGCATTGAAAGGGGCATGTAAGCTGGTCACTGCATTGAAGGGGGCATGTATGATGATCTCTGCATTGAAGGGGGCATGTATGCTGGTCACTGCATTGAAAGGGGGCATGTACGCTGGTCACTGCATTGAAAGGGGGCATGTACGCTGGTCACTACATTGAAAGGGGGCATGTACGCTGGTCACTGCATTGAAAGGGGGCATGTACGCTGGTCACTGCATTGAAAGGGGCATGTAAGCTGGTCACTGTATTGAAAGGGGGCATGTACGCTGGTCACTGCATTGAAAGGGGCATGCAAGCTGGTCACTGCATTGAAAGGGGGCACGCTGGTCACTGCATTGAAAGGGGGCACGCTGGTCTCTCTGCATTGAAAGGGGGCACACTGGTCTCTCTGCATTGAAAGGGGGCACGCTATACCTTAATTACCGAAGGCCCCTTTGACACTTTTGCGACCTCAAAGTCACGCAATTTTTTTACAGCGTTTTTTGCCGCAATGCCTATTACATTTTTTTTTTATTTTGAGCACCAGCCTCCACTGGCAGCAAACAACCCCCCCAGGTCCGCATTCCTCCATGGCTTCATTGGCTTCTCCTCACGGCCAACTCGATCTGCCTTCTGTCCTGATTGGCCGGGAAGAGAAGCTGGAAGACAATAGTAAATATTGGTTCACTAGTGTCACAGGAAGGTGGGTTCAGGGCGCAGTTCTCTGCACCTCAGGCTCTAATCGTGTGGCTTGAAAAAGAAAAAAAAAACTCATAGAAACCTTTGAGTCCGGTGCCAGCATGCATCCCGGCATTGCAAACTGAGGGGCGGCGCTCCTGCACCCCTTATGGACCAGTCGCTCCTGGGTCACCTAGAACAGCGAACAATCACTGGAGTTCTCGGTTCTAGAGATATTATAAGAAGTCTGAGTTTGGAGAGATCCGGTAGGAATTCTATAAATGTAGTTATCTCTCAGATTCTGAAACACTCATAACAAATTACATTACATTTTATGCTGAGAATGAGAAGAGTGCATTTCTGTAACTGCCTCAGGCTCTGGAATAACTAAGCATATATACACGGGGAAATGTATGGTTTTCCATCGCTTGCTGTATCACTAATGTGATTTTCTATTTGTTATCATCGCTGTCATGGAAGTATCAAATGCAAATGTTATGTATACATGAGATGACATAGAAAACCCAACGCTGCAGCGCAAATGTGTCTCTTGGCTGTTGTGTCTATCGGATTTCATACTTTATAATTAACTATTTTTATCAGGAGGTGAACAAAAACTCTGACAGAGGGGTGGCTGTTGACGTGGTATACTTGGACAGAGAGATGGCTGAACATGATATACTTGGACAGAGGGGTGGCTGTGGATGGAGTTTACTTGGACAAAGTGGCACGCCATCACACTCCACGTCCTAGCCGGAGGCCGGAAGTACGCCGCCGGAAGCCCCGACAGTGTCCCCAGGGTTCAGAGAAAGCCGCTTTCCCATCGGCTCGAACGGACCGTACAGCGGATCGGTCGGATCTTCTCCTCATAGGCACCCGGATCAATCGATCCTCCGGATGAACTTCATGGCTCTCACTTTCTGCTGGTTTTATTACTCGTTTGTGAGTATATAGTATGCTGTATGTTTGAGTCATATTACACTTAGAGTGGCGCCTGCCTTTCTTTGACAGTCTACTGCAAGTTCCTCTTCTTACTTGGGACAGAGCAGCCTTCAAGTGTTGTAAAGACTTGTTTTTTTATGGACTTTGTTGGACTCCAATGTGCCACGCTAATATCATTTTCCACAATTCTGTTATATGATAGAAATTGATGGTATCCCTCTAATTTCCTCTTGCGCCAGTACACCCCTATTGTTTGTGTACTTGGACAAAGTGGTATCTGTGGACGTGGTATACTTGGACAGCGGAGTGGCTGTGGACGTAGTACACATGGACAGAGGGGTTGCTGTGGACGTAGTGCACATGGACAGAGGGGTTGCTGTGGACGTAGTACACATGGACAGAGGGGTTGCTGTGGACGTGGTATACTTGGAGAGAGGGGTGGCTGTGGATGGAGTATACTTGGACAGAGGGGTGGCTGTGGACGTAGTACACATGGACAGAGGGGTTGCTGTGGACGTAGTACACATGGACAGAGGGGTTGCTGTGGACGTGGTATACTTGGAGAGAGGGGTGGCTGTGGATGGAGTATACTTGGACAGAGGGGTGGCTGTGGACGTAGTACACATGGACAGAGGGGTTGCTGTGGGTGTGGTATACTTGGAGAGAGGGGTGGCTGTGGATGGGGTATACTTGGACAGAGGGGTGGCTGTGGATGGAGTATACTTGGACAGAGGAGTGGCTGTGGACGTGGTATACTTGGACAGAGGGGTGGCTGTGGACGGGGTATACTTGGGGTATACGTAGGCAACGCGTCGCCTACGTCATCACGCCCCACGCTCCACGTCCAACCCGGAAGTCTGCCGCCGAAGGCGCTGCAGGTGTCCCTCGGGTCCGAAGAACGCCGACTCCCACGGTCTGACACGGATCTTTGGAGCTTGTCAGTCTCCTCTTGCCCAGGCATCGGATCGACCGACTTTCGGATAATTATTCACCATGTTTTAACTGCTTTTATCTTGTGAGTACCTAGCATGGTAAATGTTTAATAAAACTGAGACATACTGCACTTAGAGTGGCACTTATCTTCTTTTCCAGTTGGACAGAGGGGTGGCTGTGGAGGTGGTATTCTTGGACAGAGGGGTGGCTGTGGACGGGTTATACTTGGACAGAGGAGTGGCTGTGGATGTGGAATACTTGGACAGAGGGGTTGCTGTGGATGTGGTATACTTGGACAGAGGGGTGGCTGTGGGCGTGGTATACTTGGACAGAGGGGTGGCTGTGGATGGAGTATACTTGGACAGAGGGGTGGCTGTGGATGGAGTATACTTGGACAGAGGGGTGGCTGTGGACATGGTATACTTGGACAGAGGGGTTGCTGTGGATGTGGTATACTTGGACAGAGGGGTGGCTGTGGACGTGGTATACTTGGACAGAGGGGTTGCTGTGGATGTGGTATACTTGGACAGAGGGGTGTCTGTGTACGTGGAATACTTGGACAGAGGGGTGGCTGTGGATGTGGTATACTTGAACAGAGGGGTGACTGTGGACGTGGTATACTTGGACAGAGGGGTGGCTGTGGACAGGGTATACTTGGACACAGGGGTGGCTGTGGACGGGGTATATTTGGACAGAGGGGTGGCTGTGGACGTGGTATACTTGGACAGAGGGGTTGCTGTGGATGTGGTATACTTGGACACAGGGGTGGCTGTGGACGTGGTATACTTGGACAGAGAAGTGGCTGTGGATGTGGTATACTTGGACAGAGGGGTGGCTGTGGACGTGGTATACTTGGACAGAGGGGTGGCTGTGGACGTGGTATTCTTGGACAGAGGAGTGGCTGTGGACAGGGTATACTTGGACAGAGGAGTGGCTGTGGATGGGGTATACTTGGACAGAGGAGTGGCTGTGGACATGGTATACTTGGAGAGAGGGGTGGCTGTGGATGGAGTATACTTGGACAGAGGAGTGGCTGTGGACGTGGTATACTTGGACAGAGGAGTGGCTGTGGACGGGGTATACTTGGACAGAGGAGTGGCTGTGGACATGGTATACTTGGAGAGAGGGGTGGCTGTGGATGGAGTATACTTGGACAGAGGAGTGGCTGTGGACGTGGTATACTTGGAGAGAGGGGTGGCTGTGGATGGAGTATACTTGGACAGAGGAGTGGCTGTGGACGTGGTATACTTGGACAGAGGAGTGGCTGTGGACGGGGTATACTTGGACAGAGGAGTGGCTGTGGACGGGGTATACTTGGACAGAGGGGTGGCTGTGGATGGAGTATACTTGGACAGAGGAGTGGCTGTGGACGTGGTATACTTGGAGAGAGGGGTGGCTGTGGATGGAGTATACTTGGACAGAGGAGTGGCTGTGGACGTGGTATACTTGGACAGAGGAGTGGCTGTGGACGGGGTATACTTGGACAGAGGAGTGGCTGTGGACGTGGTATACTTGGAGAGAGGGGTGGCTGTGGATGGAGTATACTTGGACAGAGGAGTGGCTGTGGACGGGGTATACTTGGACAGAGGAGTGGCTGTGGACGTGGTATACTTGGACAGAGGAGTGGCTGTGGACGGGGTATACTTGGACAGAGGGGTAGCTGTGGACGTGGTATACTTGGACAGAGGAGTGGCTGTGGACGGGGTATACTTGGACAGAGGAGTGGCTGTGGACGGGGTATACTTGGACAAAGTGCACCACACATGACTGATGTGAAAGGCAAAGTCTACAGCAGGGGTAGGCAACCTTCCATAGGTGAAGATCTATCTGGACAATATGGAAGAGATTAAAGATCGCTGGGGTGCCACACCCTGTTTTTTGTTAAATAAATTAGCACCCCCTTAATACAAAGTAAAGACGGCAAGCATAAAATATTAGGAAACAAATGTTATTGTAGAAATATAAACTTATCCTAATTAGCTTAAGTGAGAAACTCAGGATTCACCTTAATTTGAACATTTTTTAGGTCTGGGGAGTAATTGGTCACCCACAAGGCTGATGCCTGGGTCCATCTTGAAAGCAGAACATGTGGTATTGCAGGATGTTATTTTCAACCAGTTTCAGGCCTGGGTACTCTGATTTTTGCCCATTGTAAGTAGTATGTAGAGCAGTGTACAGAGGTCAGTAGTATGTAGAGCAGTGTACAGAGGTCAGTAGTATGTAGAGCAGTGTACAGAGGTCATTAGTATGTAGGGCAGTGTACAGAGGTCAGTAGGATGTAGAGCAGTGTACAGAGGTCAGTAGTATGTAGGGCAGTGTACAGAGGTCAGTAGTATGTAGGGCAGTGTACAGAGGTCAGTAGTATGTAGGGCAGTGTACAGAGGTCAGTAGGATGTAGAGCAGTGTACAGAGGTCAGTAGTATGTAGGGCAGTGTACAGAGGTCAGTAGTATGTAGAGCAGTGTACAGAGGTCGGTAGGGTGTAGGGCAGTGTACAGAGGTCAGTAGTATGTAGAGCAGTGTACAGAGGTCAGTAGGATGTAGAGCAGTGTACAGAGGTCAGTAGTATGTAGGGCAGTGTACAGAGGTCAGTAGGATGTAGAGCAGTGTACAGAGGTCAGTAGGATGTAGAGCAGTGTACAGAGGTCAGTAGTATGTAGGGCAGTGTACAGAGGTCAGTAGGATGTAGGGCAGTGTACAGAGGTCAGTAGTATGTAGGGCAGTGTACAGAGGTCAGTAGGATGTAGGGCAGTGTACAGAGGTCGGTAGGGTGTAGGGCAGTGTACAGAGGTCAGTAGTATGTAGAGCAGAGTACAGAGGTCAGTAGGATGTAGAGCAGTGTACAGAGGTCAGTAGGATGTAGAGCAGTGTACAGAGGTCAGTAGGATGTAGATCAGTGTACAGAGGTCAGTAGGATGTAGAGCAGAGTACAGAGGTCAGTAGGATGTAGAGCAGTGTACAGAGGTCAGTAGGATGTAGGGCAGTGTACAGAGGTCAGTAGGATGTAGGGCAGTATACAGAGGTCAATAGTATGTAGAGCAGTGTACAGAGGTCAGTAGTATGTAGAGCAGTGTACAGAGGTCAGTAGTATGTAGAGCAGAGTACAGAGGTCAGTAGTATGTAGAGCAGTGTACAGAGGTCAGTAGGATGTAGGGCAGTGTACAGAGGTCAGTAGGATGTAGGGCAGTGTACAGAGGTCAGTAGTATGTAGAGCAGTGTACAGAGGTCAGTAGTATGTAGAGCAGAGTACAGAGGTCAGTAGTATGTAGAGCAGTGTACAGAGGTCAGTGGGATGTAGAGCAGTGTACAGAGGTCAGTAGTATGTAGGGCAGTTTACCGAGGTCAGTAGTATGTAGAGCAGTGTACAGAGGTCAGTAGGATGTAGAGCAGTGTACAGAGGTCAGTAGTATGTAGAGCAGTGTACAGAGGTCAGTAGTATGTAGGGCAGTGTACAGAGGTCAGTAGGATGTAGAGCAGTGTACAGAGGTCAGTAGGATGTAGAGCAGTGTACAGAGGTCAGTACTATGTAGAGCAGTGTACAGAGGTCAGTAGGATGTAGAGCAGTGTACAGAGGTCAGTACTATGTAGAGCAGTGTACAGAGGTCAGTACTATGTAGAGCAGTGTACAGAGGTCAGTAGGATGTAGAGCAGTGTACAGAGGTCAGTAGGATGTAGGGCAGTGTACAGAGGTCAGTAGGATGTAGGGCAGTGTACAGAGGTCAGTAGGATGTAGAGCAGAGTACAGAGGTCAGTAGGATGTAGAGCAGTGTACAGAGGTCAGTAGTATGTAGGGCAGTGTACAGAGGTCAGTAGGATGTAGAGCAGTGTACAGAGGTCAGTACTATGTAGAGCAGTGTACAGAGGTCAGTACTATGTAGAGCAGTGTACAGAGGTCAGTAGGATGTAGAGCAGTGTACAGAGGTCAGTACTATGTAGAGCAGTGTACAGAGATCAGTAGTATGTAGGGCAGTGTACAGAGGTCAGTAGTATGTAGGGCAGTGTACAGAGGTCAGTAGGATGTAGAGCAGTGTACAGAGGTCAGTACTATGTAGAGCAGTGTACAGAGGTCAGTACTATGTAGAGCAGTGTACAGAGGTCAGTAGGATGTAGAGCAGTGTACAGAGGTCAGTAGGATGTAGGGCAGTGTACGGAGGTCAGTGGGATGTAGAGCAGTGTACAGAGGTCAGTAGTATGTAGAGCAGTGTACAGAGGTCAGTACTATGTAGTGCAGTGTACAGAGGTCAGTAGGATGTAGGGCAGTGTACGGAGGTCAGTAGGATGTAGGGCAGTGTACAGAGGTCAGTAGTATGTAGAGCAGCATACAGAGGTCAGTAGTATGTAGAGCAGTGTACAGAGGTCAGTAGCATGTAGGGCAGTGTACAGAGGTCAGTGAGATGTAGGGCAGTGTACAGAGGTCAGTAGTATGTAGGGCAGTGTACAGAGGTCAGTAGTATGTAGAGCAGTGTACAGAGGTCAGTAGGATGTAGGGCAGTGTACAGAGGTCAGTAGGATGTAGAGCAGAGTACAGAGGTCAGTAGGATGTAGAGCAGTGTACAGAGGTCAGTAGGATGTAGAGCAGTGTAAAGAGGTCAGTAGTATGTAGGGCAGTGTACAGAGGTCAGTAGGATGTAGGGCAGTGTACAGAGGTCAGTAGTATGTAGGGCAGTGTACAGAGGTCAGTAGGATGTAGAGCAGTGTACAGAGGTCAGTAGGATGTAGAGCAGTGTAAAGAGGTCAGTAGTATGTAGGGCAGTGTACAGAGGTCAGTAGGATGTAGGGCAGTGTACAGAGGTCAGTAGGATGTAGAGCAGTGTACAGGGGTTAGTAGGATGTAGAGCAGTGTACAGAGGTCAGTAGGAATTTAGGGCAGTGTACAGAGGTCAGTAGTATGTAGAGCAGTGTACAGAGGTCAGTAGGATGTAGAGCAGTGTACAGAGGTCAGTAGTATGTAGAGCAGTGTACAGAGGTCAGTAGTATGTAGAGCAGTGTACAGAGGTCAGTAGGATGTAGGGCAGTGTACAGAGGTCAGTAGTATGTAGAGCAGTGTACAGAGGTCAGTAGGATGTAGAGCAGTGTACAGAGGTCAGTAGGATGTAGAGCAGTGTACAGAGGTCAGTAGTATGTAGAGCAGTGTACAGAGGTCAGTAGGATGTAGAGCAGTGTACAGAGGTCAGTAGGATGTAGGGCAGTTTATAAAGGTCAGTAGGATGTAGAGCAGTGTACAGAGGTTAGTAGTATGCAGGGCAGTGTGCAGAGGTCAGTAGTATGTAGGGCAGTGTACAGGTGTCACTGGTATAAAAAGCAGTGTACATATATTAAGCATGGCAGAGGACAGGGGTGCGTAGGTCAGTGTTTAACAGCGCAGGAAACATTGGGGCCCTATTACAGATGGGGTCAGAGGGTAATGGAGCCAGGGCCACAAGAGTGTATGGTACTGGGGTTTTAGGAGGGTATGATGTAGGGAGGTCAGGATGGTATGGTGCTGGGGATTCAGGAGGGTATGGTACTGGGGTGTCAGGAGGGTATGGTGTAGGGAGGTCAGGAGGGTACAGTACTGAGTGGTGAGCAGGGCATGGTGCAGGGAGGGGCTCAGGAGAGTATGATACTGGGGGGGGTCAGGATGGTATGGTATTGGGGGGTCAGGAGGTTATGGTGCAGGGAGGTCAGGAGGGCATGATGCAGGGAGGTCAGGAGGGCATGATGCAGGGAGGTCAGGAGGGCATGATGCAGGGAGGTCAGGAAGGTATAGTATTGGGGGATCAGGAACAAACTTTCTTTCCTCGTGCTTAGTGGCGCAGGGAAGCTGTTATGTCAAAGCTGCATATTATTAATGGTGTACCCCGAAGTTAATTGTTATTAGTGGTGTACCCCAAGGTTCAGTGTTATTAGTGGTTGTCCCCGACGTTAATTGTTATTAGTGGTGTACCCCAAGGTTCATTGTTATTAGTGGTGTACCCCAAGGTTCAGTGTTATTAGTGGTGTACCCCGACGTTAATTGTTATTAGTGGTGTACCCCGACTTTAATTGTTATTAGTGGTGTACCCCAAGGTTCAGTGTTATTAGTGGTGTACCCCAAGGTTCAGTGTTATTAGTGGTGTACCCCATGGGTGTTCTGGTAGATACAACACTGAACAGGAAAAAACAAGGAAAGTTGATATTTCCAGTCTGCTACAATGTAATATAATTTTCTCACCATAGGACTCTGTATATAAACTGTTAATGAGCTTTTCTCTTATGCTGTGCACTGTTGGCCTTGAGCGGTACTTACCTGATATGATTATCTTTGTCTTCTGAACCTCATTATGTTTGTATGTTGAACTTTCCATTTTTTTTGCTCTTGTATAGGATCGCTGATTGCATACTGTATGTATTTATTAGATTGTTTGGAACAAAAGCGTAGCAGCTTTCAGCACAGGAAAGGCCTTCAGACTGACACAGGAATCACTTCTACATTCTTTGACGAAAGTTCAATTTTCTATACCGGGAAATAAGCATTGCTGGTGCTTTGTGTCTGACGGGTTTTGGTATAAAACTCAAGGTTTTTCCCTGCAGTATTATAAATGTTATGTCATCTATGAGTCTTTATTTGTCAAAGTGTCTTACCGGGGAAATTGTAACTCCTGGTCCCCCTTATCGGCCCACAAGATCTCTCATCACAGTGATGGGCCAACCATATGTATGATAGGTGCTAGTTGGTGTAGATAGTTTTCTCCATCTGCTTATTAGTGATGTCGCGAACATAAAATTCGCTGTTCGCGAACGGCGAACGCGAACATCGGCGAATGTTCGCGAACCGGCGAACATTGCGAACCGCCATAGACTTTAATAGGCAGGCGAATTTTAAAACCCACAGGGACTCTTTCTGGCCACAATAGTAATGGAAAAGTTGTTTCAAGGGGACAAACACCTGGAATGTGGCGTGCCGGAGAGGGATCACACAAAAAAAAGTTCTTAAAAATTGTAATTTTTTGATAGAGAGCCAATTATTGGAAAAATTAAAAAAAAATAAAAATAAAAAATTTCTTTGGATTTAGCATCTGGGGGGTCTAAAAAGTGTACCTGTGAAGTTTCAGCTCTGTAGCATGTCCGGAACCAGAAAAAAATACGAATTAGGGTTAGGGTTAGGGCTAGGGCTAGGGTTAGGTTTAGGGTTAGGGTTAGGGTTATTTTTATGGCTAGGCTTAGAGGGTTAGGGTTAAGGTTAGAGGGTTAGGGTTACGGTGAGATACTTAGGGTTAGAGTTAGTAGCCCTACCCCTACCCCTCTAACTCTAACCCTAAGCACTAAAAATAACCCTAACCTTAGCCCTGACCCTAACCCTAGCCCTAACCCTGATTCTATTTTTTTTTCTGGTTCTGGACATGCTACAGAGCTGAAACGTCACAGGTACACTTTTTAGACCCCCAGATACTAAATCCAAAGAATTTTTTTTTTTTTTTTAAGTTTTTTTTTTTTTTTTAAGTTTTCCAATAATTGTCTCTCTATCAAAAATGACAATTTTTAAGAACTTTTTTGTGTGATTTAGTGTCTAGGGGGTCTAAAAAGTGTACCTGTGAAGTTTCAGCTCTGTAGCATGTCCAGAACCAGGAAAAAAAGATAATTTTTCAGTAGAGCAGGGATGGTGGGAACCCCTTTTACACCTATATGATCTTTTTTTTCTGGTTCTGGACATGCTACATATATATATATATATTAAAAAAATACTCAAATACCAGCCCTCAAAGGGGCTTTTGGGGACAATATATATATATCCAAAAAAAACCTCAAATACCAGCCCTAGGAAGGGCTTTTTGGGGTGCTGTCCTTACAGCAGGAGTGTACCAAGAACACTGGCTAACAAGACCGGGAACTGTCCCCAGCTATAACAGCAGCAGCACCAGCACTTTCCCTGCTCTCAGTAACACAGAAATGATCTAAGATGGATGCTGCCCTTGCTTACTTATTGGAGGTGGGAGGGTGTGGGAGGGAGGTATGCTGATTCGCCGGCGAACCGTTCGGTACATCTCTACTGCTTATCAGGGGAGCCTGATCAGTAGTTAGGCCTGTTACATGTGTCCATGTGTGATTCATCTGGTCTGAGGGAGTGTCCCCAATGTATTCAATAGGGGAGCCTGTTGGACAGTGGAGGAAACCCAGCCAGTGACACACAGGCTTTTATGGCTACTCCAGTGGGTTGGGGCAACAGTGGTGCATCCTGAGATATGTTATAAAAGCCACGGGCACATGTGATAGGGTGTCTTTGAGCGGGAAGCCAGGTCCCAGGAGGAGGGTGATGGCTGTTTCTCCTCCTGTCAGATGTGGAAGGTGGTCACAGGTGCTCGGCCTAGTGAGCCAAGTGTGTGGTGCTGAGCCAGGAGGTCCAGTGGATACTGAAAAGTGGAGCTGAAGGCAGAGCAACCCAGGGAAAAACAGTGTCCGTGAGTACCAGGAAGCTTGCCAGGGGTCTGCCCAGGAAGGGGACCCCTCCAGTGGAGAGTCAGTGTACAGGAGCTAGCACTCATGGGAAGTAAGAAAGGGGGTGCCAAGTTAGGACCCTGAAGAGGAATCAATTCAGGAACACATCTTCTACTTCACTTCAGTGGCAAGGTGAAGCCGCGGCCTTGCCGCAAACACTACATACATTTGTGCATAGTTCATAGTTGGAGTATCCCACTCATCCCTTCTCCCATCCGAGTTCTAAAATAAAACACAAAAAACAAATCCCCTGGACTGTTCATTGTCTGAGCCAAGTGTCTAAAGTGTTACGTTTCTACAGACTGTTGCTATGGGTAACCCAGGGGAATCCAGGAAGTGTAATTCTCATCAGCTCCCTAGGGGGCAGTGCTACACATATAATTCTGGTTGTAGGAGGAGGACAAGCTCTTGACCCAGGAAGCTTCGAAAATATTAGTGTACTAGTCATTGTTTAAATTTTGGGGTTACTTAAGGGTTACGTTTTGTGAGGCAGTCTATTAGTAAAGTTTATAGCCAGCACACGAGGGGATATTTTCAATACCTTCAGATTAAACATCAACTCCAAATGCTGCCAGGCTCTCTACCTTCCAAGACTTGGTTTGAGGGTCTCCAAGGCCCTGGTCTGATTTCTTTGATATATACCGGGTTGTTGGCCAAGTTCCAGAATATTCCCCCATCCCATGTTTCAAAGGTGGAAAGAGATTTTCGTGAATCAGCTATGAGAGAGTTTTGGAGTCAGAACTAAAGGAATACGGCCAAGAGCTTGGCATACGTGTTTGGAGTAAAGTTTGAATATAAGAGTATTCTCTGATGATATCCGGATCCTCTCAGGATAAATTGCACCATCCCTACCTATTCATCTCTCTATTTCTGTTTGGCTGTAAGGTTGGGGGGTTCATGTTATCATATCTGGTGGGATTGTGCCAGAGTCAGGCGGTATTGGATTGGAATATAATAACTCCTATATACGGTGATGGGAGAATCCTTTCATACTGTTCCCCTATTCAAGTTGGTTGGCTATATTTTGACTGAAGCCAAATGGGTTATAGCATGTGCATGGACAACTTCTTCCTTCGTTTTTGCAAGTGCTAAGCACTGTGTTTTGAGATGCGGTGCAGAAGTTCTAGATAATTTCTGAGTCCTACCCTCCCTCTCTTTTTATAGAGACTCTGTCACAGTCAGGGGTCAGGGGTCAGGCTCAGAGACCAGTAGCTATAGCCAAAGTTGTATTTCGGCCTAGGCCAACAAGGCCCAAGCCTAGGGCAGCACTTTGCAGGGGGGCAGCAAAAAAGCCAACCCCCTCCACCTGAGACTCTATTGGCCACTGGTTGCTAGAACCCTCTCTCTCACCCCCTCTCTCTCTCTCGCTCTCCTCCCCCTCTCTCACCCCCCCCTCTCTCATCCCCTCTCTCTCATCCTCTCTCTCTCTCTCATCCTCTCTCGCTCTCTCTCTCTCTATCCCCCTTCTCTCTCTCATCCCCCCTCTCTCTCTCTCATTCCCCATCTCTCTCTCTCTACCCCCCCTCTCTCTCTCTCTCATCCCCCCTCTCTCTTTCACCCCCCTCTCTCTCCCTCCCTCACCCACCCCCCTCTCTTTCCCACCCTCACCCACCCCTCTCTCTCTCTCGCCCCCTCAACCCCCCCCCCCCCCCATGAGATCTCAGAGGCTCATGCTGGGAATTGTAGTCCTTCAGTTTTGGATGGAGTCACATTGCATCGGTTAAGAAAGGAATGGGGAAAATTTACATGGGGAGGGGGGGGGGGGGTTGCGCCCAATTTTAGTCTTGCCTAGGGCAGCACAAAACCAAAATACACCACTGGCTATAGCAGTAGAGGAGCTCCCACTGACCAGCTGGATAAGTACAAGTAGGTCACCCTGGTGGATGATGCGGGCTAACCTGAGGTGCGGGGTCTAAGCACTAACCTGTATTCACCAGAGCTCCTGATGGTGGGGAGGGATTTTGCTGTGTGTTAAGTACCAGATCGCAGGTCTTCAGGATACAAGAAATGGGCAATTTGGGACTTTATGTGAGAACTGGCTAGCACTGCTCAGTGTCTCCATCCCTGTGAATAGTCAATTGAAAAGCAAGAGGGGATAAATGAAGGTGTGTGAAAAACAGCCGGTCCCTAGTTTGAAATACTTACCCACCAGTCTGCTAACAAACCAAATAAACCTGTCTAACAATATAAGTTAAAAGCAGG
Source organism: Pelophylax lessonae (assembly GCF_965119305.1). NCBI lineage: Eukaryota > Metazoa > Chordata > Amphibia > Anura > Ranidae > Pelophylax > Pelophylax lessonae. Next base: position 1,634,276 of record NC_138771.1, on the reverse strand, counting down.
AGTTTAGTTAACACACATTTGCAAATGCATGCAGAAGCTGCAAGGCCAACAACAAGGCCTCCTGCGTTTCTTGCAGAACCTAACACTAAATAACACTGCTCAACCTGAGTGTCCAAGTGTCTTCACAAAAGGAAGTACATGCTTGCTAATAGATGGATGGGAAACAGATGGGAATGGAGACCGCCCATTCCTCCCCCACCTGCTCCAATCCACGACTGGCAATGAAAAACGCATGGCTGTATAAAAAACCATGGGGTGCAAACTAAATGTGATCAGCTGGGAAACACACACCCCCATCCCTTTAGTAAAGATGCCATAGGCAAATGGGGACTTTGAGTGAGACACCCCCCTGTAAAGCAAGCGTCTCCATCCCTAGTAAGATACAAGAAATGGGCAATTTGGGACTTTATGTGAGAACTGGTGAGCACTGCACAGTGTCTCCATCCCTATGAATAGTCAATTGAAAAGCAAGAGGGGATAAATTAGGGTGTGTGAAAAACAGCCGATCCCTAGTTTGAAATACTTACCCACCAGTCTGCTAACAAACCAAAATAAACCTGTCTAACAATATAAGTTAAAAACAGGAGTTTAGTATTTCAAACTAGGGACCGGCTGTTTTTCACACACCTTCATTTATCCCCCTTGCTTTTCAATTGGCAGGTCCTCAGGATCGCCCCACCAGGCGGTGAGAAACCCGGGGTCCAGTAGCAGATATAGCAGGTAGGGATCAAGTAGAAGTGTAGTCGAGGAATAAGCAAAAGGTCAGTAATTGTCACGGAACCATGAACCAGACGTACAACAACAGATAAGTGAAAATAAGAAGGCTTTATTGAAAATCAAGCTGTAAAGCAAAAGTCCAAATGGATGGCGAAACCGAGGCAGAGTCCTTGCGAAGCCAGAGGTCAGGAACCAGGAGGGTAGTCAGACGAAGCCGGGATCAGGAACCAGCAGGGTAGTCAGACGAAGCCAGGATCAGGAACCAGCAGGGTAGTCAGACGAAGCCGGGATCAGGAACCAGCAGGGTAGTCAGACGAAGCCAGGATCAGGAACCAGCAGGGTAGTCAGACGAAGCCAGGATCAGGAACCAACAGGGTAGTCAGACGAAGCCAGGATCAGGAACCAGCAGGGTAGTCAGACGAAGCCAGGATCAGGGACCAGAAGCAGCAGCAGTCTTAGAAGCATGTGAACACAGGAGGACCAAGCAAGGAACTGAAGCCACAGACCTCCTATATATATGAGCTAGGCATCCAGCTCCTCCCAGTGGGAAGGAGGAGCCGCAGGGTAGGAGGCTACAAGAAACCCAGAAACCAAGATGGCCGCCAGCACATGTCAAATGAAGGAGAACAGCAAGAAGGTAAGACCATGACAGTACCTCCCCCTCAAGGGCCCCTCCTCCGCGGAGTAAAGAACGGTTTCAGAGGGAAGCGTGCGTGGAAGGCTCGGAGCAAGGCAGGAGCATGGACATCTGCGGAGGGAACCCAGGAACGCTCCTCTGGACCATAACCACGCCAATGAACCAAAAACTGCACCCGACCGCGGACCAGGCGTGAGTCCAGGATATTGCTCAACTCATACTCCTCACGATTGCCCACTTGGACCGGACGGGGCCGAGGAACCGAGGAAGTGAAACGATTACACACCAGTGGCTTCAACAGGGAGACATGAAACACGTTGGAGATCCGCATGCCAGGAGGAAGCGCAAGGGCATAGGCTACCGGGTTTACCCTGCGAAGCACTCGGAAGGGACCAACAAAGCGAGGCGCCAGCTTGGGAGTGGGCACTCGAAGGTTGAGGTTGCGGGTGGACAACCATACACGGTCTCCGGCCTGGTAGGAAGGAGCAGGCGCTCGTCTGCGATCAGCCTGGAGTCTCTGGCGCTGCGCAGAGACCTCAAGGGACTTCTGGATCTGTACCCAAGAAGCACGTAGGACGGAAAGGTGATCCTCCACAGCCGGAATATGCTGGGGAGAGAATACCTCCGGTAACACGGCAGGTTGGAACCCATAATTGGCCATGAAGGGAGACGTCCCAGAGGAAGAGTTCACCGCCGTGTTCCTGGCAAACTCAGCCCAAGGCAGGAGGTCAACCCAATTGTCTTGGTGATCGGAGACATAGCAACGAAGGAATTGCTCCAAGGCCTGATTGGATCGTTCTGCGGCCCCATTGGACTGAGGATGGTAGGCCGAGGAGAAGGAAAGATGAATCCCCAACTGGGAGCAAAAGGCGCGCCAGAACCTGGACACAAACTGACTCCCCCGATCCGACACAATCTCCTTGGGCAAACCGTGCAACCGGAAGACCTCCCTGGCAAAAATCGTGGCCAACTCCTGTGCAGAGGGTAACTTCTTGAGAGGAACACAGTGGCACATTTTGGAAAATCGATCCACAATCATGAGAATGACCGTATGGCCTCGGGATGCAGGGAGGTCCACAATGAAATCCATCCCCAGGTGTGACCATGGACGCTCCCCGGTGGCTATGGGTTGCAGAAGGCCCAACGGAAGGTGCCGAGGGGACTTACTCTGGGCACAAACGGAGCATGCCGCTACATATGCGGCGATGTCGGAACGTAGGGAAGGCCACCAGAACAGACGTGAAACAGCCCAGGACAGCTGATTCTTTTCAGGATGCCCCGCGGTCTTGGAGTTATGGTAGGTTCGCAACAACCGAGTGCGCAACTCCTCAGGCACAAAACATCTGCCGTTGGGTCTCCCAGAGGGAGCACCAGATTGAGCCGCCAAAATCTGCTCACCCAGGGGAGAGGTCAGGCTGGTGCGAATGGCGGCCAGGATCTGATTCGGAGGTATGACCGAAGTCGGAAACGACTCCTCCCTGGACAGGTCGGAGTACTGCCGTGATAAGGCATCCGCCCTGATGTTCTTGGAACCGGGTAGGTAGGAGACCACGTAATTAAAACGTGACAAGAACAGAGCCCATCTGGCCTGACGTGGTGTCAATCTCTTGGCCTCAGAAAGGTAGGTCAGATTCTTGTGGTCCGTCAGGATGAGGACCGGAACCACCGAACCCTCGAGCAAGTGCCTCCATTCTTTAAGGGCCTGCACGATGGCCAATAACTCAATCTGATAGTTGCACTCCGCGGAAGACAGTTTCCGGGAGTAAAACCCACAAGGAAGCAGAGGACCCTCTGGTGTTCTACGCTGAGACAGAAGGGCGCCTACTCCCGTCTCAGACACGTCCACCTCGAGGACAAAGGGCAACCCAGGGTTGGGATGCGACAGAATCGGAGCCGACACAAAGGCGGACTTTAGAGCCTCAAAAGCTCGGATGGCCTCGAGCGGCCAGACCTGGGAATTACTGCCCCTCCTGGTCAGATCCGTGAGAGGCTTGGCTAGCATGGAAAAGTCCCTGATGAACTTCCGATAATAATTGGCGAAGCCCAAAAAGCGCTGCAGGGAGCGAAGACCACTGGGCTGGGGCCACTGTAAGACAGCCGAAACCTTCTCAGGATCCATGGAGAGCCCCTCAGCGGAAATTATGTAACCTAAGAAGGTTACCTGGGATCGGTGAAATTCGCATTTCTCAAACTTACCGAACAGCTTGTTCTCTCGTAACCGTTGCAACACTCGTCTGACATCCAGAATGTGGGTCTCCATGGATTCAGAATATACCAAGATGTCATCCAAATAGACCACCACACACTGCTGCAACAGGTCACGGAAAACATCGTTAATGAATTCCTGAAAGACTGCGGGCGCATTGCACAACCCAAAGGGCATAACCAAGGATTCATAATGACCGGTCCTGGTGTTAAACGCGGTCTTCCACTCATCGCCCGCCTTGATCCTTACGAGGTTATTTGCCGCCCTCAGGTCGAGTTTGGTAAAGACCGTGGCCCCTTTAAGGCGATCGAACAGCTCGGAAATCAAGGGTATCGGGTAAGCGTTCTTGATCGTGATGCGATTGAGACCCCTGTAATCGATGCAAGGCCTCAACTCACCGCCCTTCTTTTTCACAAAGAAAAATCCAGCCCCTGCCGGGGACGAGGATTTGCGAATGTGTCCGCGTGAAAGCGCCTCCTTCACGTACTCCTCCATGGCCTCATTCTCCGCTACCGACAGTGGATAGACCTTGCCACGAGAAGGAACGGCACCAGGTTGTAACTCGATGGCACAATCGTATGGGCGGTGCGGAGGTAGGGCAACCGCGCGCACCTTATCGAATACATCCCGGTACTCCTCGTATTCAGGAGGCAACAGAGAGTCCGAGGAAGTACACAGCAACTTGACAGGCCCATGGATGCAACTAGCCCCACACTGCGGTGACCACGAGAGGATCTCGGCCGATCTCCAATCGAAAGTCGGATTATGCTTCTGGAGCCAGGGGTACCCCAAGACCACCGAGTAGTGTGGAGACGAAATAACCTGGAAGCAGACCGACTCTCTGTGAAGGGCACCAATGGCTATCCCCACTGGAAGGGTCTCATGAGTCACGTGTGGCGGCAGAAGGGGTCTGCCGTCTATCGCCTCAAGAGCCAGTGGAGAACCTCGGGCCTGCAGAGGAATGGAATTGGCGGCAGCGAACACACTATCAATGAACAAACCACCAGCACCAGAGTCCACCAACTCCTGGGTCGTCACTGAGCCCCCGACCCAGGAGAGGACAACAGTGATCAGTGGTTTGTCAACACGGGAAACCGGGGACGAGGAGACTCCACCCAAGATCTGCCCCCGACAGGATCTCAGGTGCGAGCGTTTCCCGGACGGTTCGGACATGCCAACCGAAAATGCCCACCGAGACCACAGTACATGCATCGACCCTCGCGTCTTCGGAGTACCCTCTCCCCCTTGGACAGGCGAGCAAAGCCCAGCTGCATGGGTTCACCCCCAGCCAAGTCATCCCCAGGAGGCGTGGGAGGAGAGGGAGGCACGGGTGGGACAGCAAAGGTAGGCGCCAATCTGTTAGGAGGCCTCCGCAGACTCTCCTTAAAGGAAGGTCTCTCCCTGAGTCTGGTGTCAATCAAAATCAGGAAAGAAATAAGAGACTCGAGCTCCACTGGTAGGTCCTTAGCTGCAACCTCATCCTTTAAGGCATCCGAGAGACCATGAGAGAAAGCAGCGACCAGAGCCTCATTATTCCAGCCCACCTCTGCTGCCACGGTACGAAACTCAATGGCGTATTCAGCTACGGATCGTGAACCCTGTCTGATAGACATAAGGAGCTTCGCAGCAGAGGCAGCACGAGCCAGCACATCGAATACCCTCCGAAGAGAAGCAACAAAACCGGAAAACTCGGCAACCACCGGATTGTTGTTCTCCCATAAAGGGCTGGCCCAGGCCAAGGCCTTGTCCGAGAGCAGCGAAATTAAGAAGCCCACCTTTGATCTCTCAGTAGGAAAGGCATGTGGCAGCAACTCGAAATAAATGCCCACCTGGTTAAGGAAACCTCGGCACTGAGTTGGCTCTCCCCCAAAGCGCTGTGGAAGGGGGGCAGAACCGGTCATACCCCGAAACACCGCAGGCGCAACAACAGGTGTCGGGGTAGACTCTGGCGCAACAACCGGAGCGGCAGTAGGAGCGGGCCCAGGAGCGACAACCAACCCATTGGCAACGGGAGCGAAATGAGCCGTGCGTTCAAGCAGGGTTTGCAACGCCACGGCGAACCGACCCAACAGGTGATCCTGCTGATCAAGTCTGGCAACCAGCGTGGGTATCGAGGATGGCCCTGTACCGTCAGAATTCATGGCTTGGTCCTAATGTCACGGAACCATGAACCAGACGTACAACAACAGATAAGTGAAAATAAGAAGGCTTTATTGAAAATCAAGCTGTAAAGCAAAAGTCCAAACGGATGGCGAAACCGAGGCAGAGTCCTTGCGAAGCCAGAGGTCAGGAACCAGGAGGGTAGTCAGACGAAGCCGGGATCAGGAACCAGCAGGGTAGTCAGACGAAGCCAGGATCAGGAACCAGCAGGGTAGTCAGACGAAGCCAGGATCAGGAACCAGAAGCAGCAGCAGTCTTAGAAGCATGTGAACACAGGAGGACCAAGCAAGGAACTGAAGCCACAGACCTCCTATATATATGAGCTAGGCATCCAGCTCCTCCCAGTGGGAAGGAGGAGCCGCAGGGTAGGAGGCTACAAGAAACCCAGAAACCAAGATGGCCGCCAGCACATGTCAAACGAAGGAGAACAGCAAGAAGGTAAGACCATGACAGTAATGAGTGGTAGTGAAGATACAGATGGCAGCAGGAGAGACAAGAGCAAAATAACGGCTGGAGAGAGCACAATAATCTGGCAAACAGGAAGTGCAAAGGCATGGCTTAAATAGGAAGTTAATGGGACAATCAAGGTGTTAATGGCTTGCCTGAAACAAGAAACAAGGCAGGATTGTCCAAATAATCAGTTAGGTAGCTGTCCGGTATCTCAGGTGGCTCATCAAGAAGAGCCACTGCTGGAAGCAGCAGAGGTTGTGAGTTTGAATCATGCTCCTGACAGCTCTCTGACTGTATAAATTGTACCCAGAGTGGCATTATTCTTTCCTCCAGTCCTGGGATCAGGGCCGCTGATAAGCCAGTACAGCCAGCCCTCCTGTAGGGGGCCCGAGCTCTGTCACTTCAGAAGAGGGGCCCGGGCACCTGCAGGAGAGGAGAGCCGACTGTACTGTCATGTGACTCCTGTGGATCTACTTGCAACACTGCCAGCTTCCTTCCTCCAGCAGCTTGGCAGAGGGATCGGGTTCTACATGCTGGCAAAGTGTCCAGATCTGAAGTAGAAGGAGACAGCTGCAGAGTCTCTGTTTGTGTCTCTGCCAGGTCCTGAAACTCCCCTCCATCTCTCCCTCTGGTCAGTAGTCGGCAGTGTTATCTCCTGGCTGTCAGTGTGATGAATGAGCAGGAAGCTCCACCTCCCTCCAGATCGTGCACTCACTGCTGTTTCACTATGACCTCCAGGGTTTGGATGCTTCAATTCTTCTGCTGGAGGGGGTGAGTGTGGGGGTGGAGGGTGTTGGGGGGTTGCTGCTTGAGTGAAGGGGACAGAAACTTCAGGATTTTTGAGAGGGGTGAACATGGACCCAGCCTAGAACTGCAGGCAGCTGCTACTGCACTGCTGGAGCTGGGAGCCACTGTACACATCTGTACCAAGCCTTTTCTATATACCACTTTTAGTGCCGGTTCACACTGATGCGGCTGCGGGGTTCGCATGTAATATCGGAGCGCACTGCTCCTTCATTACATGCGATCGGCTGTGCGGTGTGAGTTTAGCCATACAGTTTGTATGGCTAAATTCGCACTGCACCTGCAGCAAAGACGCACAGGACCCTTTTTTGCAGCCGCATCAGGATCGGATCGCACAGCGGTTCACACTTGTGCGATCCGATCCTGTGCGAACTGCACGATCGCACTGCGATATGCGATCAAACTGGGGGTGTCGTTAAGATTACATTAACACCCCCAGCGTATCGCATATGGCAGTGTGAACTGCCGGGGGTGCGTGTACGGGAACAGGCTGCGAATTCACAGCCTTCCCGCATCGCATAAGTGTGAACCGGCACTTAAGGCCCACTTTATACTTCACATAGCAGTAACACACGTTCCTGCTTGCATTTTTTTTTCTTCCTTTTCGTAAATAGGTAACCTAATCACTTGAATGGGCTGTCATATGTGTGACAAAACACATCATAGAGGCTCTAGTACCTATTAAGACATGCAGCTTTGCCACATGACAAAACGCAGATCTGATAATTGTATTTGGGGTGCCATTAACAATTAATGACACCACAATGATTTGCGCATTTGCAGTGCATTTCCAAAATGCACTGCAAAACGCCCGTTACCCGTGCACTTTTTCACACATTCAGGAAATATCACACAAGTGTAAATGCGGCCTGATGCCTAGTATATACTGCTAGTTTTTTTTTTTTTTCGTTCAACCCTGTGGGCTAAACCAAAAAACCTTACACCTCAGGTCAGAGCCGCTGTACTAACAACCCAATGTCAGTACAGCAATCTCCCCTGCTGTTCAATTGTGTTTTAACAAGGGGACCACCCACCCACCAGAAAACTCTGGTCAGCGCTCTCAGGCCATTGGCTGAGAGGACTGATCGGGAGATGGTCGGCAGACATTTTTTGGTCATGCCCCTTCGACAGAAGCCAGCTATCATATAGTCAGACAGGACTGTGTACATGCCATGGCTGCGATGATTTACTTCATAGCTGTGGCATTTTTAACGCAGGCTACAGAGTTTGACAGGCAGTACCATCTGTCAAACTCCCCATTGAGTTCAATAGGGTCGCTCTGCACCTTGAAGTCAAATAATTGGCTCACAGTTGCAATGCGATCTCACAATGTGAAATTGCCATTCAGCAATTTAAAAAACAAAAAAAAAAAACATGCCAGTAGCGAGGCTCTAATTTCTGCCATGGCAGCATACCATTGCGACCATGGCATTTTAGCGAATTGATATTTCGGGGGGGGGGGGGGGGCCCTGTCAGTTAGGTTGTAGGGGGCCCCGTGATTTCTAACAGCGGCCCTGCCTGGGATCATCCTTATTGTTTAGTGGCAAGAGTCAACGTTCTTTAGCCTCACTCCTTTTTCCAAGTCCTGCTTTTTGTATCTGAATGCGCCGGTATCAGAATAAAACATTCTATAATGTTTGGGGCTGTTGCCTGTCCAAGTTGAGATCTGTGGATGTTGCACAACATACTAATAACAGCACACAATGCAGCTGATTTACCAAGGAGCTTTCCTCCCAAAATAATGGATCACAAAATATTTAAAGTGGAAGAAATAGTCTAACACTGAGTATTCCTAAAAACATTTCCTCCCCCTTCCTTCTACTTATCCTGCCTACTCCGTGTAAAAAAGATCCGTGTGCATACTTTTTTCTTGTCTTCTCTGGTCTGGTCCCATGGTTCAGCAGCTCCAACACCCCCTGCGTAAGGGAGCGCTAGACTGAATTCTAGGAGCCTTGCCATCACCCCTAGATTCCCATGGCAGCCATTGTTGGAGATCCCTCCTCTCCCCTGCAGACTAACACTAACTGTTCTTAAAAGTTTTCCCTACGCCCTACCTATCCTTCCTAACCCAAAAAAGCTCTGTGTTTTTACCTATTTTTAATCCACTCTGGTCTGGTCAAGTGATCCCACAGCACTGTCCCCTGTGTTATTGATCAGCTGCTGCAGGGGAGAGGAGGAAGCACTGACCACGGCTGGACCTTTGGAGCCTCGGTTGCACATCACCGCTCCTGAAATTCAAAGCCGTTGTCTAGCGCTAGGTACCCTTAGATAGGGGAGCAGGGGTTTTTTTACACAGGGAATGCAGGATAGGTAGGAAGAGGGGTTAAGAAATGTTTTTAGGAATAGTTAAAGGAGAAGTACAGGGAAAGCTCACTTGGCTGTACTTCTCCTGTGGTTCACAGGAGGACAGTTCGTTCTGCACTTTTGTCACCCGTTTTGAACAGACAGCGGGCTGAAGTCTGCAGTCTGCTGATGTCACACAGCCGGTCCAGGCTCTGGCAAGATTTTGACAATAGAGTTGGGATCCACCCACATGACTGGATCGGCACCCGGCTCAGCCTCTTAACAAGCCACTGAGAGCCTGAGCCGGCCGCTCCCACCCCCTCCACAGTACCGCTTTTCTGTGTGCACGGGGGGTGGGACAGAGAGATGCTGACTGACAGTCACCAGCTCATTGCTCGGGGAGCTGTGAGTCTTAGGAGCGCCGGGGGACAGATGCAGCATCCACCTAGGTAAGTATGATTAGAAAATTAAACACATCCCCATACTTCTCTTTTAATGGTAAGCTGCCATAGATGATTAGTAGGAACAAATGGGTTTCTCCAACAACACAAGTGAGGTGGATAGAGGAATTCCCCTGCCGGGACATTGTTTTACGACAGCAGGTGTGACAAACTCACTCAGGACAGGGGCTTTTGGAGGGGACTGCAGGCTAGCCTCTTGGCCTACTGACTATGGGCCCTGGCCTGTGAGGGAACACTGCACTTTGTGGGGTGTATGCTGGGGGGACCCTTGGAATAATGTTACTTTAAATGTAAGTCCACATCTTCCCAAGGCACACAGACTCTGGGATTTTAGGCCGAGGATCCATGTTAAAGGCCCCTACTGCCAATAGGGGACGGCTCCGCACAGTCAGACTCATAGCAGATGCGAATATCATCAGCCCAACCACCTGTCTTCCACACATTGTTGATTGTTGTGATTAACTCACCTATTGTCTACTGTGGGGATGTGTTTACACTTATAATAATGTGTATTGTACTTCACAAGCTTGATGATGGCAAGTCTGCTAGTTAATTAGCTCAAGTTAATTAAATAACTGTCATCTATTAGATGCTAGTGGGAAAGTAGAATATGGTTTGTGTTGGTTGTTCTTTAGATATGTTAATTATATTTCTGTACACAATTTCATCTGCATATGATAATGTAATCAGGCACCTGACCTGGTGGGGTATATATTCCGTGTGAGTTTGTACAATAAATGTTCCAGATCTTATACAAGCAATTCTCAGCTAGTTTTGTATGGGGGGCGGCTGGAATATCTGTTATCTATGTTCAAGACTGAAGGAAGCCGTATTCTGACGGAAGCACACAAGCACATTGTGGGGTCGTGGTGCCATTACAGCAGGAATCTCCATTGTTTGAATACACTGATCTGCCGATTGGCTCAAGCTGCTGATCAACAAAAGTTTTCCAACATTCCTGTTGGACAGAAGTCGGTCTAATGACAGGGATAGCCACACATGGATTGAACCCGAACCAGCTGAATTTTGATTAACCACTTGCCTACCGGGCACTCCCCCCCCCCTTCCTGCCCAGGTCAATTCTCAGCTTTCAGCGCTGTCGCACTTTGAATGACAATTGCGCGGTCATGCTACACTGTACACATATGAAATTTTTATCATTTATTTCACACAAATACAGCTTTCTTTTAGTGGTATTTCATCACCGCTGGATTTTGTAACTGGATGATGTAATTTTTCTCCTTCACTGATGTGTGCTTATGAGGCGGCACTGGTGGGTATTGATGAGGCTGCACTGATAGGTGGCACTGATGGGCACTTATAGGTGGCACTGATGGGCGGCATTGATAGGCGGTACTGATGGGCATTGATAGGCGGCACTGATAAGCACTGGTAGGCAGCACTGATAGGTGACACTGATGAGGAGGCACTGATTGGCAGCACTGATGGGCACTGATAAGCAGCATTGATGAGCACTGATTGGCAGCACTGGTGGGCAATGATTGGCAGCACTGGTGGACACTAATTTGAAGCACTGGTGGACACTAATTTGAAGCACTGGTAGGCACTGATTTGCAGCACTGGTAGGCACTGATTTGCAGCACTGGTAGGTACTGATTTGCAGCACTGGTAGGCACTGATTTGCAGCACTGGTAGGCACTGATTTGCACTTTTGGGACTGCACTGATAATCAGGTCCCATTCACACAAGCCGGTTATCGATTCTCCTCTCCCCATGCTGTCAGCATGAGGAAAGGAATGCTGATAACAGGTTTGTGTTTACATCCTGATCAGCTGTGATTGGCCCTTTACCCCCAATCTATGATCAGCTGCGTCATAGGGAAACAGCGATCACAGAGCGTGCCGCAGCAGGCGCAATCATGGGAGGACTTCATATGATGTCCTCCCAGAACTGGACAACTGCGCTGTAGCCATTGTTCGGCTATAGAGCGGTCAGGAAGTGGTTAATCTATGGCCAGCCTGTAGAGGGGGCTCTAGCTGTGTACTAAGGGCCCCCAGCTTCTGCTATCAGGGGTAGCATTCCATAAGAAGAGGAGGCACTCTCCCTGACCTTTCACCAAAAGCTTGCCAAGGTGTGGTGGGTTCCTTTACTTAAAAGGCTCTCTACCAAAAAATGTTCGCCATAGTTGTTCGAGAATTCAATGTCCAATCAGAAAACTTCTCTTTAGGCACTGAATGGAATCCCTAAAGGTTCAATTCCCTTCTGAGTCTCCTCTTCCCATGCATTAATGGCACAGAGCCACCTACAGGAAAGGATCTAGATAATAAATCTGGTGCTCAATTAAACAGCTCAAAATAAAATATTGTCCATAAATTCAATCAAGTCCATAAAACAGCCTCAGAGATAAACATCTCCTCCATACAGATCAGTGGCTGATCCAGCCAGTGACATGTAAAGGAAACAAAGTAGCAGGGAGTAAGGATGATCGAACTTTTCAAAAGTTCGGTTCGGCCAGAACATCCGAACTTCCCGAAAGTTCGGCCCGGATTTCCGAACCCCATTGAAATCAATGGGACCCGAACTTCGGTAATCAAAAAAACACCATTTTGAAGCCCTAAAACCCAATAAATGCCCCTAAAAAGTTCCTAGGGTTCTGGGCCATACCCCAGGGACTATTAATCACACAAAAAAAAGTTCTTAAAAATTGCAGAACCAGAAAAAAAAAAGATTGTTTGTATTAGGTCACTTATAGCAGTGGTTCTCAACTCCGGTCCTCGGGACCCACCAACAGGCCAGGTTTGCAAGATAACTAAATTACATCACAGGTGATCTAATTTGCTGCTCAGTGATTGCAGTATTCTAGTCTGCATCCCCCAAGGTAATACTTAAAATCTGGCCTGTTAGTGGGTCCCGAGGACCGGAATTGAGAACCACTGACTTATAGAACAGGTTATTGGCTTCCCGCTTTTCACACCTTGCCGGATTATTAGCAGGCGTTTTTTTGGGCATTTTTTGGGTTCTTTGGAGGCAGGAAAAACATCTGAACTTGTGTATAGTGGTATATATACACACATACTTACATGTATATACACACCTAGACATATATAGGTGTGATAGTAGCAGAAATATATGCTTGCGCTAATTAAATCATTTACACCAATATAGTTACGCTCCTATAACACCTATATATGTCTAAGTGTAAAGTACATATAAGTATGTGTGTATATATACCACTATACACAAGTTCAGATGTTTTGCCTGCCTCCAAAAACCCCCAAAAAATGCCTGCAACAACACACCTGGGCGTTTTTTTTTTTTTGATGCTAGCGTTTTTTTGGGCATTTTTTTGGGTTCTTTGGAGGCAGGCAAAACATCTGAACATGTGTATAGTGGTATATATACACACATACTTATATGTATTTTACACTTAGACATATATAGGTGTGATAGGAGCGTAACTATATTGGTGTTAATTATTTCATTAGCGCAAGTAGTGTTTTCTGCTCCTTTCACACCTATATATGTGCAGGTGTATATATACATACATGGGTGTGTATATATACCCCCTATACACATGTTCAGATGTCATGCCTGACTACAAACATGTGCTCAAAAAATCACTATAGACGCCTGCAGCCAAAAAGCAAGCTGACGGGGGCGAAGCCATATTACTGCACCGAATGTGACTTGAGAGAAACTAGCTTTTCTCTATAGCGGTCACCCTGACACTTCACACTTTCCCTACAGAAACTACATTTTTGAAGCTAACTTAAGTGTAAAGGAGCACCCTAACTACACTAGATATCCCTTTCCTCACACTAATAAATGCTAAATGACACTTTTAAAGTAAAATTAACAGAACTGCTTCCACTCTCTTCCATGTCCTGTATAACAATGCTAGTTATTTGGCGGGAGCTATCTTATATACTGGGGGGCGTATTCACTAATGATTGGCCTAGGGACCCCCTAGTCACTCCAATCACATTCCTAGCATTCTCCTGCCCCCTCAATTGGCTTTTGCTAATGGTTCTGGTCCAATCACGGGCTTTTAAAGCCCATTTCCTGAACCATTGCATTTTGGTCGGTTCTGGTTGCTGAATTCCGAACTTTTTGGGCAAAAAGTTCTAAATTCGGCCGAACCTCGAACACCCAATTTTCGGGCCGAACCGATGGTCGACCCGAACCGTTCGATCATCCCTAGCAGAGAGCAGAGATTAAAAACTTTGTAGCAGATGTATTGACAACCAATAGGATCGCTTACATAGAGGATAACTGTGATGGGATCACTGTGCAAGAAGGCATCGTGTCAGCAGGGCCAGATGGAAGATGTAGGATCAGTAAACCAAGGATGGAGCACGGGACCTGCCAAGTCAGTGTGTTCTCTGAGGTGTCTATGGTGTCTACGTATTTATCAAACTTCAGAGGCTTGATAAAGGGGACAGTGCCCTTGAAACATGTAAGTCCACACAGGTGAACTCAGTCCAAGGTACGAGAGAGGATGGGTGGTGACGTGTTTCGAGGGCTCTGTCTCCATTATCAAGTCTCTGAGGATTGATAAAGTTGTAGATGCCATAGAAACCTCTTAGAACACACCGACTTGGCAGGTCCCGTGCTCTGTCCTTGGCTTATGGATCCTTTATCTTCCATCTGGTCCTTCTGACATTTTGCCTCCCTGCATGGTGAACAATTATCCTCTATATAAGAGATACTATTGGCTGTCAATAAATCTGTCAGAAAGTTTCTAATCTCTGTGCCCTTTTATTTTGTTTCTTTTATATGTCAGCTACAGGCGGGAAGACTAACTGCACCCCCCCTATAAACCTTAGGCTTTACTAACACTTTACAATAAATATTCGATACACAGAACCCCATATGAAGTCTTACTGGTGATTTGTGTTCAGATTGCAGTTTTCTATAACATTTTTATATTATTTTTACTGATATTTTTGAAAGTAAGCACAGCACAAAGACATATTGGCCTGTAAAGTAGCAATATGAGGTCATAATATACACTCCCCCTCCCCCATATACTCACTGCCCACTTTATTAGGTCCCCCTTGCTAGTACCGGGTTGGACCCCCTTTTGCCTTCATTCTTCGCGGCATAGATACAACAAGGTGTTGGAGACGTTGCTCAGAGATTTTGCTCCATAGTGACATGATAGCATCACGCAGTTGCTGCAGATTTGTCGGCTGCACATCCATGATGCCAATCTCCCGTTCCACCACATCCCAAAGGTGCTCTATTGGATGAGATGTGGTGAGTGTGGAGGCCATTGGAGGACAGTGAACTCATTGTCATGGTGAAGAAACCAGTGGTGAGATGATTGGAGCTTTGTGACATGGTGCATTATCCTGCTGGGAGGAGCCATCAGAAGATGGGGACACTGCAGTCATAAAGGGATGGACATGGTCAGCAACAATACTCAGAGAGGGGGTGGGGTTTATACCACTAAAGGGGCCCAAAGTGTGCCAAGACCCCCTAAACCATTACACCACCAGCCTGAACCGTCCCCCCCCCCTCCTCCCCCACACCAATACACCACCACCAGCCTGAACCGTTACCCCCTCCCCCACACCATTACACCACCAGCCTGAACCGGTGATACAAGGCAGGATGGATCCATGCGCCAAATTCTGACCCCACCATCTGAATGTCGCAGCTGAAATCCAGACTCATCAGACCAGGCAACGTTTTTCCAATCTTCTATTCTCCAATGTTGGTGATCTGTGCCAATTGTAGCCTCAGTTTCCTGTTCTTAGCTGACAGGAGTGGCCCCCGGTGTGGTCTTCTGCTGCTGTAGCCCATCTGCTTCAAGGTTCGATGTGTTGTGCATTCAGAGATGGTATTCTGCATACCTTGGATGTAACGAGTGGTTATTTGAGTTACTGTTGCCTTTCTATCATCTGGAACCAGTCTGCCCATTCTCCTCTGACCTCAACAAGGCATTTTCCTCCACACAACTGCTGGATATTTTCTCTTTTTCACACCATTCTCTGTAAAACCCGAGAGATGGTTGTGTGCAGGGCCGGTGCTTCCACTAGGTTAACTAGGGGCGCAGCCACGAGCTGGCGCTCTCCTTTATTAATGATCCCTGTGAGCTGAGGGGAGGGGCAGCAGTGGGGGAGGAAGAAGGGACAGAGGAAGATGCTAGGTGTCTGGGGCAGTGGCGGAACTACCCAGCCTTGGCTTTCCACCAATGTTGGGAGGGCCCCAAGAGGCAGGAAGGGAGCCCACCGGAGTGCTGCCTGCATGATGATCCTCTTCGGCTGGAGCTGTGGTGAGCACTGTGGTCCAGGAGAGGAGTGTCCTAGGAAAAGGAATCACAGTGAAGGAGGACAGAGCACGGGCCACTCTCTTTATACCGCTCAGTGAGCGTCCCCAGAACAGGGGATCGGGGTCCCTGGGTGTGACATGGAGGATGCCTGGTGTGAAAGGGAATCGGGGTCACCAGGTGTGACATGGGGGATAGGGGTCACCGGGTGTGCCATGAGGAATTGGGGTTCCTGGGTGTGCCATGGGGGATTGAGGTCCCCAGGTGTGACATGGAGGAACATCAGGGTCTCTCCAGGTATGACATGGAGGAACATCAGGGACCCCTGGTGTGACATATAGGAACATTGGGGTCACTGGGTATGACAGCATGACATGGAGGAACACAGGGTTCCCTGGGTGTGACATGGAGGAACACAGGGTTCCCTGGGTGTGACATGGAGGAACACAGGGTTCCCTGGGTGTGACATGGAGGAACACAGGGTTCCCTGGGTGTGACATGGAGGAACACAGGGTTCCCTGGGTGTGACATGGAGGAACACAGGGTTCCCTGGGTGTGACATGGAGGAACATTGGGGTCAGTGGGTATGACAGCAAGACATGAAGGAATATTGGGATCCCAGAATGTGACATGGAAAATCATCAGGGTCCCTGGGTGTGACATAGAATGACATCAGGGTCCCCAGGTGTGACATGGAGGAATATGGGGGTTACTGGGTGTGACAGCATAACATGGAGGAACCACCAGATCAGGGTCACTGGGTATGACATAGAGAAGTTTTTAACCCCTTCCCTTTTTATTTTTTGGGGGGGTGGGCGCAAGTAGCTGGTCTTGTCTAGGGCGTAAAATAGTCTAGCACCGGCCCTGGTTGTGTGTGAAAATCCCAGAAATACTCAGACCGGCCCGTCTGCCACCAACAACCAATCCACGTTCAAAGTCACTGCAATCCCCTTTCTTCCCCATTCTGATGCTCAGTTTGAACTTCAGCAAGTTGTCTTCACCACATCTTGGCGCCTAAATGCATTGAGTTGCTGCCATGTGATTGGCTGATTAACAAGCCAAGCAATTAAACAGCTGCACCTAATAGAGTGTCCGGTGAGTGTATATTACAAGTAGAGAAATCCGGCAGACAGTAGACAATAGAAAGATGTTTGAAAGGAATCAGAGCTCAGGGAACAGCAGATAAATACAATCTTCTATTGTCCAGCACACCGGCCTCTGTTATTTTCCCAGGTGTTTGTACAAAATCCTCAGGTGCCTGGCACCGCACGTGCCCGGGTGCACCTACAGCAAAGTGCGGACAGCTTGACAATAAATATGCGCCGCTACCTGAAAAATGAGCGCAGACACAACGGTCCATTTATTATTTTTCTTGATCTCAGCTGGATTCGGTCTTTTAACATTTAAGCCGTCTCTTGGGTGCTTTGCCACCTGTGCTGAAGAAGACAAAAAACAGACACAAAGGAACCAATTTAAGCCACAAAACAGAAGACTTTTCAGTGCCAGTGAATGCCAAGCTGAAGCTTTCATAACATGATTAAAATGATCTTCTGTGCTCTTTGAAAGTAATACAAAGCAGGTTGGCAGTGGCTCTTCTCCAATCTACATAAACACTTTCATTCTGCGCATTGTAATTCATTTACGCCTCGTGATCCCGCGCTCGTGCAGACCAAGCCGCGATATGCAAGAACGCTACAAGACTTTTTCATCAGTTGGGTTGTATTACTATGCATGTTGGCACCGCCGATGAATTCCTCCTCTCCGACTCGCAACACGGGGCAAATGGCGCTGATCTGGAGAAGAAAAGGTTTCTCCCCTGCCAAGTGACTTTCTTTAATGACATGAGCTGCCAAGAAGTTAAGTAGATGTAATAAAAATTGAAGAAAATATGGAGGCAGGCATCCATGAAGCACAGGAATACGAGGGAGCAGTCTGACATCCTGGGACCTAACCAGTGGCGGCTGGTGCTCAAAAATTTTTTGGGGGGGGGGGGCAAACAGAAAAATGTAATAGGCATTGCTTTGCGGCAAAAAACGCTGTAAAAAATTGCGTGACTTTGAGGTCACAAAAGTGTGAAAGGGGCCTTCAGTAATCAAGGCATAGCATGCCCCGTTCAATGCAGAGATGCCAGCGTGCCCCCTTTCAATGCACAGAGATCAGCGTGCCCCCTTTCAATGCACAGATGCCAGCATGCCCTCTTTCAATGCAGAGTGAACAGCGTGCCAAGAAAACCCCCCCCCCGAGACCAGTGCACTTACCTGTAGTGGCGGCTTCTCTTCAGTCCCCCGGCGTCTCCTCGAGTCCTCAGTCCTCCCGCCTCCTCCTCGGCCAATGGCATGGGGTTTGCCTTTCGGCCAATCAGGAAGCGCATATCGGACCCGCTTTCTGATTGGCCAGGAGGAGGATAAGTGTGACAATAGCGAATTTTCATTCGCTATTGTCACACAATGGGTGGGCTCGGGGCGCACTGCTCTGCGCCCCGGGTCCACCCTTTGCTGAAGCCTATTAGAGCCTCTGGCTCTAATCAGGTGACAAAAAAAAAGCCCCATTGAACTCCATGCGTCCGGCGCCCGAATGCAGATTAGGGGGCCGGATGCATTGATTGGGGGGGCGCCCCCAACGCAACGGCTGCCACTGGACCTAACAACACTGGCACCTACCACTTGCCTTGTCAGGCTGAATATGTGAATTTGATGCAATACAATTAAGATTGGTCACACACACAAGCCTTACATCTGGGTGAAAGGACTCTCTCCCTCCATGGATACTGTACCCATCGGCTTTAGGAGGGGACCTGGGTACCCTATGTAGCAACCCATTATCCGGATACCCTGGTTTTCTGTTTTTTTTGGTGGTTGTATGATCTAATCTTATATATATCCTTTATGGTGGCAGCCCCTGCTTTACATAGTTCCAACGCCTGCCCCGGGACATGATATGTTCTGCCCTTGATCTCATGGGGTTAGTAAAGATTTATATGTATATATATATATATATATATATATGCAGGGCTTTTTTCAGCAGGAATGTGGGGGAACACAGTTCCGGCACCTCCAGCACTGAATGTATGTAACAGCAAGGGGTTGGAGAGTCTATGCTGGCTACTAGGGGATCTACTGTTGTTGGAGGGGATATATTGTTACTAGGGAGGTTTATTGTTGCCCTGGGGAGTCCATTGTTGCCTGGGGGGGGGGGGGTTATATGGCTGAGTAGTTAGTTGTTGCTGGGAGGGATCTATCTACTGTTATGGAAGAGGTCCATTGATACTGGCTACTTGGAGATCTGTTGTCGCTGCTAAGGGTCTATTTTTGCTGGGTGGATCTATTGTTGCTCGGGTGGTATTTTTTTGTGGGGGGGGGCATTGTGGCTGGGAAGTCTATTGTTGTCAGGGCTCTATTGTTGTGGGGAGGGGGCCTATTGCTGCTGGGGGGTCTGTGGTTGCTGAGGGGGCAACTATTGTTGCTGCCTGCAGGGATCTATTGTAATGCTTTTCTTGTTATCGCTATCATACTCCATACGAATTACTTACCAGAACAAAATGATACTTGGCTCTGTATTCTAAAGGGGATGGTCCTGGAAGGTGGAACCAAATGTCAGTGATTGAAGGTGGGTGGGGGGGGGGACACAAGGGGTGACTTGGAGGGGGGGAGTTCCTGCACCTATTTTCTGAGAAAAAAAGCCCTGTATATATGGAAGTGTATATGATAGGATGTTGTTATGTACATTTAGTGTTATCTGATATGTAATCAATGTGCATTTTCTTGTAGAACAACGGTCTTTAAGGTCTCTCTGGCCCTGAGGAAGCCTTGGTGCGAAACACGTCGGCTTTTTGGGGACCTATAGACTGTGCTTAACGGAGATCACTGTTACCTACTTGGTATACTGTATCAGCGTTCTAACAGGGAGCATGTTCTTATATTTTTTATATATGTCCACATGTAAATTAAAATTTTCTTTTACTTTTGAGATTTAATAAATATGTTTTTATTATAAAAATATTTTGGCTCTATTTGTGATCATCCCTCTCACATTGGCCCTGAAAGTCCCACTGCTCTTTAGGATTGTGTCTTGTTATTTAAAAAAATAAATGAATGAACAGAAGTGAAAAGGGGAAACAAATGTTAACACCCCAAAAAAGGGTTGTGACTTTATAGGCATCCACTAATCTCACAGAAAACGTACAATCTTTAGCGGTATAAATAAATACAAAATGTATTGATAAAATATTTTTCCATAAAAACCACCATACTGGTTGTAGCGGAACCACGACCCGCACTGTGATGTGGACCTCCGTCAGTATACGGCTTCCTTCAGTCTTGAACACAGATATTAAATATTCCAGCTGCCCCCATACAAAGCTAGCCGACAACTTAGCTTGTACTGGAACCTTCTCCTTTATTGAACAAGAAACAGACTTTTTAGTATGTCAGTTACTACATGAACAATGACCCGAATATTTACCCAAAACATCACACAATGGTTAGATAATGAGGTACAGCTGACTTAGTTGAAGTTGTGATGACGAAAAGCGTCAAGGCGTGAGCATGCGAACATCTGGACGTGTGACGTAACCGGGAACCTCCGTACAGCTAGGTACCAAGTGGCGGAGTGTTGAGCGGTAAAGCGGCACCCAGGAGAGATTATGTTTTGCTTTTTGAATGTCTAATTATATGTCCATCGGAAACTCTTCAGGGAAGGAGAGGTCAATGCCATAGGACAGCCAGACCCTTTCCAACTTCAAACAGGAACTCTTCAGTGAAGGAGAGGTTAATGCTCATAATGCCAAAGGACCACTAGACCCCTTTCAACTTCCATCGGAAACTTTTCAGTGAAGGAGAGGTCAATGTTCACAATGCCATAGGACAAACAGACCCCTTCCAACTTACCACCAGGAACTTTTCAATAAAAGGAGAGATCAATGCTCACAATGCCACAGGACAACCAGACCCCTTCCAACTTCCACCGGGAACTCTTCAGTGAAGGAGAGGTTAATGTCCGCAATGCCATAGGACAACCAGACCCCTTTCAACTTCCATTTTTAACTCATGAGTGAAGGAGAGGTCAATGTTCACAATGCCACAGGACAGCCAGACCCTTTCCAACTTCCACCAGAAACTCTTCAGTGAAGGAGTGGTCAATGTTCACAATGCCATAGGACACCCAGACCCTTTCCAACTTCCACCAGAAACTTTTCAGTGAAGGAGAGGTTAATACTTGCAATGCCACAGGACAGCCAGACCCCTTCCAACTTCCCCAGGAACACTTCAGTGAGCTCTACAGACCAGGTCCTTGAATGAAAGTTCCCTTGACAACCCCCCCCAAAATGCAGATCCCTAGGAATAGGCCCCCCAGCTAAGCAATAGCTGGGACCTTAATGAATAATCACTAACATTAGGATAGCTGCTGCAAATAGTAGTAGCCAACCCCATCCAGATGGGTAGATTCCCTCCAACAGGAAGAAGAGTCCTGCTGTTCCAAATTTCAGACTTTTTATGTGCCTCCCCAGCCACCTTTTGGGCACACCCCTCAGTCCCCCACCCCCACACACTGCCCAGGGATTGACTGGAGCATGCTAAATATCCAGGCTGCATATTTGCTTTGCTCATCCCACTATGTTCCAGAAACCTCTGGAAGACAGGGGAGAGTAATCAAGCCTGCACCCTGTGAGATTCAGACAGCAAAAATCAATCAACCAGAGTGCCACTGACTACCGGGAGCCAAAATAACTAACTTTGCCTAGTGTCCTAGAAACCTACCTAGGATGGTGCTTAAAGGCTAATGAACATAGAGAAATGAGTGGCCCTTGTGACGGAACTGTCCCACGCTCCCCTTGAGTGCTTCCGTCAGTATACCGCTTCCTCCAGTCTGAACAAAGATATCAGATATTGTAGCCGCATATTGCAACCAAGAACTAGACAGGACTAGTTTTAGCTGCAAAACTGGAACTCTTTATTGAACAGAAAAACTGTTTTTTTATATGTAGCAACTAGAGATGTATAGAACTGTTCGCCGGCGAACAGTTCCCGGCGAACTTAGCATGTTCGCGTTCGCCGCTGCCGGCGAACATATGCGATGTTCGGTCCGCCCCCCATAAGACATCATTGAGGCAAACTTTGACCCTGAACTTTACAGTCAGCAGACACATTTCCAGCCAATCAGCATACCTCCCTCCCACACCCTCCCACCTCCTATAAATAAGCAAGGGCAGCATCCATCTTAGATCATTCTGAAGCAGTGTGTGTAGTGAGAGTAGGGAGAGAGCTGCTGCTGCTGCTGCTGCTGCTGTTAAGCTAGGGACAGTTAGTCAGTGTTCCTGGTCTTGCAGTGTTCTTGGTCCACTACTGCTGTAATATCAGCACCCCAAAAAGCCCTTCTAAGGGCTGGTATTTGTGTTTTTTTTTTTTTATATATATATATATATATATATATATATACCTAGCGTCCCCGAAAGCCCTTCTAAGGGCTGGTAATTGAGTTGTTTCTTCTTATATATATATATATATATCTATATCTATCTAGTGTCCCCAAAAGCCCTTTTAAGGGCTGGTAAGGTAATAGAGTTTTTTCTTTATATATATATATCTATATATATCTATTGTACACTGCAGTTGCCTGCCCGCTGTGTGTGAGAGGCCACAGACCTACCACAGACTGTACTGTGTGCACACCACACTCATTTCGGGTGGCACAGGCACAGTACCTGGCATTTTAAAAAATATATTTTTTTTTCCTCTGTCATAATTGCAGTGAGTGCTGTGTCAGGTCCACAGAGTGCACTGTACCCACTGCAGTGCACTGCCCACCACTGATATATATACGGTGGCACAGCATCTTGTTGCAATAAATTGAAAAAAAAAATATTTTTTATTATTGCAGTTGCCTGGGCTGCCAGTTACTGTCAGGTCCACAGAGTGTACTGTGCCCACTGCAGTGCCACTGTGTGCCCACCCACCACTGATATATAAGGTGGCACAGCAGCTTGCAAAGTAAAAAAAATATATATATATTTTTTAAATTGCAGTTGCCTGGGTGCCAGTGACTGCTGTCAGGTCCACAGAGAGTGTACTGTGCCACTGCCCACCCACCACTGATATATATGCCTGCAAGAGAAAAAGCCAGCCGCAGAGAAGCCGTATTCCTGAAAATATAAGAAAAATGCTGTTTTTTAGGGGTTCTGGACATGCTACAGAGCTGAAACTTGACAGGTACACTTTTTAGACCCCCCAGACACTAAATACAAAAAATGACATGCCTGCCAAAAAAAATGCCCGCTAAATGCCTGCAAGAAAAAAAGCCAGCCGCAGAGAAGCCATTTTCCTGAAAATATAAGAAAAATGCTGTTTTTTAGGGGTTCTGGACATGCTACAGAGCTGAAACTTGACAGGTACACTTTTTAGACCCCCCAGACACTAAATACAAAAAATGACATGCCTGCCTAAAAAAATGCTCGCTAAATGCCTGCAAGAGAAAAAGCCAGCCGCAGAGAAGCCGTATTCCTGAAAATATAAGAAAAATGCTGCTTTTTAGGGGTTCTGGACATGCTACAGAGCTGAAACTTGACAGGTACACTTTTTAGACCCCCCAGACACTAAATACAAAAAATGACATGCCTGCCTAAAAAAATGCCCGATAAATGCCTGCAAGAGAAAAAGCCAGCCGCAGAGAAGCCGTATTACTGAAAATATAATAAAAATGCTGTTTTTTAGGGGTTCTGGACATGCTACAGAGCTGAAACTTGACAGGTACACTTTTTAGACCCCCCAGACACTAAATACAAAAAATTACATGCCTGCCTAAAAAAATGCCCGCTAAATGCCTGCAAGAGAAAAAGCCAGCCGCAGAGAAGCCATATTCCTGAAAATATAAGAAAAATGCTGCTTTTTAGGGGTTCTGGACATGCTACAGAGCTGAAACTTGACAGGTACACTTTTTAGACCCCCCAGACACTAAATACAAAAAATGACATGCCTGCCTAAAAAAATGCCCGATAAATGCCTGCAAGAGAAAAAGCCAGCCGCAGAGAAGCCGTATTACTGAAAATATAATAAAAATGCTGTTTTTTAGGGGTTCTGGACATGCTACAGAGCTGAAACTTGACAGGTACACTTTTTAGACCCCCCAGACACTAAATACAAAAAATGACATGCCTGCCTAAAAAAAATGCCCGCTAAATGCCTGCAAGAGAAAAAGCCAGCCGCAGAGAAGCCATATTCCTGAAAATATAAGAAAAATGCTGTTTTTTAGGGGTTCTGGACATGCTACAGAGCTGAAACTTCACATGTACACTTTTTAGACCCCCCAGATGCTAAATCCAAAGAAATTTTTTATTTTTATTTTTTTTTAATTTTTCCAATAATTGGCTCTCTATCAAAAAATTATAATTTTTAAGAACTTTTTTTTGCGTGATCCCTCTCCGGCATGCCACAGTCCAGGTGTTAGTCCCCTTGAAACAACTTTTCCATCACTATTGTGGCCAGAAAGAGTCCCTGTGTGTTTTAAAATTCGCCTGCCTATTGAAGTCTATGGCGGTTCGCCCGGTTCGCCGGTTCGCGAACATTTGCCGATGTTCGCGTTCGCCGTTCGCGAACGGCGAATTTTAGGTTCGCGACATCACTAGTAGCAACCTCCTAGATAGGTGCTAGTTAGGTAAAGCCTAGTTGCTTCTTCTGCTTATCAGGGGAGCCTGATTGTTAGTTAGGCCTGCTCATGTGTTCCATGTGTGATTCATGTAGGCTGAGAGAGTGTCCCCACTGTATCCAATGGACAGTGGAGGAAACCCAGCCAATGACACACAGGCTTAGATATCATCCCATGGGTTTGGCATAGGAAGTGGTGAATCATGGGATAGGGTATAAAAGCCAGGAGAACATGAGGTAAGAGGTCTTCAGGTGGGAAGAAAGGTCCCAGGAGGAGGGTGACGGCTGTCTCTCCTTCTGTTTGCTGAGGATGGTGGTCACAGGCAGTCGGCCTTGTGGACCAGGAGTGTGGTTCTGAATCCGGAGGTCCAGGAAATCTGACTGGTGGAGGTGAAGGCAGAGCAACCTTGGGAAAAACAGTGTCCGTGAGTACCGGGAAGCTTGCCAGGGGTCTGCCCAGGAAGGGAACCACTCCAATGGATAGAGTCAGTGGACGGGTGTCAGCACACACAGGCAGTGAAAGTAAAGGGGGTGCCAAGTTTAGAACCCTGAGGAGGATAATCAAGCAGGAATCTTTAAAACTATCTCCACTTCAGTGGCAGGCTGAAGCAGCGGCCTTGCCGCATTCTACAGTCAGTTGTCCTCAAGATTGTGCATAGTTCATAGTTGGAGTGTCCCACTCATCCCTTCTCCCATCCCAGTTCTAAATAAAACCACAAAAACCAACATGCCCTGGATTGATATTGACTGAGCCAAGGACTTGCAATGCTATTTGTCTGCTATCAGTTGCTAAGGGTAACCCAGGGGAATACAGAAAGTGTAATTCTCAGCAGTCCTCTAGGGGGCAGTGCTACATATACATTTGAGAAGTAGGTCAGTCACCAAATGAACAATTACCCAAATATTTACCCAAAACATTACACAATGGTTTAGATAACGAGGTACAGCTGACGCATGGCTTATCCCATCATAGAGGATCCTTAAGAATTTAGTCAAATTAGCCAACATACACTAGAAACATTAGGTTGAATAAACAACTAGTCACCTGGACACTCAGAGGTCTAATTCCAGGTCAGACTTGTAGGCACCAAGCTCACAAAGTACAATACACATTATTACAAGTATAAACACATCCCCACAGTGGTTTGCTAGCAGACAATAGGTGTCTTAATTAGCACAATTAACAACGTATGAAAGACAGGTGGCTTGAGCTGATGAGATTACCATCTACTATGTATTTCCCAGTATTGAGCAGTCATGGCTGGTAATGTGCCATCTAGGCCATGGATCCCGGGCGTAGACTCCCAGGGACTGTGTGTTCTGGGGAGACACAAACCCGAATCAGAAACAAGACCACCCCCCCAGGCACCCACCTCAAAAAGAGTAGCGCACTCTTAAAAGCCAGGGCCCCAAGCCAGAAGGCTAGAGGCTAGCCTGCAGTCCCCTCCAAAATCCTCTGTCCTGGTTGAGTCTGTCACAAGCCTCACTTATATTGTGTATGATAGTGAGACACTGCTATAGTGAGATATATCAGGACTATGAGGATCCCTGGCATTGGCTGTGAGTATTGTAGTTGTAATGAAGAAAGCTTTTCAGTACAAGGTGACATCGATGGAAAATTCCAGAAGTCAGAAGGTTGGACCTTTAGAGGTCTTCTATGGTCGTAAATTGAAAGACAACCATTTTATGTTATTCAATGGAGAGAAACTCAAGGTGGAGCCCAGTGCTGGCCACTCTAGAGATGTGATTGTTACAATGAGGCTGTATATGCAGGTAGGTGGCTGATGATACCTCTTACCTCACATAGAAGTGCCGATCCTGAGAGAATGAGTCATCTCTTCCCTATTTATAGAAGCTTGGAAGGAATAAAAGCCATGCATTGCAGTCCCTTGGAGTCTTAGAATACCAGCAAGTCACAGTGAACTGTGATAGAGTGGCACCTCTGACAGATTTGACAAATGTGAGCAATCTCAAAACTTTCTTGAGAAAATTATTTACCGGTTATGCTTTTTTTTTATTTATTATTTTTTTTTTTAAAGTTATATTAAAAGTTTTTTTTTTTATATTAAAAAAGGAGGTTATACTTGCTTGCTCTGTGCAATGATATTACTCAGAGCGGCCCCGATGCTCCTCTTCTGGATATTCCCCAAAGTCCGTCTGATCCTCCCTCCCCTGGGGGCCTCCTAAGCAAATTGAGTGCTATGGGGGCACCCATTCATGTGCTCCCGAGCTGTGCTGTGTGCGTCTATAGCACCACAGTGTCAGTAAGCCACGCCCCTGCCTGCCTCCTCACAGGAATTTGCCTGAGCGCAGCGGGGGCCTCTGACTTCTGCCACCCTCGATGTCTCCTGTGAGACCAGGAAAAGAAAGGAGCAGTGCTGCAGCTAGGACTGTGCTGGAGCAGTGACAGGAGTCAGGTACGGGTTCAGGGAGGGGGATGGGAAGAGCTGTTAGCGGGGTTTTTTTATCCTTATGGAGAGCATGCACTTTAACCACTTTAATACCGCCGGCTGTCATATGACGTCCTGAGCTTTCAGTGGAGATATCTGATTGATGGGTGCAGCTGCAGCATCATCCAGATATCTTTTTTTTTCAGTCGGCGATTCCCTGCACCATAAAAGCCATCATAGCGGAAGTTCAGCCGCATAACTGATTTTACAGGCGGCAGGAGGAGATGTCCCCACCCTCCCCCCCCCTCCCCATCCCACCGCCCTCTGGAGCTTCTACCGGCTCGCCTGTGCGATCGGCAAGCCGGAGAAGGAATCCGCCAGCAGTGGAAGTTTACCATAGAGCTGACAGAGGGCCAGACGGCCCCCGAACATCTCTATGACTCTCGGAGGCTGGGCGCGACGTTATGATGTCACTTCCGGCCTTGGCAGTTGTAAACATCGCCGTGTGTTCCGCTGGAGAGCCTGAGTCGTCTTTTTTTTTTAGCTCAGGCTCTCCAGCCTAGAGGAGAGATGTGACCCCCAACCTCTCCATAAAGAGGACCTGTCATCCCTATTCCTATTACAGGGGATCCCTCCATAAAGAGGATCTGTCATCCCTATTCCTATTACAGGGGATCCCTCCATAAAGAGGACCTGTCATCCCTATTCCTATTACAGGAGATCCCTCCATAAAGAGGACCTGTCATCCCTATTCCTATTACAGGGGATCCCTCCATAAAGAGGACCTGTCATCCCTATTCCTATTACAGGGGATCCCTCCATAAAGAGGACCTGTCATCCCTATTCCTATTACAGGGGATCCCTCCATAAAGAGGACCTGTCATCCCTATTCCTATTACAGGGGATCCCTCCATAAAGAGGACCTGTCATCCCTATTCCTATTACAGGGGATCCCTCCATAAAGAGGATCTGTCATCCCTATTCCTATTACAGGAGATCCCTCCATAAAGAGGATCTGTCATCCCTATTCCTATTACAGGAGATCCCTCCATAAGGAGGACCTGTCATCCCTATTCCTATTACAGGGGATCCCTCCATAAAGAGGACCTGTCATCCCTATTCCTATTACAGGGGATCCCTCCATAAAGAGGACCTGTCATCCCTATTCCTATTACAGGGGATGTTTACTTTTCTTGTAATAGTAATAAAAGTGATAAAAAAATGAAAGATAAAGTGTAAAAATAATAAAAAAAAATAAAGAATAAAAAAAAAAAGAAAAGAAATGAAAGCATCCTCTGTCCCATCGGGCTCAGGCGCAGAAGCAAAAGCATACGTAGGTCACGTCCGCACATGTAAACGGAGTTCAAACCACACATGTGAGGTATCACCGCGAACGTTAGAGTGAGAGTAATAATTCCATCCCCCGACCTCCTCTGTAACTCTAAACTGGTAACCTGTAAAACATTTTAAAAATTTGCCTATGGAGATTTTTATGTACTGAAGTTTGTCACCATTCCACGTGCGTGCGCAATTTTAAAGCGTGACGTGTTGGGTATTTACTCGTAATATAATTTTTCATATTATACAAAAAATTGGGCTAACTACTGTTTTCTTTCGTTTTTTTTTAATTCATAAAAGTGTTTTTTTTTTCCAAAAGAATTTAAATTGAGAATTGCTGCGCACAATTCTGTGTGACATAAAAAAATTACAATGGTCGCCATTTTACTCCCTAGGGCATTTGCTAATTATATATATAATGTTTGGGGGGTTCTGAGTAATTTTCTAGCAAAAAAATTTATATTTTTACACATAGGAGAGGAACGCTGGAATTTGCCCGGTATGGAAGCGGTTAATAAGCATTTATCTTCTCGCTGTGTACTTTCCAAGTTATCCACTTGAATAAATATTAATAATACTTTAGCAGAATATTCAACTTGCATACATAAGTGTTTTTACATTTAGGGAAGAAGGCTAACTAACACCCTGTGATCAAATCCCAGAGAGAAATATCCATAAATCACATTTTGTCAGCAAGCAAATGCAGTCTGGTTACAAAGCTGCTTCTGGAACATAAAAATGGACATTGCACGGAGAAAAACATATTAACTGCATCCTCTAAATCCGAAGTTCATCTCTCGAAGGCTGAGTTCACCTTTCAAAAAAATCATTAAATGCACATATTTTTACAGGTAAAAAAAATGTGCATTTATTATTTAAATTTTTTACTGGAGCCTGCAGAGCATTGCACCCAGTGCTTTAAGTGGGCCGGTACGCACCGGTCCTCAGTACCGCCACTTCTGCAAAAAGCTCTTGAGCGTACCGCCTCCTCTCCCTGCACCCAGAACGTGATTTTAGCGTACCGGTACACAGGGCCGATCCACTGTTGAAAAGGGGGGGCGCTGCTCTGCAGACAGAAGTAAATCCCACATCGATGCCAGCTGCCCTGCTGACTGCTCTGCCTCTGCTGTGCTTCCTTCCTTCTGTATCACTGGTTGCTAAATCGTCTACCGTTTGGCGTCTAGCAACCAGTGACGTCATACGCCCGGCCCGCCGCCCCAGCATTCACAGCGGAGGAGGAACTTATTCCTCCGCGCTTAAACAGTGCTCCATCCCCCACCCCCTCCAGCAGTGCCCTGCGCGGTTTGGAAGAACAGGTGTCCTGCCGAGAGAAAGTAAAGCCTGGCTGCCGCTGCTTGTCACCCCACAGTGCCCTGGCTGCCTGCCACCACAGCACCTGCCTGGCCTGCCAGTGCCACCACAGTGCCCTGCCATCCTTCCTGCCATCTTTCCTGCCACCACAGCGCCCTGCCATCCTTCCTGCCACCACAGCACCCTGCCATCCTTCCGGCCACCACAGTGCCCTGCCATCCTTCCTGCCACCACAGTGCCCTGCCATCCTTCCTGCCACCACAGCACCCTGCCATCCTTCCTGCCACCACAGTGCCCTGCCATCCTTCCTGCCACCACAGTGCCCTGCCATCCTTCCTGCCACCACAGCGCCCTGCCATCCTTCCTGCCACCACAGTGCCCTGCCATCCTTCCTGCCACCACAGCACCCTGCCATCCTTCCTGCCACAACAGCGCCCTGCCATCCTTCCTGCCACCACAGTGCCCTGCCATCCTTCCGGCCACCACAGCACCCTGCCATCCTTCCTGCCACAACAGCGCCCTGCCATCCTTCCTGCCACCACAGTGCCCTGCCATCCTTCCGGCCACCACAGCGCCCTGGCTCCTGCCACCAGTACAGCAAAGCACATTAGGTGAGTAGCAGAAGAGCAGCACATTATAGGTGAGTGAGTCTAAGGTAACCAATGGTAGCAGCAAGCTAGACATCCATGGGGGGGGGGGGCTCTGTGGGGACCCTAATGTGAGGAGGGGGGGTGCTCTGTGGGGACCCTGATGTGGGATGGGATGGGATGTGGGGCTCTGTGGGGACCCTAATGTGAGGAGGGGGGGTGCTCTGTGGGGACCCTGATGTGGGATGGGATGAGATGGGGGGGCTCTGTGGGGACCCTAATGTGAGGAGGGGGTGCTCTGTGGGGACCCTGCCCTGATGTGGGATGGGATGGGATGGGGGGGCTCTGTGGGGACCTTAATGTGAGGAGGGGGTGCTCTGTGGGGACCCTGATGTGGGATGAGATTGGGGGGCTCTGTGGGGACCCTAATGTGAAGAGGGGGGGTGCTCTGTGGGGACCCTGATGTGGGGTGGGAGGGCGCAATATAAGGCTCCTGCACGGTCTTCTTCAGCTTTGTGTGGGTATTCCTGCATGGGCTTTTTGTTACAAAACTAGAGGAATAATGAATGAACTATGAGTATGCAGCGCAGAGCGCTCGCAGCACATTCATAGTACAAGTACGTCTGGTGGGGTGGAAGACGGTATTTGTAGTTTTTCATTCACAGATCTGTGTAAATGAATAATGCGTCTGTGCGGTCGGATTTTCAAAATGTGACAGTGGATGTCCGGAGAAGATCCCCTGCCTGCTGTCACAGAGAGGGGAGGCGGGTGCATGTTACATGGTACAGCTGTAGGCAGGTGTAGTCTGTACTCCTCACTGTAGGTGGCGATAAACTTTAGCAGCAATACAGTAGGGGAGGAAGTTGTGAGTAACCCAACTCTTTTATGGCTTCCTGGGTCATAGTAGAACAGCTGTCCAATTGGACGCTGGTGTTCTGCGTGAGCCCCATGGCCATCTTGGGCAGGGCCTTGTTTATTTAAAAAATGGGCTCCCTGATTTTGCAGGCAGTCTGCAAGTGGTCAGTGTAGGTACAGGCTCCTAGTCTGTCCGGGATAGTCTATAGTGTTAGGGAAAGGTTCCAGAGAAGTAGGGACAGTGCAGGGACCATTCTACACCACTTTAGGAAGCCTCCCGGGTGGGTCGGACCGGCCAGGCCACATTCCTGCTCCTCGCTGGAGAAGTTGCCACTAGGGATGATCGAACGGTTCGGGTCGACCATTGGTTCGACCCGAACATTGACTGTTCGAGGTTCGGCCGAATTTAGAACTTTTTGCCCAAAAAGTACGGAATTCGGCAACCAGAACCGACCAAAATGCAATGGGACAGGAAATGGGCTTTAAAAGCCCGTGATTGGACCAGAACCATTAGTAAAAGCCAATTGAGGGGGCAGGAGAATGCTAGGAATGTGATTGGAGTGACTAGGGGGTCCAGAGGCCAATCATTAGTGAATACGCCCCCCAGTATATAAGATAGCCCCCGACAAATTCCTAGCATTGTAATACAGGGACGTGGAAGAGAGTGGAAGCAGTTCTGTTACTTCTGCTTCAAAAGTGTCATTTAGCAATTATTAGTGTGAGGAAAGGGATATGCAGTGTAGTTAGGGTGCTATTTTCCACTATAGTTAGATTCAAAAATCTAGTTTCTGTAGGGAAAGTGTTAAGTGCCAGGGTGACTGTAGTGTAGTGTAGGGTGAACTGACACTGACTGCTATGGCAGGGTGACCAAACTCTTCTATGTCAGGGTGACCGAACTCTTCTATGTCAGGGTGACCGCTATAGAGAAAAGATTGTTTCTCTTAATTTACTTATAGAACAGCAATATGGCTTCTCGCCTGTCAGCCTGCTTTTTGCTGAAGGCGTTTATAGGGCTTTTTTGAGGACATGTTTGGAGTCAGGCATGACATCTGAATTTGTGTATAGGGGTATATATACACACACATGTATGTATATATACACCTACACATATATAGGTGTGAAAAGAGCAGAACACTATGCTTGCGCTAATGAAATAATTAACAGGCATATGGCTCCGCTCCTATCACACCTATATGTGTGTATGTGTATAATACATATAAGTGTGTGTGTATATATACCCCTATACAGAAGTTCAGATGTTTTGCCTGCCTCCAAAGACCCCAAAAAAAATTGGGCATTTTTTTTGGGTCTTTGGAGTCAGGCATGACATCTGAACTTGTGTATAGGGGTATATATATACACACACATGTATGTATATATACACATACACATATATAGGTGTGAAAAGAGCACATATATATTGTGATATTTGGGGGCGATAGCTCCAAGGGATCACGTGCACAAGCCAGGTAAACTTAAACAAAACATGGTTTATTTTCTTCCACAACAGAAATAAAGCTTCCAGCAGCAAACAGTTCAGAAAACAGGTATAACTTAAAAGTCCACTTAACTCCAGCATAAATGGTAAATGAAAATATGATACCGGCTTTTGGCAGGGGCTTGTACCCCAAGTATGCAGTCCCAAGCAGCCGTCAAGTCTCCAGCCACCATGCAGCAAACAAACACTTGTCTTTAGCAGTTCAGTCTCCCAGGTGTATCTCCAGCTCCTTACTCTCCCACACCCCCACTGACACCACTTCCTGTCTTTAAGAGCTGTTCTCTCTGGGAGAGGGCTTAACCCTTGCCTTTCTGAGATCCCATACTTCCCTTACAGGGACCACAGTCCAAATATTGGTGCAATGTAACATCCATCCAGGACCCAACCTCTATGACCTCCACATATCCCCCCCCCCCTCTGCCTTTAACGCGGAGGTGTTGGAGGCACCATTAGACACCATACAATGGACTCGGGAGAGCGCATCGGCATTCTGATGCTGTCTCCCGGGCCGATGCTCTACCATAAAGTTGAATTCCTGGAGGGACAGGAACCACCTCGTCACCCTGGCATTGGTCTGCTTGTTTTGTCGCATCCAAGTCAACGGGGCATGGTCGGACACCAGGCGAAACTTCCTACCCAGCAGGAAGTAGCGCAGAGAGTCTAGTGCCCACTTGATGGCGAGACACTCCCGCTCCACCACAGCATAGTTTCTCTCTGCCGCTGTCAGTTTCCTACTGAGAAAAACTATGGGGTGCTCTTCCCCATTGACCACTTGCGACAAGACAGCACCCAGTCCAGCATTCGAGGCATCCGTCTGTACTACAAACTCCCTGGAAAAATCCGGTGCTACTAGCACTGGATGCTCACACAATGCTGTTTTAAGCTTCTGAAAAGCTTCCTCGGCCTCTGCATTCCACGTTATCCTCACGGACTTCCTCCCTTTTGTTAAGTCCGTCAATGGGGCCGCAATAGTAGCAAAGTTGGGGACGAACCTTCGATAGTAACCGACTATGCCCAGAAAGGCCCTGACCTGTTTTTTGTTAGGGGGCGGGGCCAGTTCTGGATGGCTTCTACCTTATTCATCTGAGGCTTTACTAGTCCCCTACCCACAATGTACCCTAGGTACTTCGCTTCCTCCATCCCAACAGCTGATTTCTCTGGATTTACAGTAAACCCTGCTCTTTTCAAAGAGTCTAGGACAGCCTGGACCCGAGATAGATGGGACTCCCAATCAGTGCTGAAAATGACGATGTCATCCAGATATACCGAAGCGTATCGTCCATGGGGCCGTAATGTTTTGTCCATAGACCTTTGAAACGTGGCTGGGGCGGAGTGTAAACCAAACGGCATTCTTTTATATTGCCAGTGACCTTCTGGAGTGGAAAAAGCTGTTTTTTCCCTGGCAGCCTTGGTGAGGGGAATCTGCCAATACCCTTTTGTGAGGTCTAGTGTGGTAATATACCGGGCGGGACCCAACCTCTCACTCAATTCGTCTATCCGGGGCATCGGATATGCGTCAAATTTTGAGACTTCGTTAAGTTTTCTGAAGTCATTGCAAAATCGCAGAGTGCCGTTGGGTTTTGGTACCAGAACGATAGGACTTGACCATTCACTCTGCGATTCTTCAATGACGTCAAGTTCCAACATTCTTTTTACCTCTTCAGACACCGCTTTCCTATATGCTTCTGGGATGCCATAGGGCTTTAAGCGGATTTTTACATTGGGCTCTGTAACAATGTCATGCTCAATTATGTTGGTTAAACCTGGCAATCCTGAAAACTTCTCTTTGTTTCTCTGCAGGAATTCTCTCACTTGTTGGCTTTGGGACTTAGTCAGAGTGGCAGCTACATGCACTAGCTCAACTCCTGCAGGGTCCTCTACAGTGACCCCTACCACAGCGGATACCTGATCTCGGTCTCTCCAGGGTTTTAGCAAATTCACGTGGTAGATTTGGTAGGGTTTCCTCTTCCCAGGTTGATGTACCCTGTAATTCACATCACCTACCCTTTCCACCACCTCAAATGGACCCTGCCACCTGGCCAAGAATTTGCTTTCTACTGTGGGTATTAACACCGCTACCCGGTCTCCTACCTGGAACTGTCTTATCCTGGCGGACCGGTTATACTCCCTCCTCTGGGCATCCTGTGCCTTTTGGAGGTGTTCCCTTACCAACGGCATTACTTTTGCCACCCTCTCTCTCATTTGGGAAATATGCTCCACCACAGTTTTATGTGGCGAGGACTCACTTTCCCACGTTTCCTTCACCATATCCAGCAATCCCCGGGGTCTTCGGCCATACATTAGCTCAAAAGCCGAAAAACCTGTGGAGGTCTGCGGAACCTCCCGGATGGCAAACAACAAGGCCGGGAGCAACATGTCCCAATCTTTGCCATCCCTCTGGACCACTCTTTTTAGCATGGATTTTACTGTCTTATTAAACCTCTCAACAAGGCCATCTGTCTGCGGGTGATAGACGGACGTTCGCAACTGTTTGATCTGGAAAAGTTTGCAGAGGTCCGCCATCACTTTTGACATAAACGGGGTGCCCTGATCTGTCAGGATCTCTTTGGGCAGCCCAGTGCGTGAAAACATATGAAACAACTCTCGGGCAATAGCCTTAGAAGTTGTTTTCCGTAATGGGACTGCCTCCGGATACCTGGTTGCGTAGTCTAATACTACTAATATATATTGGTGTCCCCTCGCAGATTTTACTAAAGGCCCCACCAGGTCCATAGCAATCCGCTCAAACGGTACCTCAATTATAGGCAAGGGAACGAAGGGGTTCCTATAGTGTGATACGGGGGCTGTTAACTGACACGTGGGGCAGGAAGCACAGTACCTCTTTACCTCCGCCTTCACGCCTGGCCAGCAAAACCGGTCAGTTATTCTGGCCTCTGTTTTCTCCGCCCCCAAGTGTCCGCCTAATGCATCATTGTGAGCTAAATCGATTAGCCTTCGCCGATATGACTGGGGAACCAGCAACTGTTCAATAATTTCCCCTCGGCTTTCAGTCACTCGATAGAGCAAATCCCCAATGAACGCAAAGTGCGGAAACTTTTGTTCTGCCCCTGGTATTTGTGGGACTCCATTCACCACTGAGATCTGTTCTCGGGCATTGACTAAAGAGGGATCCTCTAACTGGGCGGAGCTAAATGCCCCCTTGGATATGTCCAGGTCTGGGTGCACTGGTCTGGGGGAAACCTCCCCTTCAGCCTCCCCAAGGGGAATCTGCAGTAGGGAGAGTTCCTCCTCATCTTCCCCCAACATGACCTGTAACAGAGAGTCTTCCCCCCCCCTCAGGGGTCAACTCGGGTTTGATACCTGAAACATGAACGTCATCAGTCACATCAACATTTTCTATTATACCACTACCACCCTTAGGTGATTCAAAGCTAACGGGGTGTGTTGTGGGCAGTTCTGGACCGGACCCCTGAGACTTTAGCCCTTCAGGCCCCACTGTCTCTAGTTCTCGGGGGCGTCCAGGTAATCCACTCTGCACCTGGTTCCTTAGTTCAAGGAATAGTGGACAATCCCGCCCCACTATGATATCGTGGATTAAGCGGTTTACCACCCCTACTTCCTGTGTCACTGAGGTGCAACCATAAGAAACAGTCACAGGTACCAAGGGGTACTCCCTGGTATCTCCATGGATACATACTACCCGAAGAGTCTTACTCACAGGGCCGAGTCTCCCGATCACTCTAGCGTGGACCAGTGTCACCATACTCCCGGAGTCCAGTAACGCCTTGGCAGGAAGGTGGTTCACCCAAATCTCGCATTCAAACTGTCCTGCGGTTAAATCGAGATGGGTGGTACATGCTAGTTGGGCATAGAAGGAGAGTCTCCTGCCCACCCCACATTCCATGGGCTCCTCCTGAAGCGGGCACTGCGCCCGGGTATGGCCCCAGGATCGACAACACCAACATTGTAGGTCTCCCATTCGGTTGCCAGGGGCTGATCTCCGCGGATCTTGCGAAACTGAGATAGGGATGCAGGTTCCCGGGTCTGGTAGGGCTCCCCTCCTGGATGCTGCAGCTGGCCGTCCTGCCCTTGATGTGGGTTCCCGTCGATTGGCAGGTCCGAGCAGATCCTCCACCACGGTATACCTTTCAACCAACTCCACCAGCCGGTCAACTGTTGCAGGGTCTCCATGGCTTACCCAGCGTTGAAGGTCATCCGGCAGAGACCGCAGGTACCGGTCCATCACCACCCGCTCCAGCATTTGTGGGCCAGACAACGTTTTTGGCTGCAGCCATTTTTTGACCAGCTGCACCAGTTCATGCATCTGAGACCTCGGTGGGCGGTCTGGATGGTACCTCCAGAGGTGAACCCTTTGGGCCCTAACGGCTGTAGTCACCCCCAGGCGGGCCAGGATCTCAGCCTTCAGCCGCTCATAGTCTTTAATGTGTTCCGTTGGAAGATCAAAGTACGCATTTTGTGGATCACCAGTAAGGAAGGGGGCGATGATGCCAGCCCATTGGTCACGGGGCCATCCCTCTCGCTCCGCTATCCTTTCAAAGGTAAACAGAAAGGCTTTTACATCATCATTTGGAGTCAGTTTCTGTAAAACATGGCTGGCTCTCCCGGCTATTTGGTTGCCAGGGCCAACAGCTACTTGCTCTCATCCTTGAGCTAGCTGTTGTACTGCCTCCTTTAAGGCCGCCACCTGCGTTTGTGTAGCCTCCTGCTGGGCTGTAAGATGGGTGACCAGCAAGCGGGTAGTCTCCTGCTGAGCTGCTATAGCCTCCTCATGGCGACGGTTCGCTTCTATGGAGGCTTGCTGCTGGGACACAGTGGCTTGCATTAGCGCCTTGATAACCTCTTCCATGTCTTTTTCCGCTGTATGCAAAGACTTCACCTACGACATGCAAATGGGTACACTGTCTCTTTAAGGTCACTTTGCAAATTGGCTTTTTCGGTTTAAATGCACTGCCCGCATCCGAAACACCAGTTGTGATATTTGGGGGCGATAGCTCCAAGGGATCACGTGCACAAGCCACGTAAACTTAAACAAAACATGGTTTATTTTCTTCCACAACAGAAATAAAGCTTCCAGCAGCAAACAGTTCAGAAAACAGGTATAACTTAAAAGTCCACTTAACTCCAGCATAAATGGTAAATGAAAATATGATACCGGCTTTTGGCAGGGGCTTGTACCCCAAGTATGCAGTCCCAAGCAGCCGTCAAGTCTCCAGCCACCATGCAGCAAACAAACACTTGTCTTTAGCAGTTCAGTCTCCCAGGTGTATCTCCAGCTCCTTACTTTCCCACACCCCCACTGACACTACTTCCTGTCTTTAAGAGCTGTTCTCTCTGGGAGAGGGCTTAACCCTTGCCTTTCTGAGATCCCATACTTCCCTTACAGGGACCACAGTCCAAATATTGGTGCAATGTAACATCCATCCAGGACCCAACCTCTATGACCTCCACAATATATATATATATATATATATATATATATATATATATATATATATATATATATATATATATATACTGTATATATATAACCCTATCCCAGAATCTGCATAGTGGGGTCACCCTGGCATGGCAGTGTCAGGTCACACTAAACTACACTACGGTCACCCTGACACTTAAAGCTATCCCTACAGAAACTAGATTATTGAATCTAACTATAGTGGTATATAGTACCCTAACTACACTGCATATCCCTTTCCTCACACTAATAATTGCAAAATGACACTGGAGCTTTACAAGCAGCAGGAGAAACACAAATGCTTCCACTCTCTTCCACAGCCTCTGTATTACATTGCTAGAGTTTTGGCGGGGCAAATGTTATATACTGGGGGGGCGTATTCACTCCTGATTGGCCTCTGGACCCCGTAGTCACTCCAATCACATTTTACTGATGTTTCTGGGACAGTCACGGGCTTTTAAAGCCCAGTTCCTGTCCCATTGCATTTTGGGCAGTTCTGATGGGCGAATTCCAAACTTTTGCCGCAAAAAGTTCGGAATTCGGCCAAATTTCGAACAGCCAATGTTCGGGTCGAACCGATGGTCGACCCGAACCGTTCGATCATCCCTAGCCTTCACCCTCATCATAGGCACACCTCTCCTGAGATCCTCCAGTGGTATAGCCTCACTCAAGGAATTCTTTTTTTTTTTTTTTTACTAAATTTTTTATTTATTTATTTTCCATTTTTTTTTCCCATTAAACTTTTACATACATACATACATGGTCTCGATCATTATTTACAATGTAACAGAGTTTGCATTTTTTCCTTTTATCCCCTTTTCTCTTCCTTCTCCTTAACTTCATTATCCTTCCCTTCTTGGGGTTAAATTATCTCATCGTTATACTATATTTATAACCCAATTATTCCTCATGTGCCAGGTCTATTTATGCCTTTTAACCTCTGCAGTGTCTGATTACCACTCGTACCATGTAACGCTTAACGTCTCCTTTTTAAACAAAGAAGAGAGGGGGGGTGGGGGGGGAAAAAGAGAGAAAAAAAAAGGGGGGGAGAGGCAAGAGGAGTCTTGGCTGATTTAGGGTTTTCTCTTCTGGATATGCACTCTATCCCCTGGTCTTTCATACTGGATTCTACCTTCTCGAGATGACGTATTCATTCCATCTATCCCAAATTAATTTATATTTGTCTATTTTATGATTGGCATTTAATACTAAGTTTTCTAATTTATTGACCTCTTCCACCTTGTTAATCCACATATTCAAATCTGGTGGTTCCTCTTTTTTCCACCTTAAAGGTACACACATTTTAGCTGCATTAAACAAGTAAGGTATTATTGAATTTTTGTATTGTTTTCTTTGGGATATTCGTTTTATGGAGTAGGAAAAGTGCCGGGTCCATTATCAACTGGTGTTCTGTCAGATTTTGTGTAATTTCATAGATCTGCCTCCAAAATTTTTCCACTTTGGGACATGACCAAAAAATATGAATTAATGTCCCCTTGCCTTCTCCGCACCTCCAACATCTATCTGTATTTACTGATGAAATTTTATGCATTTTTGCTGGGGTTTGGTACCACCTTGATAGTATTTTAAAATTCATTTCTTGTATTTTAGTACTGATGGATGTTGAATGTGTCATATGGTATATCTGCCTCTTCTCTTCCTCCGTAAATAACTTATCTAGTTCTTTCTCCCATTCCTTCATATAAGTTAATGGTCCCTTATCCCCACTGTCGCCTAATAATAAATACAGTTTAGATATGGGGTGTAATAGAGTCCCTTTTTGTACACACATCTCTTCAAATTTTGTGTATTGTAGTTCCTCCTCTCTAAGTTTTGGTAGCGTCCCCAGGAAGTGTCCAAGCTAAGTCGCTCTCCAGCGGTCCAGCTGAAAATCTCCCATGGGGTCCATCATCTCCTCCTCCGTTATCCATCTCCCCTGTTTCATAAAATGATCTACCTGGTAGATTCCTTTTTCTTTTAGGTCTCTAAACTTTTTATCCTGAAAACCCGGGGTAAAACTAGGATTACTCAGGACCTGAAATATAGCCGAATATTTCCTCGTTTATTTATATTGTTGGAAAATGTTTGCGCATGTCTTAATTGTAAGTCCGATCAGCGGGTGTATTTTCATGTGGGTTGGTATGAAAATACACCCTTGCCTTCACCCCCTCCATAGGCACACCTTTTCCAGGATCCTCCATGGGTATAGCCTCACTCAGGGAACTCTTGGCCTGGTCTTCACCTCCTCCATGGGTACACCTCTCCCGGGACCCTCCAGGGGAATAGTCTCTCTCAGGGAACGCTTAACCTGGTCTAAAAAGCCCTTTTCAATCCACCTTACCCACCACCTCCATAACGGTCAGAAAGTCTACAGGTGGCTCTTCTGGGTACAAAACTACAGAACTACTCCTCCTCCGCATCCTGCCCTATGCAGGGCCTCCACATGCTGGTTACATCCATGCTGGTGTGGGATGTTTGGCTCCTATGCTCAAGTGCACTAGGGCTCCTCCCATCCTGGCTTATAACTGGGAACTGACTCACCCATGACATCACTGCAGGAGGGCTTTGACTAAACAGGCCTAACACCTGATGACACTGTCTGCTGTACCAGACATGATTCTGGCACAAAGCCCACTAGTGGCAGACTAGCTAACTGCACCTACCCACATAGTTGTGTGATGTGCGAGCAATGTCCCTTCCAGTGTATCACATTTTAGCAAGTGTGCAGAAGCTTCGTCTTCACATCCAACCCACAATTTAAACATCGACACATAAAACTCCAGTCTCACCTTATTTTGTCCCATCTGCTTCTGTCTCGGTGTTTAGTGGAAAACTGTGTTGGTCTTAAATTTTCTCTATTTAATAATGTGTAAGCTGGTCCCCAATTCGCCTCCAGCAATGGCCATGCTGGCCAAGTGCCCCTCTCATTGTCCTTCCACTCAGGTACAAGGTAGGACGCACACACACCTGTAATGTGGAGAAACCCTGCCATCTTGGGTCATTCATGTTCTCCAGGACCGAGGTCCATCTCAGCAATAAAGAATGTTCACATGTTCAGCCTTTCAACAAGTTTACTGTAGCAGAAGCATAAATGACCAGTCATTGGTCAACACACCCTTCACCTCCACCCTTCCTGTTCTGTCATCAGTAATTCTGCACAGTGCAAGTCCAACATAAGCAGTGTAGCACCCTCCAAGATAGGTGCTAGGTTAGGTAAATTTAGTTACTGGCTCGTGGTAATCAGACGAGCTGCATCTGAGTAGTTTGGTCTGTTCTGTATTTCACTGGCTGTAGGTTTGATTGCTCTTCCCTGCATTCCAGAACACTCTGGGTTGTTCTGGGACATAAGTGTGCAGCATTAAAATGTATACTGTCTCAGCCAATCCTTGTGGGAGACTGCACATATCGTTGCTGGGGAGGAGTATAAATAATCTAATGGGCGGAAGAGTCTTGGCTTCCTGCCAAAGAGATTCCACCTGTTTACCCCCCTTTAACGAGAGGTAATTGCATGCAGAAGATTTTTCGGTGGCCATAGCTCGACAGAGCGACGATACCTTTGGACTTACCACATGCCAAACAAGTATGTACTAAAGGTCTTATTTTGCAGTGAATTTGTTTTTTAACCACTTAAGCCCCGGAAGATTTTACCCCCTTCCTGACCAGGGCCTATTTTGCGATTCGGCACTGCGTGACTTTAACGGACAATTGCGCGGTCGTGCAACGCTGTACCTAAACTAATTTGACGTCCTTTTTTTCCCACAAACAGAGCTTTCTTTTGGTGGTGTTTGTGCTATACATATGCACTGTTACGGTAAAAATGACACTGGCAGGGAAGAGGTTAACTTTATTGGAGAAGGAGGGGTTAAGTGTGTCCCTAGGGGCGTGTTTCTAACTGTGATTGGATGTGGCTTGATGTGTAAGAACAGAGATCAACGGTCCTACATAGCAGAACCGTGTGATCTCCATTCTTACACAGGGGAGAATGACAGGCGGCTGTGTTTACATTAGCCGCCTGCCTTTCTCCCACTGTAACGGACAATCGAGAGTGCCCGGCGGACATCGGGTCCGCCGGGCACACGCGCGGGGGGGTCTGTAAGCGAGCGGGAGCGGGAGCACGCCTCCGGCGGCGCGCGCTCGCCCCCTAGAGCTTTGCCTGTGAGGGGCTGACCGCCGCAGTAAATAGTCCTGCGGCGGTCGGCTAGTGGTTAAAATGATGATAGCTGAGTCACTTTAAGGAGTCATACACTGTGCATTAATCTTTGTGAGTGTGTAGGCAGATGCAGTCTATATTCTCCACTGCAAGTGGCGCTTGTCTGCAGCGGGAATGCAGATTGAAGAGGAAGTCGGGGGCAGCCTAGATGCACTATGGTTTCCTCATTCACAGAAAGGCAGCTATCCGGTTGGATGTTGGCACCCTATGTGACTTTGGCGGCCATCTTGTGTCAGGCACAGTCTACTTAAGACCCTGGCTCCCAGGTTTGCAGTGCATTTTGTGAGTGGCTAGAGTAGGGTCAGGTCACACGTCTGACAGGGACAGTGCACAGAGTGTCAAGATCAGGGGTCAGGCTCGATGACCAGTTGCTATAGCAGTAGCAGGACTACCACCAACCAGCAGTATAGGTACACTGACAGTCACCCTGGAGGATGATGCACGCTCCCCTGAGGTGCGGAGTCTATGTACTAACCGGTGTTTACCAGAGTTCCTGATGGTGGAGATGAATTTTGCTGTTTGTGAGTACCTGGTCGTGGTCCCCAGGATCGGTCCACCAGGAGGTGAGCAATCTGGGGTCCAGAAGCGGATAAGCATGTAGGGATCAAACAGAAGCATAGTCAGTAAAACAAGCCAAAGGTTGAAATCAGGCAGAAGTGTAGGCAAGGTCAGTAACGAGTACTAGCACAATATGGACGGCAGCAGGGAAGACGAGAGTGAGATACTGGCTGGAGAGAGCACAATTATCTGGCAAACAGGAAGTGCAGAGAAATGGCTTAAATCAGGAAGTTCATGGGCGGAGCAAAGATTTGAATGTTTAGCAGAAGTCAAGGCACAAGGCAAGGTTATCCAATGGATCAGACAGAGTGCTGCCTTGCATCTCTGGTAGCTCAGTGAGACGAGTCATTGCCAGATACAGCAGATGTCCCAGGTTCAAGTCCAGTCCCTGACACAGTGTCAGGGAAAGGTTCCAGGGGAGTAGGGAAAGTGTAGGGACCTCTCGAAATCCTTGAAAAGCTTCCCTTTTGGGTATGGACTGGCTAGGCTGCATTCCGCTCCTTGTGGAAAATGTCAGCAGCTCTGAGCCTTCAATCTATTGTCCCAACGCTGTTGCAACTCGGAGTGTTCCCGGTCATGTTGCGCCCCCCACCTGCTGGGCTTGCTGTGTATTGCTAGACTTACTGCACCTGGACTCCGTGTGCTTTCTGCCCCCCCATCACACTGCACCTACCTACAAGTTGAATTCCATTGATTCAGAATAATGCTGGAATTTTTTTTTTAATAGCACAAGCAGCAAAAAAACCTCCCTGCCCACAGAGCCGGCTAAATAATGCCCCTTGGTAAGTGGAACCTTTAGAGATTCGGGCGATGCACGGCGCAGTGTCTGATAAATAATCACCAAACAAGAGAAAAGCAGCTTTGTAAATTGAGCCCACTGAAAGGAAATCAGAAACTCAGGAGTACCATGGATTAGAAAACCAAGGGCACAACTCGCCCGGCTTATTTATGAATAGTCCAAATGGCGAAGAATCAGAAGAGCTGCTATGAGGATCCAGAGAAACGCAACAGAGCAGCCGTGCTCAGGGGACTCCATCCAAGGAAAACAAGTATCCGTCCTTCATGGGGAAAGCCAGAGGAAAGTCTTCCAGGGATTTGCTGCAAGGGAAATGAGAGGAGACGATGGTGTAGATCCAACTCCGAAAATATATCTGAAGGGTGGTAAAAACATTCCAAAGGACTTTTGGGCTTATTATTGTCTGTTTCAGAGACCAAAACACTCTGCAGCCATTTAAATATCATTTAAAGCCAGTGAGCTGTTCTATTGTTTTATGTACTTACTTCTGAATAAAACTTATTGAGCACTCAGGCTGTATTTTTCATATGTGGGTGTAACTCTCAGACATGCAATCTGAACAAAGCCCATCCCTCTATAGCGTGTACTTATCTCAGTCCAGAGCACTAAGTGTCATTTCTGTCTGCTGCTTCCTTCCTCTGCTGTCTGCATGAATCTCCCCCTCCCCCTCCTTCCTCTGCTATCTGCATGAATCTCCTCTTCCTCCCACTCTTTCCCCTCCTCCTCCACCTCTTTCCTCTGCTATCTGCATGAATCTCCTCCTCCCCTCCCCCTCCTTCCTCTGCTATCTGCATGAATCTCCTCTTCCTCCTACTCCTTCCCCTCCTCCTCCCCTTGCTTCCTCTGCTATCTGCATGAATCTCCTCCTCCCCTCCCCCTC
Source organism: Pelophylax lessonae (assembly GCF_965119305.1). Taxonomy (NCBI): domain Eukaryota; kingdom Metazoa; phylum Chordata; class Amphibia; order Anura; family Ranidae; genus Pelophylax; species Pelophylax lessonae. Next base: position 1,589,827 of record NC_138771.1, on the reverse strand, counting down.
CTTCCTCTGCTATCTGCATGAATCTCCTCCTCCCCTCCCCCTCCTTCCTCTGCTATCTGCATGAATCTCCTCCTCCTCCCACTCCTTACCCCTCTCCTCCCCCTCTTTCCTCTGCTATCTGCATGAATCTCCTCCTATTCCTTTCCCTCCTCCTCCCCCCCTCCTTCCTCTGGTATCTGCATGAATCTCCTCCTGCCCCCTTCTTCCATTGCTATCTGCACAAGTCTCCTCCCTCCTCCTCCCATCTCCTTTCTCTGCTATATACACAAGTCCCCCCCCCCTCTGCCATCTGCATGAATCTCCTCCCCCCCCTCCCCCTCCTTCCTCTGCTATCTCATGAGTCTCTCCCCCCGCTGCTATCTGCATGAATCTCCTCCTCCCCCTCCTCTGCTATCTGCATGAATCTCCTCCCCACCCCTCTATCCTCTGCTACCTGAATAAATATTCTCTTCCCCTCCTCCTTCCTCCCCCTCCTTCCTCTGCTATCTACATGAATCTACACCTCCCCCTCCCCTCCGCCTCCCCTCCCCCTCCTCTGCTATCTGCATGAGTCTCCTCCCCCCCCCACTATTTGCATGAATCTCCTCGTCCCCCTCCCCTCCCCCCTCCTTCCTCTACTATCTGCATGAGTCTCCCCCTCTGCTATCTGCATGCATCCCCTCCTCCCCTTCTCCTCCTCCTCCCCCCTCCTTCCTCTGCTATCTGTATGAGCCCACCCCCCCCCCCCCACTATCTGCATGAATCTCCTCCTCACGCCTCCCTCCTCTGCTACCTGAATAAATCTTCTCTCCCCCTCCTTCCTTCCTTCCTCTACTATCTGCATGAATCTCCTCCTCCCCTTCTCCTTGCTCCCCCCGCTCCTCCTCTGCTATCTGCATGAATCACTTCTGATGAGTTTTCCTGACAAAAAAGAGACAAATGGTGATGGGGGAGGGAACTCCAGCACACAGCCTGTGATTGACAACCTCAGCTCTGTTCCTGGGAGCTGTGTGGAGGGGGGGGGTGTCCCATTCCTTCAATCAGCTGTCAAAGCTCTTCTCCGCTGTGCTCTCTGCCCCCTTTTTTCTGAACTCTCAGTTAAGCTTTATAAATTCTGGACTTTGAATGGCAGTAGAGGGGAGATAGCAGCAGATAAACGGGTACAACTTATGCAGGAGGATTTGTTTCATCTCTGTGTATTACCTGAGGCCGGTCACTTTACTGCATATATGGAAGGTTTATTATCCCTTTAAAGTGGTATTAAACCCAAAATAAAACATTTATTATATTGCAGCTTACCAATCCTTAGATCAGGGGTGGGGATGGGCTTGATGTTCAAGTCGAATGTAAGTATCACTCGGACATCAGCTGTTCGTGTATTCGCTGAACACACCAACAAATGCACATGACCTGAATGCTTTGGCCAATCACAGCACAGTGTCCTGTCAGAGCCATGATTGGCCAAAGGCAGGGTGCCTTTAGCCAATCATGGCTCAGGGGCTAAGTCCACACCCCACACTATATAAAGCTGCTGCTGACACGGCAGCCATGTATAGTGTGTGATAATAGAGGTTAGGCAGGTAGTTAGTGGATGGTGAGTTGAGTCAGTTTAGTGCAGTCAGTGTAGTGCACAGGTTATGCCCCACTTTTATAATGTATGGATAAATTGTAGTCCTGGGTCCCCACTCAGTGCTCCCCAAATTTTGTGTCCCTGTCACTTATAGTTTGTGAGCAGTGCCATGCCAAGCTGACCCAGATTTCCCATAGACGTCAATGTTACAGACAGGGAGCAGTGCCATGTCACGTGATGTCAGCAGAGGGTGGTGCCCCTGGGTGAAGTAACCGGGTGGCCCCGCCCCTTTCCTATAAAAGGAGCGGTCATGGCTCAGGCGGCTCATTAGCCAGGAAGCGTGTGAAGAGGTGGGAGCGTCTTTTTTTTTTTTTCTATTTTTCGGGTGCGGCGAGGACGTGATTGATGATGGATAGTGTTGAGCGAACACGGACTGTATTATTCGTGTTCGTACCGAATAATTGGATTTTTTGTACCCGAACACGGACACGGACACTTTACTGTATGTTCGGGTAAAAATCCGTGTTCGGTCGTTTTATTTCCGGGTTTTGCATGCTTTGGCGCTCTTTTCATGGCGGGCTTTCAACAGCCAATCAACAATCGTTTAACTGGTGTGCCTTAAGCCATCCCAGCCATGCCTGCAAATGTCTCAGTAGCTGTGATTGGCCGTCTGAAGCATGTGACCAAGTCTTTATAAGTTCGAGGCAGCCGCAGCGGCGTCATTATGCTGCTTAGATTCAGGGACAGAGCACACATCAACGTGCTGGCTGCTGATTAGGGAAAGATAGGCAGGAAAAAACCATTTGTGTCCGGATAGAATTGAGGGACAGGTCGGAGTGTTTAGGCAGGGCGAGTTGTAGGCATTTTAGGGATAGAGTCTGCTGAATTATATAGGGTCAGTGTCTTCTACAAACTACAATCGATATTGCTGTGTGGGGGGTGGGGTGAATCTGCACTCAATCCTGATCTACGATCTCTTCTCAATCCTGTTAGGGACAGAGTCTGCTGAATTTTAGGGAAACTGTGTTCTACAAACTACAATCGATATTGCTGTGTGGTGTGGGATAGGAGATAGGCAGGTGTCAGTGATCCACATCCATTTTTCTGTGTGTGAGCTGCAGTGAACACAATCTTTTTGGGCTGCAGTGAACACAATCTTTTTGGGCTGCAGTGAACACAATCTTTTTGGGGTGCAGTGAACAAAATCTTTTTGGGGTGCAGTGAACACAATCCTTTTTGGTGTGCAGTGAACACAATCTTTGTGGGGTGCAGTGAACAAAATCCTTTGTGGGGTGCAGTGAACACAATCTTTTTGGGGTGCAGTGAACAAAATCCTTTTTGGGGTGCAGTGAACAACATCCTTTTTGGGGTGCAGTGAACACAATCTTTTTGGGGTGCAGTGAACAAAATCCTTTGTGGGGTGCAGTGAACACAATCTTTTTGGGGTGGAGTGAACAACATCCTTTTTGGGGTGCAGTGAACAAAATCCTTTTTGGGGTGCAGTGAACAAAATCATTTTTGGGGTGCAGTGAACACAATCTTTTTGGGGTGCAGTGAACACAATCTTTGTGGGGTGCAGTGAACACAATCTTTTTGGGGTGGAGTGAACAACATCCTTTTTGGGGTGCAGTGAACAACATCCTTTTTGGGGTGCAGTGAACACAATCTTTTTGGGGTGCAGTGAACACAATCTTTGTGGGGTACAGTGAACAGAATCTTTGTGGGGTGCAGTGAACACAATCTTTGGGGGGTACAGTGAACACAATCTTTGTGAGGTGCAGTGAACACAATCTTTGTGGGGTGCAGTGAACACAATCATTGTGGGGTGCAGTGAACACAATCATTGTGGGGTGCAGTGAACTCAATCTTTGTGGGGTACAGTGAACACAATCTCATACTTCTGAAGGTTTGAGGGTGCTGCCTGTTCCATACTCCCCCTACTCCTCATCTAGCCTTTTAGGGGTACAAACAATAGTAATTGGGGCCTAGTGTGGTTGTGTACGTGTGATATACATACACTTTTTTTGATCATATTTCCTATTCCGCTATTCAATAAAAACCTTTGAGGATCAATTGAATTGCGGGATAGTCTGTGTCGGTACGTGTGAGAGAGATCCACCTTTCCAAGTTGTTGGGGTTCATCTCATACTTCTGAAGGTTTGAGGGTGCTGCCTGTTCCATACCCCCCCTACTCCTCATCTAGCCTTTTAGGGGTACAAACAATAGTAATTGGGGCCCAGTGTGGTTGTGTACGTGTGATATACATACACTTTTTTTGGATCATATTTTCTATTCCGCTATTTAATTTAACTGGGCCTCCATGCGAGACCTGTGTGCCTTGTTGCGCTGTTTTGAGTACTCCACCAACATGGCCAGTGGCAATGACGCCGTTCTCAGCTTAACTATCCCACTTCTATGCCTCCTTGAAAAAACAATTCGGGCGATGATGGAAGAGGATGTGGCACAGGATGAGGAGGAGGAGGAGGATGAAGAGGTAACATTTCCAAGGCTTTCAGGGCAGTCATTCGCAAGGGGCTCCGAGGGTGGGTTCCTGCACACGCAAACGCCAGGGACGCAATTGTCCAGCAGGGGCACAGTTCTGGAGGATGAGGAGGATGAGGAGGATGAGGAGGAGGAGGAGCTGGAGGAGGAGATGGAACCATGTTCACAGCAGGGTGGCACCCAGGCCAGCTCATGGCCATCACTGGTGCGTGGCTGGGGGGATACAGAGGACACGGACGATACACCTCCCACAGAGGACAGCCTTTCGTCGCCTCTGGGCAGCCTGGCACACATGAGCGATTACATGCTGCAGTGTCTCCACAACGACCGCCGAGTTGCCCACATTCTAACTTGTGCTGATTACTGGGTGGCCACGCTGCTGGATCCCCGTTACAAGGACAACGTACCGTCCTTAATTCACTCACTGGAGCGCGATCGCAAGATGCGCGAGTACAAGCGCACGCTGGTAGACGCCATGCTGCTGGCATTCCCATCTGACAGCGGGGCCACAGTGGAAGCACAAGGCAGAGGAGGAGGAGGAGGAGGTCGCCAACGCAACCAGGGCACCGCCAGCACCTCAGAAGGCAGGGTTAGCATGGCCGAAATGTGGAAAAGCTTTGTCAGCACGCCACAACAAACAGCAGCACCAGCAGCTCAGATGGAACGTCTTAGCAGGAGGCAGCATTTTACCAACATGGTGGAGCAGTATGTGTGCACACGCCTACATGTAGTGAATGACGGGTCTGCCCCCTTCAACTTCTGGGTCTCCAAATTGGGCACATGGCTTGAGCTTGCCCTTTACGCCTTGGAGGTGCTGGCGTGCCCTGCAGCCAGTGTATTATCTGAACGGGTATTTAGCACGGCTGGGGGCGTTATAACAGACAAGCGCAGCCGCCTGTCCAGAGACAATGTGGACAAGCTCACGTTCATTAAAATGAACCAGGCATGGATCCCACGGGACTTTTCCGTACCTTATGCAGAATAGCAATGGATACCGACCTTACCCAGCCATTGTTCCATTTTTGCTCTTTCTCACTCTTTTGGGGTGTACCCTCATTTAAAATTTTTGAAAAGAAGCAGTGTTGGCTACCTCGTCCTCCTCCTCAGGGCCAGATTAATGTAGGGGCTATTGGAGCTGCAGCTCCAGGCCCCTACCTTTTATATAGGCCCCGGGTTGGCCATATTCACTGTTACCGCTCTTCTGTCACTTGTAAACACAGAAGTCTGGCTTCTATGCTCGCTTCCCCAGGCAGCACCCTCAGAACCTCCCCACACAGCGTGAAGGCCGGACAAGGAGGGACAGTTGGCGATGCATGGATGTGTTTATGGGCTTCAGAGACAGCATCCCATGTTGAATTAGGCATGCATGGCTGCACCCTTCCTCCTCTGGGTGCATGGCAAGGCACGGCCCTTAAGGCCCTTCAAAATCCTCAGCACCAAGCCCATGATGCTGTTAATCCGGCCCTGGTCCTCCTCCACCGCCGCTTCCACCTACACCGCCCATAGGTGTGCGCAGCCTATTGCATTAAGGTGTGCACCCCAAAGTTGAAATACACATGCATGTGTTTGCCAGCAGGGAGAGTAATGTATCGGGGCCATGTACCTGTAGGCAAGGAGAAATAGAGCAGAGCAGGTCCCAGGGAGATCTTTCCCATCTCCTCACTGGCAATGCTATGTGCCCTAGGTGATTAGGGTGTGCCCAGGCACACCCAGCACACCCTGTGCGCACGCCTATGTCACCGCCACATCCACCACCACCTCAACCTCCCTCCTACTCCATATGGGCCTCGTCCTTCAGAGATGAAGAAGAACATTGTTTTATTTTTCTGTTTTTTTTTTGTTGTTTTAAGTTATTTCCCTATCCACATTTGTTTGCAGAGCACTTGCCATGCTCTTAATTACGTTTTGCTGCCATTTGCAGCACTCTAGCCCTTTCCTTTGGTGTTTTAGAGCCATTTTAGTGCCTTCAAGTTCGGGTCCCCATTGACTTCAATGGGGTTCGGTGTCCGGGAAAAGTTCGGTAAAAGTCCGGGACACGGACCCGGACTTTTTTTTAAAGTTCGGCCGAACCCGTCGAACACGGACATCTAGGTGTTCGCTCAACCCTAATGATGGATTTACATCGGGGGACACTGTTTATTTATTTATTTATTTCTTTATTTATTTAAATAAAGGACTTCTCAAAAACTGGCTTTTGTGTTTATTTTTTTATACACTTTTTTGGTGAATGGGTAGGGGTACAATGAACTCGATATCAATTCACATGGGGGGGGGCAGGATCTAAGAGGCCCCTTGTTAAAGGGGGCTTCCAGATTCTGATAAGCCCCCCCACCTGCAGACCCCGACAACCACAGCCCAGGGTTGTCCGGAAGAGGCTCTTGTCCCCATCAACATGGGGACAAGGTGCTTTGGGGGGGCACCCCAAAGCACCTTCCCCCATGTTGAAGGCAAGCAGCCTGGTATGGTTCAGGGGGGACCGCTCGCTCCCCCCCCCCTTCCTGACCAGCCAGGCTGCTTACTCGGATAAGGGTCTGGTATGAATTGTGGGGGGGACCCGACGCTGTTTTCTTTTTCAATTTTGGCATGGGGTTTCCCTTAAAATCCGTACCAGACCCGGAGGGCCTGGTATGGACTGGGGGGGGGGGGGAACCCCACGCCGTTTATTCATTTTTTTTTTTTTATCAGTATTGCCGGGAGCCGACAATACATTACAGCCGTGAGCAAGTTTAAATGACATTTTTTCCTTTAGAAATGTCAGTGTTGCTGCAGCAGGCTCCATACATCGTACAGATGCCCCACTTTACAGGCAAACTAAAGGGACCCCCCAGGCACCATATCTAGGAATGTTTCATCTTTATTGTTTCACTTTAAGCATTATTAAAATTTCTGCTCCTGTAAAAACGATCATTTAAAAACATTTTTTTTTTGCATTGCTCCATGTCCCCCCAGGGCAGTACCCAGACCCCCCATATACTTTTTATGGTAATAATTTGCATATAATCCTTTAAAATGAGGACTTTTGATTTTTCATGTTCGTGTCCCGTAGACCTTAAAAGACTTTGCATGTTCGCTAGAACATTTCCCTGTTGGAGATGTCCTGGTGCGAACTGAACCGGGGGGTGTTCCACCCATCACTAATCAGGGGTGTTCAGGGGCGTTGCTAGGTTGGAAAAAGACCAGGGGCTCCAGCCCAAAGGAAAATATGATAACCCCTCCTACATTTTAAAGTAAGTCCCACCCAAGCTCTGCCGAATGCCCCCCCCCCTTTCCCCTGCCCGATGCCCCACCATAAAATGTTCTATGACACTAAATCATGGAATTGTTATTAACCACTTGTGGACCAGCCACAGATATACGGCAGCAGGTCGGCATTTTCCCGTGAAACACCGTACCCGTACGTCGCTGCACGGGAGCGATTGTGGGGGTGCGCGTGCCCTCATTTGTCAGTGGGGAAGCTGATTTGTGGGGCTGGCAGCCGCAATTGCCGCTGAGCACCCGCGATAGCTCCCCGTGGAGGCAGAATGGTGGTTCTGTCAGCAATCAACTCAGGGATCCTCTTATTTAGGAACACAGGTCTCTGTGTTGATTCCATAAGCCCTTCCCCCCACAGTTAGAAAGCACCCCCTAGGGACACATTTAACCCATTGATCACCCACAGTGTTAACCCCTTCCCTGTCAGTGTCATTAGTACAGTGACAGTGCATATACTGATTACTGTAGTAATGTCACTGGTCCCCCCAACAACAGTGTCAAAAAATGTCAGTTAGAGGTCCGATCTGTCCGCCGCAATGTTGCAATCCCGCTAAAAATCGCAGATCACCGCCATTACTAGTAAAAAATAAATAAAAATTCCAAAAATTGTTCCTATAGTTAGTAAACGCGATAACTTTTTCGCAAACCAATCAAAATACACTTATTGGGATTTAATTTTACCAAAAATATGTAGCATATTTTATTTGGGTACAGCGTCGCACGACCGCGCAATTGGCAGTTGAAATAATGCAGTGCAGAATCACAAAAAATGGCCTGGTCATTAAGGTGGCAAATCCTTCCGGTCCAGAAGGGGTTAATTATCAATTAATTCAGAGTATTATATAAAGCCGGGGTCTTCAAACTACGGCCCTACAGTTGTTCAGGGACTACAATTCCCATCATGCCTAGTCATGTCTGTTTATGTCAGAGTTTTACAATGCCTCATGGGATGTGTAGTTCTGATACCTCTGGAGGGCCGTAGATTGGAGATCCCGGAGATACGCCTATATTTAGGGCGGTGCTGATCTCATGCAGGACGCGGGATAGAATACATTTGCGCACACTCACCCCATGGTGCGCACATCAATACTCACTGACAGGAGAGAAAAGTCACTCAAGTAAAAGAAATGCACACAGCTGAATGTTTATTAGATTTGTCACAAAGTCATTTTGTTGGAAATCTGAGACTTTTCTGCCATCTAAGGATTGTTTCTCCAAAGGAAAGGAGTAAAATGTATCCAGCAATCGATGTAACATTTGGGTTTGTGTCATTTTTGTAGCATAGTTGCGTACTGCTTTAAACATATTGGACTAGGTGGGACTTTAGATGAGACCCAAGCTGGTGTTGCCCGGCGTCTCCATCCCTATAACGAGAAACAAAATGAGGTTGAAGGATTGTAAGAGGTGCATGAAGGTCAGCCAGCCCCCAGTCTGATGTACTCACCCTCCAGTCTGTCACCAACCAAATAAGACCTGTCTCTTGGTACAAAGAACAGGGGTTTAGTTGACACACATTTGCAAACGCATGTGAAAGCTGCAGAGCCACTTCACGGCACCCTGTTTAAATAAATAGTTGCGTACTGCTGGATGAGAATCTCCCAATCTCATCGTTTTTATCTGGACTTGGCAACGATCGGACGTTTATGGGGTATTTTCTGACACCGGCGGCCATGGCTTCTCTGGAGAAGCAGCGATTTGATAGGTCGAAGGGGAACCAAACCCAATGATTTAATGGTTTCCTAAAACGGTTATTTTGAAGCTATGCCGCGAATGATAACTGTCACAGTTGCTCATTCTCTCAGTGGAACGGTCATACCAAGTAAATGACTTGTACAGCGCTATGGCAGCTGCAGATCAAACACAGGCAGCTGGCACAGCACATGGCAGCCTCCATGGGTGTAAAGGATTGGAGGGTTTGGTTACACGTGAAAAAAAAAAACACATGTCCAATAGTTACCGATCTGCCTACAAACATGGTCAGCTGATTCATGTCTGAGGGTGGTGGGATGGCACCTGATGCATTGCATCTCCCAGCAGCACTAACCATTCCCTGGTAAATCAACTCCTAATACAGGATAAGGTATCATACCCTCCATTATGACTTGGAACTTTTGTAAATAAATGGGCCTGAGAATAAAGTTGGGACGGGGTGGAGCAGAGGGCGGGGCTAATACTGAAAAAGAAATCTGCTCTCAGCGGGCACCCTCTTTTCTTGCTGTCTTCTGCCCCCAGTAGACTGCCATGGGAGGGAGGAGAGAGCAAAATCCTCCCTCTATCCTGGTCCCTGTTCTGACTGGGGGTGATGGGGGTAGTAGTCACTCCTGTCAATTACCAGAAAGTCGGAGAACTGAGTCCAGTGCCCGGAGAACCACCAATCTCAGCAAAAAGCTGCCACCTCCAGGAGAAAGCCGGCAACTTCCCAGATATCATAATGAGTTTGTTAATCTGCCATAAACATTCAAATATTGTTTCTCTGCCTTTTAAATATTGTCTCTGTGCACCCCCCAACCCCCAATCAGGCTCGTGCAGAAGGGGGGGAGGAGGTGGAGAGTGCTAGAACACCGGCCCCTTTGCCCCTTGATGCCCAAAGTGCCCTTTTGCCAAGGCAGACATCCTAAGTCTCCCGCATTTGGGCTGTGGCTCCCTAACACCCACAAGTGCCACGCGATGTCCCGGCGGCCCGGATGTCAGCATATCCCCGAGTCAGAACGGAGCCGATGCTTCCTGTATAGTTCCAGATCCATCCTGTCACAGGCGGAGTGATATCAAATGCACCCCACCCCCCCTTGTGAGAGGAGAGATACAGGAAGCAGCAGCTCTGCTCTCTACTGCAGTCACATGCTTCCTCCAGCACCGCACTCTTCATACTCCGGCATTGATGTGTCTCAGAGGAGCTATCATTTCCCGCCAGCCGTACCGACGTACCAGTCAGCAATACCATCCAGCACTACCCATCAGCAGTACCCATCAGCAGTACTCACCAGCAGTACCCGCCAGCAGTACCAACCAGCAGTACCAGCCAGCAGTACCAACCAGCAGTACCCGCCAGCAGTACCAGCCAGCAGTACCCGCCAGCAGTACCAGCCAGCAGTACCAACCAGCAGTACCAACCAGCAGCACCCATCAGCAGTACCCACCATCAGTACCAGCCAGCAGTACTCACCAGCTGTACCAGCCAGCAGTACTCACCAGCTGTACCAGCCAGCAGTACCAGCCTGCAGTACCAGCCTGCAGTACTCACCAGCAGTACCCATCAGCAGTACCCACCATCAGTACCAGCCAGCAGTACCCACCATCAGTACCAGCCAGCAGTACCCACCAGCAGTACCTTCTTTATTATTATGTATAACTGAGAAGAAAAAGTCTTTAGGTTGGCACAACTTAAAACACAATTTTTTTTTAAACTTTGAAACTCAAAATAGTATTTCTGTTCTGTTTCTTTTTCAAAGCTGCATCCCAGCATTTTTCTGCCCTATCAGTACACAATCATCCATATGGATATGCGTATCAGGAAGGAATGTGTCACCATACATTGCTGTATTGATATTTTGAGCACGACCCTATTTAAAGCCATGTTCCATGCGCCCCTTTTATACTTTGAGCACCTCCCCCTCCAAAGGACTCTGCATGGCCCTGCCCCCAATTAGGGTGCATTGACATTCTGTCTGTGTGTGCTCATAGTGGTGAAGTCCATGTCGGAAGCTCTCAGGGTATCTATGTTCCCATATACAGTAAGACCATGCAGGTTTGATGTCCAGCACTGCTGTTAGAATGAATACAGATAGATACTAAGGGTATCAGACATGGTTTTTTTCATTTACTTGGGTAAATGAGATGGGGGGGGGGGCAGAAATGAGCCTTTCTGCGGATGCACAGAGAAGCACAGGATCTGGCAGAGGAATTCTGTCATTTTCTCTGCTGCCGACTGCTGAGACAAGGGGGCAGAGGCAAGGGGGGTTCCACAGCTGCAAGAGAGGTGGGAGGGCCCCCTCAATTGGCCTATTGGGCCAGATTCTGCCCTACGGCCTTGTGTTTGACATGCGTGCCTTAGATGGGATGGCCTCAGCATATGACATTTCTGGTTTTGGGTTTAATACTACTTTAGGGTAGACATGGGCCAGTGCTCATGGCAGAAGGTATAGAGGGGGCAGCACCAAGCTTCCATCTCCGCTCAGTACAGACCCTCCCTCCCCACCCTACTCAGTACAGCTCCTCCTCACCCAGTACAGCCCCTCCCTCCCTGCCCTATTCAGTACAGCCCCTCCCTCCCTGCCCTATTTAGTACAACCCCCCCCCCCCCGGTAAGCCTGCTCTGTTTCTGCTATTATTGGATTCCCTGTTACCGACCCAGCTCGCCTTTGACCTGTCTCCATTCCCTCAGCTTGTTCTTGATTCTTATGGTAAATAAATGGCCGCTTGTCTCATGGCCACATGATAATCTGCCTGCATCGTGGAACACATTACCAGGTTTTGATCTGCAAATATCGTCTTTTCAATCATCTGCTATACCCTGTTGTCTGCTGTAACCTTCAAATTCAATAAAGATCTTTGTGGATGAGAAAAGGTATCTGATAAAGACTGTCTGCGGCAATTGTATCTGCTTATACAGGCCAGGCATAGAGGTCTCAGCAAGGGATAAGTCACTATTACACCAACTTACACTTTGATGCAGTGTGCAGCGTATGGTCTGAGCACTGACAGACTGACCCCTCCCCCACCCCTTCAACCTCTGCAGCAATGCTGGCAGCACTCATATGTCTATTTCCCAAAGACAACCTCTGGATATGACGCTGAGCACGTGCACTCAACTTCTTTGGTGGACCATGGTGAGGCCTGTTCTGAGTGGAATCTGTTCTGTTAAACCGCTGTATGGTCTTGGCCACCGTGCTGCAGCTCAGTTTCAGGGTCTTGGGTCTTATAGCCTAGGCCATCTTTATGTAGAGCAATAATTCTTTTTTTCAGATCTTCAGAGAGTTCTTTGCCATGAGGTGCCATGTTGGACTTCCAGTGACCAGTATGAGAGAGTGAGAGCGATAACACCAAATTTAAAACACCTGCTCCCCATTCTCACCTGAGACCTTGTAACACTAACGAGTCACATGACATCGGGGAGGGAAAATGGCTAATGGGCCCAATTTGGACATTGTCATTTAGGGGTGTACTGACTTTTGTTGCCAGCGGTTTAGACATTATTGGCTGTGTGTTGAGTTATTTTGAGGGGACAGTAAATTTACACTGTTATACAAGCTGTACACTCACTACTTTACATCGTAGCAAAGTCTCATTTCTTCAGTGTTGTCACATGAAAAGATAGAATAAAATATTTTCAAAGATGTGAGGGGTGTACTTACTTTTGTGAGATACTGTATATCACCTTCACTTCTCTCCTAATCCTTATTACTGCACTCACCATCTCCTGCTGTTTCTAAATCCATATGCACAAAACATCTCCAGGATACTGGGGCATGTCCCTTCATATAAATCACATTTAATAAAATATTTCCAAAAATGTGAGGGGTGTACTTACTTTTGTGAGATACTGTATATAAGTAATTGTAACGGAACCACGACCCACATTGTGTTTGTGGGCTTCCTTCAGTCTTGAACATAGATATCAAATATTCCAGCCGTCCCCATACAAAGCTAGCCGACAACTTAGCTTGTACTGCAACCTTCTCCTTTATTGAACAACGCACACAGAATTTATACACAGCATGAACCTCACCCTCTTGATCAGATTACCACACACAGGTCAGGGGTTGCCTGATTAGATTATCATATGCAGATGAAATTGTATACAGAATTAACCTGAACTAATTAGCCATCTGGACAGAAATAATTAACAATGGGACAGACAGGCTTAACAGAATCCACATCACACCTCATTAAACAGACAATTGGAAAAGACTCCCAGTGACAGACTGTCTGTCTCTGACATTGACGTACAATACACATTATCATAAGTGTAAACACAGAACCTATTTGAAGCAATCCAAACCATATTCTCAGTGTCCATTAATGCCTCATTTCCACTGAGCGGTACGGTTTGGTTCGGTACAGTTCAGTACGGTTCGGAACGGTACACCTTGATCAGGCTTGCGTTTCTCTCACCAACAGTACCCTTACATGATAGGCATGGTGTAGCTGGAAAGTAGTAATCGACATCACTTGATAGGTGTGGTGATAGGCGTGGTGATAGGCGGGGTGATAGGCATGGTGATAGGCGTGGTGATAGGTGTGGTGATAGGCGTGGTGATAGGCGGGGTGATAGGCGTGGTGATAGGCGGGGTGATAGGCGTGGTGATAGGCGTGGTCATAGGCGTGGTGATAGGCGGGGTGATAGGCGTGGTGTATGCTGGAAAGTAGAGAATTCTCACGCTAAAAAGAAAGCTACACAGCGAACAACAATGGAGGAAGTAATGCAGATTTTCTTCTTGCTTCTTGGCATGTGGCGGAAGTGAAGATTCTCTGTCAACCAATCAACGTTCTGCAGAGTGTAGCTCCACCCTGTTGGTACGGTACCATTGTGCTTGGTACCCCAACGAAAGGATCCCAAAAAAAGTGTTACGATACGGTTTGGAAATAGGGTCCTATTCACAACGTGTGGAAATGGAAATGGCAAAAATTGCGTACCGTACCGAGCCGAACCGCTCAGTGAAAACGAGGTATCTGTCTTTCACTCCCAGTGACTGTGTGTACAGTCCATGGGCATCTGCAAGGGGGGGCAAGAGGGGGAAAGTGCCCCTCCCCCTGTAAATTTCCTGGCCTGCTCTAAGAAGGGAATCTATGGGGACCCTGCTCTAAAGGGAGATCTATGGGGTACCCTGGCCTGCTCCAAAGGGGGATTTATGGGGACCCTGCTCTAAAGGGGATCTATGGGGGACCCTGGTCTGGCCTGCTCTAAAGGAAGATCTATGGGGACCCTGCCCTGCCCTAGAGGGCATCTATGGGGACCCTGCCCTAAAGGGGATCTATGGGGATCCTCGCCTGCTCTAAAGGGGGTTATATTGGCTATATACTGTGTATATATATATATATATATATATATATTCTTTGCACAGAGTACCTGGAGTACCTGGTGGTGCAGGAAAACCTGGAATATAGGTGAAAAAGTAAGACTAAAGAGGGATCTATGAGGACCCTGCTCTAAAGGGGCTCTATGGGGACCCTGGCCTGCTCTAAAGAGGGATCTATGAGGACCCTGCTCTACAGGGGATCTATGAGGACCCTGTTCTAAAGGGGATCTATGAGGACCCTGCTCTAAAGGGGATCTATGGGGACCCTGGCCTGGCCTGCTCTAAAAGGGGATCTATGAGGACCCTGCTCTAAAGGGGATCTATGAGGACCCTGCTCTAAAGGGGATCTATGGGGACCCTGGCCTGGCCTGCTCTAAAAGGGGATCTATCGGGAAAAAAAGGGGCAGAGCATGGGTGACCTTAAAATGATGCCCCCCCCCCCCTTAAAAAAGGTTCTGCGGACGCCCATGGTACAGTCACATATGAAGAGATATAATAAAGTATTTCCCAAAAATGTGAGGGGTGTACTAACTTTTGTGAGATACTGTATATAAGTAATGTTCTCCAACTGCTACAAAATTACTTTTTATTTTCCAGAAAAGCGAAGTGTACCGATATTGGAGCACCGAAAGTTCTAATTGCAGAATTTCATTAGCAAGCAATTTTTTAACAAGTGTTTGGGGCGCTGCGCTCGCCGGCGGCCATTATTCCTCCATTCACACATACATGGAAAGTTTGTCAATATCCTCGCTAATATTGCGGCATTACATCTTATTGCTAAAAAGCGCGCTGGAAGAGCCCCCTCCAGACACGGCGCGCGCTTCTTATTGCTTTGTGCTCCACAAAATATTTTCATTTTTTTTTCCTTTCTCTCTTAAATTAAACTCGATTTATAAATACAATCAAATCCGTTTCCCCGCTGATTGAATTGGTGGGAACCCCGAGGAGGTGTTATGTAATCCAGAGAGGCGACTTCTCTTATTACTGGCGCTGGGGACGCGGCGCGCTGACAGGGACCTCAGTAATTAGAACGTTGTTATCACCCAGGGTAAAAATTACATTTGCAGGAAACTTTCTGCTTTTTCTGCCGACTTGCACTTTCCGATGAAGGATTTACAGCGACAACAAAACCTTTTTCAGCAATAAAGTTAATGCGGTTTTTATTTTCCTTTTACTATTTAAATTCCTGAAGAATAACATAAGAATAACGCGTTTCTTCTTGGAAGAGTCATCATTTTATCTTCTACCAGACACCAATGTTTCCATCGCCTCCTCCTGAAGGGTTTCCAGATATTTTATTCATGGGGAGAGATTTCTGCTTCTTTCTGGAGTTTTTCTACTTCAAAAAAATCCACCAAAAAAGGGAAAAGATGGAAGTTTATGAAGGTGCAACCAAAAAATAACCAAAACACATATATACTGTATACTGATAGAAGTATATATTTATTCACATGGATTTCACACAGAATATTGCAAGAGTAAAATCAAAACCATAAAATCATGTACAGTTATACTAAAGTAACAGTCTCCTAACTGCAGCCCGAGGGCCAGATGCGGCCCTTATCTGGCCCTTGGGTCACTACTTCTCCCACTGACCTCATTAGTTGTACATCATTCCTCCCACTGACACCAATGATGGGGCACTATTCCTCCCACTGACACCAATGATGGGACACTATTCCTCCCACTGATACCAATGATGGGGCACTATTCCTCCCACTGACATCAATGATGGGGCACTATTCCTCCCACTGACACCAATGATGGGGCACTATTCCTCCCACTGATACCAATGATGGGGCACTATTCCTCCCACTGACACCAATGATGGGGCACTAATTCCTCCCACTGACACCAATGATGGGACACTTTTCCTCCCACTGACACCAATGATGGGACACTATTCCTCCCATTGACACCAATGATGGGGCACTATACCTCCCACTGACACCAATGATGGGGCACAGTTCCTCCCACTGACACCAATGATGGGAAACTATTCCTCCTACTGACACCAATGATGGGACACTATTCCTCCCACTGACAACAATGATGGGAAACTATTCCTCCCACTGATACCAATGATGGGACACTATTCCTCGCACTGACACCAATGATGGGACACTATTCCTCCCACTGACACCAATGATGGGACACTATTCCTCCCACTGACACCAATGATGGGACACTATTCCTCGCACTGACACCAATGATGGGACACTTTTCCTCCCACTGACACCAATGATGGGACACTATTCCTCCCACTGACACCAATGATGGGGCACAGTTCCTCCCACTGACACCAATGATGGGAAACTATTCCTCCTACTGACACCAATGATGGGACACTATTCCTCCCACTGACAACAATGATGGGAAACTATTCCTCCCACTGATACCAATGATGGGACACTATTCCTCGCACTGACACCAATGATGGGACACTATTCCTCGCACTGACACCAATGATGGGACACTATTCCTCCTACTGAAACCAATGATGGGACACTATTGATCTTTTATTGAAAAGAATCAAGCAACATATTTTATACAAAAGTAAAAAACATAACTATAGTACAATATTCCAACAGAAAACAAAGGAATTCACATCCATGTGCAGAATATATACAATATATACATAATCCACTTCCAACATTTTTAGAAAACTATTTACATAAAGCAGCAGAGAGGGCCTAAGAGGCACAACCCATCACCTATGTATGCAGCCATTTATCAAAAACTGAGCATTAAGAAAAAATCTAGGGTGATAAGAGACAGAAAGCCACACCCGGGAAAGAGACTCCTGGCAGTCAGGGAGGCTTGAAACCCCTCCACGCCTTCAGCCAAGCCCTCTGACCCCACTTGTCTCTCTCAAGCGCCCGAATCTTCCCCACCTCATGCAGAATGTCACACACCACCACCTGAACAGGAAGGATTTTACGCCGAAGGGTGACCTGACACCGTGCGTTCCAGGTGTAATAACGGACTACTAAACTAACTAAAAAAAGTGTATCCAAACAAAAGCCCCCACCAGTATTGAATGCTCCGTACACCCACTCAGCATAACCCAGCCTGGAGAGGAAAGGAACACCGAGGGCCCGCCCAACCTGTTTGTATACCTCTATGTTAAAAGGGCAACGAAGCAAAAAATGGTCCATAGTCTCCTCCTCACCTGTACATTCCTCCCGAGGACAACCACGATCCATCCCACTGCGGAATTTCAAATTGCCCCGAACATAGAGCCTCCCGTGGAAGCACAACCAGGCCAGATCCCTGAATTTAAGGGGGACTCTAGCCAAATTAATCAGTCTTAACCCTTCCCTCAAAATTGGGCCTGGGCAATCCCTTAAGGCCAGTGGGTCATGAAAGACTTCGCTCAAGACTCGGCTCATAAGGACTTTCCTCGGAGCGGATCTGAGATCTTCAGCCGACAGTCGCCACTGCCGCAGTAACTTCAGACACGGAGCGACATAGGCTGGGAGCTGACCACGATGACCCCTGAGATTCTTCACTTGGCCACCTTCTTCCCAAAGTCGCAGAAAAGGCCTAAACCAAGATCTAAACATGCCTGCCCATCCAGGAGGTTCCACTGTAAGCATACTACCAATGTTAAACTTGAGAAATAGCAGTGAAAAGAAAAGAACGGGGTTGACCATACCCAAGCCACCCTCCCTCCTGGATAGATAGGTAACATTCCTCTTGATGGGGTTCAGTCTGTTCCCCCACAGCATCTGGAAGAACACACTATAGATCCTAGCATAGAGAGACACTGGCAAGATGCAGACAGGGCTGACATACAAGAAGATCGGTATCAGGTAAGTCTTAATCAGATCAACCCTTTCCCTCAGAGATAACTTCCATCTCTTCCAGTTGACCACCTTAGTATTGGCAACTTCCAGCCTGCCTTCCCAGTTTTTGAGGCCATAATCGCCAGGTCCAAATTCAATGCCTAATATCTTAATATTTTCCTGGGGCACTGGAAAGTTGTCCGGGAGATCAAACCCCTCACCTTCCTTTCCCATCCAAAAAACTTCACTCTTTTCCTGATTGATCTTGGAGCCTGATGCTTCAGAGTACCGTGATGTCAGAGAGACCACCTCCTCCGCTTCATCTGTCCCAGTGACAATCACTGACACATCATCCGCATAGGCAACAACCCTCAAAGGCGGCTCACCCGGGATTCCCACTGGTACCCCACACAACATGCTGCTCTCTAGCCTCCTGATGAAGGGGTCGATTGCAAACACATAGAGCAGGGGACTCAGGGGACAACCCTGGCGCACCCCAGAACCAACCTCAAAGGACTGTCCAACCCAACCATTAACAAGAGGGAAGCTTTCTGCCCCCTTATACAAGACTTTTAACCAATCGACAAAACCACCCGGCAGACCGTACTTACTAAAGAGCAACCACAGGTACTCATGGTTGACACGATCGAAAGCCTTTGCCTGATCCAATGCCAGTAAATACTTTCCCCAGCCTGCAGCCCTGCACTGCTCCAAGGCCTCCCGGACAGCTAAAACCGCTGTGAAGGTGCTCCTACCCTGGATCGAACAGTGCTGATGGCGAGAAAGCAAAGACTCTGCTACTGCCGATAGGCGCCAGAAAAGTATCTTCGCCAGCACCTTTCTATCGACATTGAGAAGGCTAATGGGGCGCCAATTCTCAATCATCGAAGGATCTTTACCTTTTGAAAGAAGAATCACAGCTGAGAGTCTCATGGAAGGGGGAAGCACCCCCTCAGCAAGACAACTGTTAAAAATCTCTACCAAATGTGGGGCCAGAATAGACTTAAAGGCTTTGTAAAACTCAGCCGTCAGACCATCCGGTCCAGGTGACTTTTTGATGGCAAGCTGTTCAATTGCCCTCGTCACCTCTTCAACTGTGATCTCTTCTGTCAAATTCATCAAGAGGACATCTCCACAATTTAGACCTGGAGTAGAGTCCAAAAAGCTTTCCATCTTGTCACGGTCAAGCTCTTTCCTCCCAAGAAGTTCAGCATAAAAAGACCTCACGACCTCCAGGATCCCTGACCTGGACTTTGTCAAGGAACCTGTACTATCCTTAAGGCCAACGACCATCTTAACAGCTACACCCTGTTTGCAGTTCTGGTAAGGGTCAGGCGAGTGGTATTTCCCATAGTCCCTCTCCAGAACCAAAGAGGTATGCCGGTCATATTGACACTTCCTGAGGAGGATTTTCACTTCAGAGATTGCCCCAGGATCTCCTCCTCTCGAGACAAGAATATCCAGCTTCCTCCGCAAACGTTGGTAGGTCATGTATCTATTAAACTGTTTTTTATTGGCTAGGCCCCTGAAGAATCCAGCAATCCTCTTTTTGGTCAGCTCCCACCACTCAGCCTTGCTGCTACAAAAGTCCAGGATGGTCACCTGTGCCTGAAAGAATTCCTCAAAGGATTGTCTAACATGTTCTTCCTCAAGGAGAGTCGAATTTAATCTCCAGATGCCTTTGCCCCTCTGAGGGAAGTCTGAAGCATTCAAGACCACAGATAGCATACAGTGATCAGAGAACTCCACTGCCTGCACCACTGGGGGTGAGAAAGCAGAGGCCTCCTTCAAAAAAAACCTATCTATTCTACTCTGACTATTACCTCGATGAAATGTGAACCCTGTGTCATCCGGAAGGTGCTTAATGTGCACATCCACAAGACCAGCATCCCTAACCATACTATTTAAAAAAACGCTATCATATCCCAGCCTGTCATTGAAGTCCTTCCTGTCCTTGGGCCTAGTCACAGTATTAAAGTCACCTCCAAAAACCACTTGCCGGGATGTAAAAAGAAATGGCTTGATCCTTGTAAAAAGGCATTTCCTGTCCCACTTTGTGTGTGGCCCATAAATATTAATTAGGCGCAGGTCCTGCCCTCCCACAAGAACGTCTAAGACCATACATCTCCCAATCTCCACCTCAATAACCCGCCGGACAGTTACCATGCCGGTTTTAAACAACACCGCCACCCCGCCGTAAGGCTCGGCCGCAAGAGACCAGTAAGATGGACCATACCTCCACTCTCTCTTGGCCATATGAATATCTGCCAAGGAGGTGAGCCTAGTCTCCTGCAAAAATAAAATTTCAGCATCTAATTGGCTGAACAAAAAAAAGGCCATAGAACGAGCTCTTACCGACTTAATGCTGGCAACATTTATTGTCACCACTTTTAACGGAGGGGGAACCGCCATTTGGGTTATTGGGTGGATTGCTTCTTAGCTCCCCTCTGCTGCTCATCACCAGAAGCCTCTCTCTTTCTTGAGGCCTCCTCCAATTCCATTTCTGAATCAGAATTTTGTTCAGAAGAAGCTCCAGATGTGGAGATATCCCATGCAGAAGCCCTAGAACGGTTGGGGACAGACACTGGGGCATCCTGTCCCTGTTCCGTCCTCACCGCCTGTCTCTTCCGCCTCACAACCTTCCTTCTCTCCTCCAGGTACTGCAGGTCAGATTCAGAGATGTTATCTCTTGTTTTCTTCTTTTTTGAAGTCTTCACAGAAGACTTCTTTACAGAGGAAACCGCAGCACCCTTTTTGGTACCCTCTACCACTCCTGGTGGGGGGGGACCTTCCCTTAAGTCAGACCTAGGAGGGGATGACTCATGGGGCAAGACTGACTTGGGGGGGACAGACTTAGAAGGTTCTGACACAAGAGGAGCGGGTACAGTAGGCTGGGGGGACACAGAGACAGTCACAGAAGGAATACCTACAGACACAGGAGGGTTGGCCACAGAAACTGGGGAGGGATCCTGAACAGGACCTGGGGGGTCAGTCACCGCTGAGGAGGATGGTACACCAGGGGCCTCATCCTCCATCCCGTCCAGCCTCAACAGTTCATCTACTACCTCCTTCTCCATGTTGTGCCAGGCCTCCGGACATCGGCTGTAGGGGTGGCCAAGGCGCAGGCACAGGTTGCACCTTATCGCCTGGGTACAGTCCCTGGCCACATGACCCTGTCCCCGACATACTGAACATATTAAGGCTGAACAGGAGGAGCTAAAATGCCCCTTTTCTCCACAGCGGTGACATAGCTTTGGCTGACCAGGATAAAAAATAGTCATCCTATCCCTCCCTATGAAAGCCGAGGAGGGCAGGTGACGGACAACATTCCCATCCCTGGCCAACCTAACCGTTACTGACCAACCCCCGGTCCAGATGTCACGTTCATCAAGGATTTTTTCTAGCCTTGTCAAAACCTCACCATAGTTCCTTAACCAGACCTCTAGGTCCCGAGCAGGAACACTCTCATTATTGAGGATGATGGTTATTTTTTTAACCGTTGATCTCTGCGAAACAGCAACTGGTGCCAGATCTTCCCATTCGGGTCTTGACCTGCACCGAGCTTCATATCGTTCCCAGAACAGGTCAAGACCCTCCGGCCTGGTGAAGCTGATTGTGTACTCCCGGCTCCCAGCTACATGTATTAGGGCATAAAGGTCATTCGCCCCAAAGCCCATCTCCAAAATCATATCCACCACCACACGCCGTGCTGGAGAGACTGCACCACCTTCCCATTTAAGTATAACGACATTACGTCTTGGACCCCCAGCAGAAGCCAGAGACCCAAGACCGGAACCAGGGGTGCTCAAAGTGGCAGTTTGTGGTGTAAATCTCTGCCTGGAAGCAGGGTTCCTCATTGGCTGCAGCCCTGGCTTAATAATATTACCAGGAGCAGAGCGTACCACCTGAGCAAAAGAAGGCTTATCAGGGCCAAGACCCCACACCGATGTAACTTTAGCTGGTACATTATTATTATTATCCTTATTATTAATTGCTTGTACTGAGCCAGTAGGATTTCCCATTACACAAACATTAGTAGGATTATTCAGAACACCTGTGTTGGAAGTAATGTCAGAACAATCAGTATTCACTATCACAGTTTCTGCTGTAGTACCACAGGTGTCCTGATGCTGCAGTATAGAGACAGCAGCTGTGACTGGACAAACAGCCTTTGACTCAGCAAAAGGGGGGTTAACTGGTTGTTCTGGCTCTTGTAGTTCCTTTGCTGCAATGTCATTTTTTAAACGCAATTTTTCCTCAGTGGAAACATCAGCAGCTGAAGTATTGCTGGATATAATATTACCAGCCTGGGTGTCATTGGGCAAAACATCAGTATTAGCCAAGGTGTTAAATGGCACAAAAATAGTTTTATCAGTCACTTGTGACTTGCTAGGCTTTACCTTATCAGGCACATTGTCAGGAAAGTTCTCCTCACCAAACACCAGCTGATCCGCCCGTAATGGAGACTCCACTGCCTGGATCACTGTCAGCATGCCTCCTGAGCCCTGAGAAGGCAACGGGTTGCTTACCTCACCTTGGGGGGTCAGGGGGTCAGAACTGGGGGTCTCCTCGTCCACCTCCATCTTTGCCATCCTTGCAAATCTGCGGTCATTGCAAAACTTTTCCTTAAAGGGCCCCTCTTTACCTTCCATCATGGCCACAATGGTTTCCTGGTGTTGAACCCGGACTTTTGCCAACTGGATTTCCGGATCCATAGATCCACGGTTGCGGCTGTACAAACCTTCACGTTGCTTTCGCAGACGCTTCAACTCCGCTCTCAGTTTGTAGAGCTGGTCTCTCTCCCTATTCAGGACCTTGATCCCGGCCACCACTCGCTCCCGAATGGACTCGGTATCCTCATCCTCACCAGGGGCAGAGAGATCCCCAGCCATGGCTTGTCCAGGAGCAGGTATGTCATCCATCTGCCCAGGGGATGGCTGAGAGCTTCCAGCAGGAGAGGCCCTGCTGGCCTGCATGGCCTCCCCAGATAGGGGCCAGCAGAGCTGGGAGAGATTTTACCAGACTCCCCTCTCAAACAGATCACCTGGAGCAGCTCCAGACACACAGCCAGAGAACCTTCCTGCAGCCACACCCGAAGCTGAATGATGGGAAACTACTCCTCCCACTGACAGCAATGATGGGACACTATTCCTCCCACTGACACCAATGATGGGACACTATTCCTCCCACTGACACCAATGATGGGACACTATTCCTTCCACTGACACCAATGATGGGACACTATTCCTCCCACTGACACCAATGATGGGACACTATTCCTCCTACTGACACCAATGATGGGACACTATTCCTCGCACTGATACCAATGATGGGGCACTATTCCTCCCACTGACACCAATGATGGGACACTATTCCTCCCACTGACACCAATGATGGGACACTATTCCTCCCACTGACACCAATGATGGGACACTATTCCTCCTACTGACACCAATGATGGGACACTATTCCTCGCACTGATACCAATGATGGGGCACTATTCCTCCCACTGACATCAATCATGTGGACATAATCCAGCCCCCCCCAAAGTCTATAGCAGTAATGGCAAACCTTGGCACCCCAGATATTTTGAAACTACTGTGACGGTAGTCACTTTGTTTGGGGGGCCCATGGAATATAGCTTACCTTAGAGAGGTTGGGAAATCCCTCTCTCAGCCCCCTAGGCCCCTCTTATGTGTAAGTCACCCCATGTCTTTTAGGGACACAGGGTGACCAAGAAGCCCAGTCTGGCCTGCCCAAACCGACTTCCACAGACTGATTGGCTATGAGAGCTCCATGCGCCCCGCCGGGACAAAGTTACAAACTATGTGGAACTTTGTCAAGGAAGCTGCCATGATGGATTGTCTCTTTGGGACTTGTTACCCGACTAACTCAGGCACAGACCGATTGGAGGTCTGGTACCTGGTTAGTCTACCTTTAGAAGAGAAGATATGTGACTGTACTCACCGTCACTGGGAGTGTAAGACTGATACTTAATGGTTTAGATTGCTTCAAATGGGTTATGTGTTTACACTTATGATAATGTGTATTGTACTTCAATGTCAGAGACAGGCTCTCCCTATTGTCTGTGTATTGAGGTGTGATGTGGATTCTGTTAATGCTGTCTGTCCCATTGTTAATTGTTAATGAACTCACATATTGTTCCTGTCCAAATGGCTAGATAAATAGTTCTGGTTAATTATATTTCTGCATACAATTTCATCTGCATATGATAATGTAATAAGGCAACCCCTGACCTGTGTGTGGTAATCTGATCAGGAGGGGGAGGTCTATGCTGTATATAAACTGTGTGCGATGTTCAATAAAGGAGAAGGTTCCAGTACAAGCTAAGTTGTTGGCTAGCTTTGTATGGGGGCGGCTGGAAAATCTGATATATATGTTCACGACTGGGAGGAAGCTGTATACTGATCGAAGTCCACAAGTACAGTGTGGGTTGCGGTTCCGTTACAACTAAATTTCCCATGATGCTCAACTACACTGCAGAGTTCATGAGCACCACAGAAAATGTAGTTCCAAAACATTTGGGGTGCCAAGGTTCTCCATCACTGGTCTAAGGGAAAGTAAATTGGCCGTTTGTTTGAAAAGTTTGGAGACCCCTGTACTAAAGCATTGATACAGCAATAGAGTTTGTTGTACACCTCCGAAGAACAGCCCAGAACTTGTAGACATAAAAATCAATGTAATTGCATGCACATAAGCATATCTATAAGTGTCTCAGTCAGGGGTCAGGCTTGGAGACCTGTAGCTACAGCAGTAGAAAGGCTCCCACCCACCAGCGGGATAAGTACACAAGCAGTTCACCCTAGTGGATGACACGGGCTCACTCGAGGTGTGGGGGTCTAAGCACTAACCGGTATCCACCAGAGCTCCTGATGGTGGGGATGGATTTTGCTGTGTGTTAGTACCAGGTCACAGTCCACAGGATCGCCCCACCAGGAGATGAGCAAGCTGGGGTCCAGTAGCAGATATAGCAGGTAGGGATCAAGCAGAGGCATAGTCAGTAAACAAGTCAAAGGTCAGTAACAAATGGTAGAAAAAATACAGAGGGCAGCAGGAGAGACCAGAGTGCGATATTGGCTGGAGAGAGCACAATAATCTGGCAAACAGGAAGTGCAGAGACATGGCTTAAAGTGATTGTAGAGGAAAATGTATTATTAAAAAAAAAAAACATGTTATACAAACCCTCCAATCCCAGGTGATGCCAGTTTTGAGGAAATGCGTCGGTAGGGGAGAGTGCGTGTGACATCACCAGGCGCTGATTTTGTGTCAGACTCTGCGGCCGTAGCCATAGCGTTTCTTTGAAGCGCACTTTTATTTACTTTGATATAAGTAAACATGAGCGTTGTTTAATAAATTACACGATGAGATTCTCCCCGCGGGCTTTGTATGATAACTGGAGATTGGGAGTCATTTCTTGCCATTTGTATTTATGGAGTTTGTGATTCGGGATACCTCCTAGTATTGGTGAAACGCACTGTCCAATAGAATGCCGGCTTATATAGTCCCTGGAATTCAGGATCCGTAAGTGGCCAACTTTTTTAACCACTTCTGGACCGGAAGGTTTTTTTCCCCCCTTAATGACCAGGCCATTTTTTGTGATTCGGCACTGCGTTACTTTAACTGACAATTGTGCGGACGTGCGACGCTGAAGCCAAATAAAATCGATGTCCTTTTTTCCCCACAAACAGAGATTTCTTTTGCTGGTATTTGATCACTTCTGCGATTTTTATTTTTTGCGCTAAAAACAAAAAAAGAGCAACAATGCTGAAAAAAAAAAAAAACAATATTTTTCACATCCTGCTATATAACATTCCCAATAAAAACATTTAAAATCAATTTTTTTCATCATTTTAGGCCAATTTGATTTCTGCTACAAATTTTTGGTAAAAAAAAAAAATCCCAATAAGCGTATTTTGATTGGTTTGCACAAACTACGGGAAAGATTTATGTCATTTTTTTTTATGTTTTTTTACAAGAAATGGCGGTGATTTGCGATTTTTTAGCGGGACTGCGACATTGCGGCGGACAGATCGGACCCCTAACTGACATTTTTGACACTTTTGGGGGTACCAGTGACATTACTACAGTAATCAGTGCTATACATATGCACTGTCACTGTACTAATGACACTGGCAGGGAAGGGGTTAATACCAGGGGTGATCATAGGTTAAATATATTCCTAGGGGGTGCTTGCTAACTGTGTGGGGGATGGACTTGCTGGATGAACTCATAAACCTGTGTTCCTAAATAGGAGGAGCTCTGTGTTCATCACTGACAGAACAGCGGTCTGCTGTGTTTATTACAGCAGACCGCCGTTCTGTCTCCACGGGGAGCGATCGCGGCCGCCGGAATCACAGATCAGCTTCCCCTGTGGCCAGTGCACCGCCCCCACCCCCCCACCCCCACCTCACGGTCCCGCGAGTCGGCGTACTATTAAGTTATTTCACAGGACAGAGCGGACCTGCCGCTGTATAAGTACTGCTGGCGGTTGGAAAGTTGTTAACCACCTCCCACCCGGGCCATTGTAAAGTGGGTGGGAGTCTCGTCCTTCTGAATGGACGTTCCGGAACGTCCTTCAGAAGGAGAGAGATCGCGCCGCCGCGGGCACACGCAGCGGCGCGATCTCGATGTGCCTGTGTCCCTCGGACACAGAGCAACATCATTCGGCAGGAGGGCCCTGTGATTGGCCCTCCTGATCACTTGACGGCTGTATCCAATCACAGCCGTCATGTAATGTAAATAGAGCCGTTGTAACGGCTTCGATCTCTTCTCCTCCTGACAGATCCTGTCAGTGAGGAGAAGAGAAGAGGATCAGTGCTGCTGCTGGGGTGATCAGTGAGTATTTCTAATTACTCACTGATCACAGGGGGGGTCTGTGCTGGTAATCAGATGATTGATTACCAGTACAGCCTTGGGGGGGGAGGGGTGCCACTAAGCCACCAGGGATGGCCACCCATGACCACCAGGGATGCCCACCATGGCCACCAGGGATGGCAAGCAGGGCTCAGAGAGCCCCCCAGTGCCCTCCCTATCAGTGTTGCCCACCAATGCCATCTATCAGTGCCGCCCACCAGTGCCCATTACTGCCCACCAGTTCCGCCTATCAGTCCCCACCAGTGCCCCCCATCAGTGCCGATCAGTGCCCCCCATCAGTGCCGATCATTGCCGCCCAACAGTGCCACCTATCAGTGCCCATCAGTGCCGCCAATCAGTGCCCATCAGTGCTGCCTATCAGTGCCCATCAGCGCTGCCTATCAGTGCCCACCAATGCTGCATATCAGTGCTATCTATCAGTGCTACCTATCAGTGCCCATCAGTGCTGCATATCAGTGCCACCCCATCAGTGCCACCCCATCAGTCCCACCCCATCAGTGTCTCCTCATCAGTGCCTGTCAGTGCGGCGTCATCAGTGCTCATCAGTGCAGGAAAAAACATATCTATTTACAAAATTTTATAACCTAAACAAAAAAACTTTTTTTTTTTTTCAAACTTTTCGGTCTTTTTTTATTTGTGCACCAAAAAAGAAAAAACCTGGCGGTGATGAAATACCACCAAAAGAAAGCTCTATATGTGGGGAAAAAATGACACAAATTTGGTTTAGGTACAGTGTTGCATGACCGCGCAATTGTCATTCAAATTGCAACAGTGCTAAAAGCTGAAAATTGGTCTGGGAAGGAAGGGGGTTTAAGTGCCCAGTATTGAGGTAGTTAAGGAGAACCTGTCAGCATTCTGCACTTTGGAAATTGATTTTCGCACTAAGCGCCTTTTTTTTACAGAATATTCAACAAATGGACTTTTATTGCACTTCATGGCTTTTGGGACAGGAATTTTGTTCTGTGAATATTTTTTTTTTTTGCACTTTATTTGCACATTTTTTCATTCATGTGATATGTATGTATCATGTGAATATTCTGTTTTTTACATATGTGTATACATAAATTATATATAAAACAAAGTGTAGCGCTGAAATTCATATAACAAAACTAGTGAAGCATTTGTGAATATTTGTTAGGAAAAAGAAATAAATATGACCTAAAATTCATATAGAGTGAAAGTGAAGCATCCAAATCCCTATAGGTGATTGCAGTAGCGTGGGGGGTGCAGGGGGGGCCAGCCGCACCGGGCGCAACATCTGGGGGGGGGGCACATCCGCTCCGCAATGTCATGTCAGATGTCACTCACTCTGTCATAGGCTGGCCGCCGCCCGCTGAGTCTACTCTCGACTCTGCCCCTGGCTCACTGTCACTGCTTCGGCTTGGCAGCTCGGCTCCCCAATCCGATCCAGCCGGCGTCGCCCACTGTGGAGTGGTGGTGGGGGGAGACAGGCCAGGTGTGCGCCGTGCGTCGATGGACTGTCTGGGGGAGGGACTAACCAGTGCAGCGGCCGCCCAGCGCAGCGCGGGAGACGGGGATAGAAGAACCACACCAGGCCAGCAGAGCAGCAGAAGAAGCCAGCGCAGCGAGGAGGAGGACGACAGGACAGTCAGCAATTTCAGCAAAGAAGGCAGGTGAGAGGCCAGAGAGCCTGGTGACAGTGGTGCTGCAGCAGCCAGGAGGAAAACCTAGCCTGGGGTCGGTCGGGACACAGGTGAAAAAAAGGTAGGAGTAGTGTACTGGCTCTGGCTGTAATAGTCACTGTCTGACTGAGTGACTGTGAGAAGACTATGTAAAGGGCATCTATTTATAAGGGGAACCTGGCCTGCTGTAAGGAGGGAGATCTATATGGGGGACGGGACCTCACCTCACCCTGGCCTGCTGTAAGGGGGAGATCTATATGGGGGACCTGATCCCCCATATAGATCCCCCCTTACAGCAGGCCAGGGTGAGGTGAGGTCCCGTCCCCCATATAGATCCCCCCTTTACAACAGGCTAGGGTGAGGTTAGGTCTGGGGTCCCCCATATAGATCCCCCCTTACAGCAGGCCAGGGTCCGGACCTCACCTCACCCTGTCCTGCTGTAAGGGGGGATCTATATGGGGGACGGGACCTCACCTCACCCTGGCCTGCTGTAAGGGGGGATCTATATGGGGGACGGGACCTCACCTCACCCTGGCCTGCTGTAAGGGGGGATCTATATGGGGGACGGGACCTCACCTCACCCTGGCCTGCTGTAAGGGGGGATCTATATGGGGGACGGGACCTCACCTCACCCTGGCCTGCTGTAAGGGGGGATCTATATGGGGGACGGGACCTCACCTCACCCTGGCCTGCTGTAAGGGGGGATCTATATGGGGGACGGGACCTCACCTCACCCTGGCCTGCTGTAAGGGGGGATCTATATGGGGGACAGGACCTCACCTCACCCTGTCCTGCTGTAAGGGGAGATCTATATGGGGGACGGGACCTCACCTCACCCTGGCCTGCTGTAAGAGGGAGATCTATATGGGGGACAGGACCTCACCTCACCCTGTCCTGCTGTAAGGGGAGATCTATATGGGGGACAGGACCTCACCTCACCCTGTCCTGCTGTAAGGGGAGATCTATATGGGGGACGGGACCTCACCTCACCCTGGCCTGCTGTAAGGGGGGATCTATATGGGGGACGGGACCTCACCTCACCCTGGCCTGCTGTAAGAGGGATCTATATGGGGGACCTCACCCTGACCTGCTGTAAATGAGTATCTATGGGGGACCTGCCCTGGCCTGCTCTAAAGGGGATCTATGGAGACCCTGCTCTAAAGGGGATCTATGCCATAGATTCCCCCTTTAGAGCAGGATCCCCATAGATCCCCTTTAGAGCAGGCCAGGGTCCCCATAGATCCCCTTTAGAGCAGGCCAGGGTCCCCATAGATCCCCTTTAGAGCAGGCCAGGGTCCCCATAGATCCCCTTTAGAGCAGGGTCCCCATAGATTCTCCACTTTAGAGAAATGTCCCCATAGATTATATGGGGACCATTCTCTAAAGGGGGATCTATGGGGACCCTGCTCTAAAAGGTGATCTATGGAGACCCTTCTCTAAAGGAGGTTCTATGGGGGACCCTGCTTTAAAGGGGGATCTATGGGGACCCTGGCCTGCTCTATAGGGGGATCTATGGGGGACCCTGCTGTAAAGGGGGATCTTTGGGGACCCTGCTCTAAAGGGGGATCTATAAGGACCCTGCTCTAGCTCAAGTGCTAAATTCCCGTGGGTTAGGGGGCGCAAATTACTTGCCTTGCCCCGGGTGCTGACAACCCACGCTACACCACTGGGTGATTGCAGGTTGCAGATAGA
This sequence comes from Pelophylax lessonae, assembly GCF_965119305.1. Taxonomy (NCBI): domain Eukaryota; kingdom Metazoa; phylum Chordata; class Amphibia; order Anura; family Ranidae; genus Pelophylax; species Pelophylax lessonae. The sequence continues at coordinate 1,559,490 of NC_138771.1, read as the reverse complement.
TCCCCACACCAGCAACATGAAAAATGAATGCGCTCACAAGCGTGACATGTTAGGTATCTATTTACTCGGCGTAAAATCAACTTTAATATTATGCAAAAAAATTGGTCTAACTTTACGGTTTCTTTTTTTTTTTTATTATTCAAAAAGAGTATTTTTTCCAAAAAAATTGCTTTTGTAAGACCGCTGTGCAAATATGGTGTGACATAAAGTATTGCAACAATCTCCATTTTATTCTCTAGGGTAGGGTTTCGCAACCAGGGTTCCTCCTGAGGTTGCTAGGCGTTCCTCCTGAGGTTGCTAGGCATTCCTCCTGAGGTTGCTAGGCGTTCCTCCTGAGGTTTCTAGGGGTTCCTCCTGAGGTTTCTAGGGGTTCCTCCTGAGGTTGCAAGGGGTTCCTCCTGAGGTTGCTGGGGGTTCCTCCTGAGGTTGCTGGGGGTTCCTCCTGAGGTTGCTGGGGGTTCCTCCTGAGGTTGCTGGGGGTTCCTCCTGAGGTGGCTAGGGGTTCCTCCTGAGGTTGCTGGGGGTTCCTCCTGAGGTTGCTGGGGGTTCCTCCTGAGGTGGCTAGGGGTTCCTCCTGAGGTTGCTAGGGGTTCCTCCTGAGGTTGCTAGGCGTTCCTCCTGAGGTTTCTAGGGGTTCCTCCTGAGGTTTCTAGGGGTTCCTCCTGAGGTTGCAAGGGGTTCCTCCTGAGGTTGCTGGGGGTTCCTCCAGAGGTTGCAAGGGGTTCCTCCTGAGGTTGCTGGGGGTTCCTCCCGAGGTTGCAAGGGGTTCCTCCTGAGGTTGCTGGGGGTTCCTCCTGAGGTTGCAAGGGGTTCCTCCTGAGGTTGCTGGGGGTTCCTCCTGAGGTTGCTGGGGGTTCCTCCTGAGGTTGCAAGGGGTTCCTCCTGAGGTTGCTGGGGGTTCCTCCTGAGGTGGCTAGGGGTTCCTCCTGAGGTTGTTAGGGTTTCTCCTGAGGTTGCTAGGGGTTCCTTCTGTGGTTGCTAGGGGTTCCTCCTGAGGTTGCTAGGGGTTCCTCCTGAGGTTGCTAGGGGTTCCTTCTGTGGTTGCTAGGGGTTCCTTGAGCAATGGGCAATTTCTGCCTCTCAGATAAGTTCCCAATGACACCATTGTTCCTTTTAGCTATCTGTAAGGGGGGTAATTCTTCCCAATGATGAGAAGAGTAAGGAGCATTCTTCCCACTGACTGTCACACAATGTATCAGGAGTTGTAGATTCTGAATTTTTATCAGGAGATCCCAGAGACCAGAAATTTATTTCAAGGGTTCCTCTGTTTTAAAAAGGTTAAAAAAGGCTGTTCTAGGGTCTCTACTAAAAAAAAAATATATATATGTAATGTTTGGGGGTAAAAAAGTAATTATCTTGCAAAAAATATTGATTTTAATAACCAGTGTCAGAAATAGGCCGGGTCTTGAAGTGGTTATACTGGAGTTTGTTGGTTTGTTACTGGGACTGGAAACATGTTGGGCCGCCTCTGAAAAGGTAAAGGGGCCCGATTCTCTTCCAGCGGCTCCTTTGGGGATGATCGCTACAAACATAGACTCGATGATACATTTAATACAGATGAAGAGATTTTATAGATTTTCTGGATTGTAAGACGATGGTTTTATTTTGCTGGACCAGCAGCTCCTCACATCCATGGTCCTGTAGTTGTGGCTTCAAAGGTCAGTAATGAAATTGCCGGCCCCCCGGATGTTTGATACCACAGGGCCAATCAATGGAAGAACGTTGGTGATAAGGTCGCACACAGAGCAATGCTTAATTCTAATTGACATTGGAAGTACAAACTCTGCCATGGCAATCACACGCCATTCATGTGCCCTCCGCACAGTCCGGGCCTCCTGGGCTCTTCAGAGTCACCGCCATTCACAGGTTGATAACAGCCTTCGAAATCAATTTCTATTTAGCCTCTTTCTGTGAGTTTGGTGGTCGCTGCTGCAAAGTGGGTGTAAAATCTTCAACAGCGCCGTTAAAGCCCTTAAAAACCAACATTTTTAGACTGAAAAATCAAATGATTTAAGAAGTAACTTCTTTAATAGTATGTGTGGGAGAAGGATGAATTATGTGCTGATCTGCTAAAGGTGGATGAAAGCCGCAAGTTTTTATTTTTTCTACAAAATCCCGACAATAAAGTGCAATCGTTTTATTTTTACTTTTTTTATTTTCTCTGTTAAGTTATTTTGTGAAAGTTATTAACAGAGATCTGAAAGAAAAGTAAAACTTCTACTTGGCTGTATTTATAACTCGCAAAGGGCGGTGCATTCAACATTGTTTTCATTGGTTATCTCTATTGTATATGTAGCACTGCCCCCTAGAGGACTGCTGAGAATTACACTTTCTGGATTCCCCTGGGTTACCCTTAGCAACTGATAGCAGACAAATAGCATTGAAAGTCCTTGGCTCAGTCAATAATCAATCCAGGGGATTTGTTTTTTTGTGTTTTTATTGGGAACTGGGATGGGAGAAGGGATGAGTGGGATACTCCAACTATGAACTATTCACAATTCAGAGGACAACTAGCTGTAGTGTGCGGCAAGGCCGCTGCTTCACCTTGCCACTGAAGTGAGGATAGATAATGTGTTCCTGTTTGAATTACTCTTCAGGGTCTAAAGCCCCGTACACACGTAGCGATTGTCGGCCGTAAATATTCGGCCACCGAACGATCGGCCGATTGTTAGTATGATGCTTCCGACAACCGACTGCGACTTTTCGGCCGAACAAAATCTGGTGTGCAGGCATTAAAATTTTTGTTGGCCAACACCAGAACGGCCGATTGTTCGCCAGTCAGTACAGATTTCGGTCGACAGACAGCAGATTAGCAAGACTGGGCATGCTCAGAGAAGAAAAAACACACGGAAAGTTAACCATCACATGACATCACTTCTGCAGTCGGCTGTTGTTGGCCGACAAAATTCGTGTGCAGTCTTTTGCAGTTTTCAACCGACAGGACAGCACCAGACAAAAGACGGCCGATCGTTCGGCCGACATTCGGTACGTGTGTATGGGGCTTTAGTTGGCACCCCTTTCTCACTTGCTGTGTGTGCTGACACCCGTCCACTGACTCTCCACTGGAGTGGTCCCCTTCCTGGGCAGACCCCCGGCAAGCTTCCCGGTACTCACGGACACTGTTTTTCCCAAGGTTGCTCTGCCTCCAACTCCACCAGTCAGCATCCACTGGACCTTCTGGCACAGCTCCACGCTCCTGGCTCACAAGGCCGACCGCCTGTGACCACCATCCACAGCAGCAGAAGGAGAGACAGCCATCACCCTCCTTCTGGGACCTGGCTTCCCGCCCAAAGACGCCCTGTCACATGTGCCCTTGGCTTTTATAACATATCCCCGGATGCACCACTGTTTGTGCCAACCCACTGGTGTTGGTGTTTAGGACCCCTGGTCCCGATGGTAGTCCCGGACTACCTATGGCTCCTTTGCTCGTATTGTGTCTGCAGGCCCGGGAGGCTGGTTTCAGGAAATAACACAGACGGAGACAGATGTATAGTGAAACCAAGCTCTCAGTTTATTATAGGCTCGTTGTCTGTTATATAGTAAAGATAAGGTAGTATGTCATGAATATAGGATACTTGTTACGTTCTTATTGGTTAAACAGTTTAAGGAGACCAAAGGTCACTTCGGGGAATAATACCATATAGGGCATATATCGTGTGACTAGAATCACCTGACATGATTTCATCAGGAACAGCATAAACTTGTCATATCTATAACACGTACACACTTAGACCTTGACCCCTACACTTACATAGCTTGTATAACTAAAGTCACGTACACACACACACACAGCTTATAAGACATTAATGCATACAAAATGGGGTAGGGACATACAAAATGGGGGACATGCGTAGTATCTAGTTGTTCTCAGTCTCCCACAACTGGGATAGTTACAAAAGCCTGTGTGTCACTGGCTGGGTTTCCTCCACTGTCCAACAGGCTCCCCTATTGAATACAGTGGGGACACTCCCTCAGACCAAGTGAATCGCACCCTGGACACATCCAACAGGCAAAACTAACAATCAGGAGGCTCCCCTGATAAGCAGATGGAGACATTAGGCTTTACCTACCTAGCACCTACTTAGGAGGGTGCTACCTAGCACTAAATCCACAGGAGACGCTAGATTTTGATTGGTCCTTTCCCAAAAGTTGGTGCAGAGGCAGCCAGACGCATGGCATGTTCGACAGTCTCTGGCTCAAAGAGTGGTCTAGGCAGAGTAGCTAATGAGGCAGTACAACTGGTTCTGTTTTACTGGGCCCAGGCCTCATTTTCTGAACAGGTGGGGGGGGGGCAGGGCAGCTTTATTGTTCATTTCTGCCTAAAAAATAAATAGATTTTACTAGACCACACCCCCGCTCCTACTTCCTTAGCAGGACCTAAATACCATTTCCCTGGTCCCCATCACATCAACAGAGGGGCCCAGGAGGTGGAACAATCTTTTCATTTTCAGGGTGTAAGCGGATAAAAACAGTGTCGCTGTTCTGCTGCACCTCGGTCAGGGGGTGGTGGATGGAGGCAGGATTGGGTAGGACCCCATCAGGAAGGCTGTACGGGGCCCCATGATTTCTAACAGCAGCCCTGGGTTTAGGGGATGTCTTTTATGTATTTTTATTGGTGAAGAACTTGGATGGGGAAACGGGGGGCATGGGAAAACTAAATAACAAGAGGACACTTTAACACCTTCAAAGTCGTTTGATTATAGCAGTCTTTTTCAACCAGGGTGCCTTGAGGTTTCTTTAGGGGTGCCTTCAGGATTCTTCAGGGGTGCCTTGAGGATTCTTCAGGGGTGCCTTGAGGTTTCTTCAGGGGTGCCTTGAGGTTTCTTCAGGGGTGCCTTGGCAATGTCTAAAAATTGCCCAGAAAATTGTGTGGATGAAGCCCAACTTTTTAGGTTACTCAAAGCCAAAGGTTTTCATTGTGCACCATTACAACCTTCTAGCTGCCGGTGTCCTAATGACCAATGGCATCATCAGTTGATTAAGAGGATGTCAGTTGCCTACATAGCATCTTTTTTTGACCCTCCCCTGCCCCTCTCCATCAACGTTGGGGGTCACATTAGCTGAGTGATGGAGAAAAGCTGAGGGAGAAGAGAAACATTGGAATACTAGTCAGTACCAGTTTGCAAAAGTGTATTTGCTTTGGAAGAGTAAATCACCTCTAACGTTGGGTGTCCTACCTGGACTTGTGGATGTTGCTGCATTATGTAAATTTATTAGAATAGCTTTTACATTTTAGAATGGGGTGGCTCCAGACTGTCCATAATTTTTAAAGGGTGCTTTGACTGATAAAAAGGTTGAGAAACGGTGGACTATAGGCCAGGTAGGAGGTCTCTCGTTCTGGGTGGAGGACATATGACATCCTCCCCAGAACGCTCCTCGAATCCATCCCACTGGACACAGCCAATGGCAGATCAGTGTTTAGGCCCTTTGTCAGTACCATGGGATCGTTGTGACCATTTACAGCAGATCACATGGCAATTGTACACAATGGATGGCCTCCATTCATGCCATTCATTGTGTACTATTGTGTTGATTTCTGTGGTTGGTTACAGTGATTACATGGTATATATAGGGCCAATCACAGATAATCACAATAATACATTTTCATTAAAAAAAAAAAGGTTGCTTATAACTATGAGATGAACTGTTATAAGCAATCACAGTTAAAAAAACAGAAAATCCTGATCACCACCCTAGAGTAGTACAGCATTACTTTGGTAGAACTGTATTGCTCAGGTTACAGTATATATAAAAAGAAAATGTAAAAAGGAATATATATAAATGTAATAGGAAATAAAAAATACCAAAAATTTGAAAGAAAAACTATTAACATGTTTTTTTTTTTTTTTTTTTTTACACACTGTCACCAGTCAGTGTCTCTGATCACCACCACACCTGTTATATGATGTCACTGTATTGTACTGGTGACACCCCGATCACCCCACACCCGTTATATGATGTCACTGTACTGTACTGGTGACACCCCGATCACCCCACACCCGTTATATGATGTCACTGTACTGTACTGGTGACACCCCGATCACCCCACACCCATTATATGATGTCACTGTACTGTACTGGTGACACCCCGATCACCCCACACCCGTTATATGATGTCACTGTACTGTACTGGTGACACCCCGATCACCCCACACCCGTTATATGATGTCACTGTACTGCACTGGTGACACCCCGATCACCCCACACCTGTTATATGATGTCACTGTACTGTACTGGTGACACCCCGATCACCCCCCACCCCAAAGCACCTTGCCCCCATGTTGATGAGGACAAGGGCCTCATCCCCACAACCCTGGCCGGTGGTTGTGGGGGTCTGCAGGCAAGGGGCTCAGCGGAATCTGGAAGCCCCCTTTAAAAAGGGGGCCCCCCCAGATCCCGGACCCCCTCACTATGTGAATGGGTATGGGGTACACTGTACCCCTACCCATTCACCCCATAAAAGGCAGTGTATGTAAATAATGACAGGAGACGTTTTGGAAAGTTTATTAAAAATCTTCATCCGGTCTTCTCCCTCCCTGCTCTTCTGGTCTTCTCCCCCTCCTCTCTTCTGGTCTTCTGCTTTCACCCCCATTCTTCCATCTCAGTTCCGTCACCCCCATTCTTCTATCTCAGTCCCCTCACCCCTATTCTTCTATCTCAGTCTCCTCACCCCCATTCTTCTATCTCAGTCCCCTCACCCCTATTCTTCTATCTCAGTCCCGTCACCCCCATTCTTCTATCTCAGTCCCCTCACCCCTATTCTTCCATCTCAGTCCCGTCACCCCTCACTCCTATTCTTCTATCTCAGTCCCCTCACCCCTCACTCCTATTCTTCTATCTCAGTCCCCTCACCCCTCACTCCTATTCTTCTATCTCAGTCCCCTCACCCCTCACTCCTATTCTTCTATCTCAGTCCCCTCACCCCTATTCTTCCATCTCAGTCCCGTCACCCCCATTCTTCCATCTCAGTCCCGTCACCCCTATTCTTCTATCTCAGTCCCCTCACCCCTATTCTTCTATCTCAGTCCCGTCATCCCCATTTTTTTTCCCTACAGTCTATTCTGGGACTTCAACTTGTAGAGCAAAAAAAAAAACACATTCTCTAGGCTCCTAAAAATTAAATATTGGACACTCCCCCCCCCCCCCTCTAGATTGTAAGCTCTAACGGGCAGGGCCCTCTATCTCCTCCTGTATTGTCTTCCCTCATATATTGTAAAGCGCTGCTCAAACTGTCGGCGCCATATAAATCCTGTATAATAATAATAATAATAATCATTACAACATTAAAATCTAAAGATGAATATATTTCTTTTTATTAAAGGTTTTCAATATACTAAGAGGAGGAAAGCGGTACAGAAACGAAAGGCACACATAAAATATCGCTACACTTTGTACAGATTGTAAAATAAGAGCAGCAACAATCTCATACACTGTGCACAATTATTGGACAAGTTGTATCTTTTCATTATAGAACAATTACAACGTTCTCCGTCAATCCGAAATGTTAAAAACCTCAAACCTGAATATTGAAGAAAGTAAAAATAAGGTTTTGTCTTTCTTAGGAGAATATTGATTTGTGCAAGATTATTGGGCAGCTATTAGTGTGCAGAATTAATATGCAACTACAGTATCTGACAAAAGTAAGTACATCCCTCCCATTTCTGTAAATATTTTATTCTATCTTTTCATGTGACAACACTGAAGAAATGAGACTTTGCTACAATGTAAAGTAGTGAGTGTACAGCTTGTATAACAGTGTAAATTTACTGTCCCCTCAAAATAACTCAACACACAGCCATTAATGTCTAAACCGCTGGCAACAAAAGTGAGTACACCCCTAAGTGACAATGTCCAAATTGGGCCCAAAGTGACAATATTTTGTGTGGCCACCATTATTTTCCAGCACTGCCTTAACCCTCTTGGGCATGGAGTTCACCAGAGCTTCACAGGTTGCCACTGGAGTCCTCTTCCCCTCCCCCATGATGACATCACAGAGCTGGTGGATGTTAGAGACCTTCCCCTCCTCCACCTTCCATTTGAGGATGCCCCACAGATGCTCAATAGGGTTTAGGTCTGGAGACATGCTTGGCCAGTCCATCACCTTTACCCTCAGCTTCTTTAGCAAGGCAGTGGTCATCTTGGAGGTGTTTGGGGTCGTTATGTTGGAATACTGCCCTGCCCCCCAGTCTCTGAAGGGAGGGGATCATGCTCTGCTTCAGTATGTCACAGTATATGTTGGCATTCATGGTTCCCTCAATGATCTGTAGCTCCCCGGTGCCGGCAGCACTCATGCAGCCCCAGACCATGACACTCCCACCACCATGCCTGACTGTAGGGAAGACACACTTGTCTTTGTACTCCTCACCTGGTTGCCACCACACACGCCTGACACCATCTGACACCAAATAAGTTTATCTTGGTCTCATCAGAGCACAGGAGATGGTTCCAGTAATCCATGTCCTTAGTCTGCTTGTCTTCAGCAAACTGTTTGTCGGCTTTTTTCTGCATCATCTTTAGAAGAGGCTTCTGTAACAGATCCCCAATACTTGGACGAAGTATTTCTGTCTTAGGTCTCCAGAATCTCACGTGATGCAGTGACCTGGCCCCTCAATTCCCCCCAAACATCAACCTAAGCTCGATGAAGGGTAAAACAAAAGACACTTTATTCACCAACTCACTTCCAATATATACAGTCTCATGAGTTTTATTTCATTATCATATGCAAATGTAATTGTATACAGAACATAGTTAACATACCTTGGCCTTCTGGAAAGAGACAATAGGTGAATGAGACTGCAACATTATCATAATTAATTCAACAAACAACAAGCCCAAAATATAGCCGAATACGCATTCCTAGAAGTGTGAACACACACCACCTCTAAACAGATGAAAGCAGAAAACATAGGCTCTCAGACTGCCCGTCTCCATTTTCAACACACCTTATTATAACTGTCAATACACATCCCCCCAGTATACCAAAGCTGAGTCTTATGTCATTAGCATCTGTTTAGTCTCTCATGGTGTGAAGTCCTTTGTTGCAATATGCAGCTTAGGCCCAAAGTCTGTGTCGCTTGGGGTGACAGGGACTTGAATTCAAAGTAACAGTACTCCAAGGGTCCCCCAGCATACACCCCCAACCAGAGCCACGCTCCCCTACAAGCCAGGGCCATAGTCCGTGGGCAGGAGGCTGGTCTCCACACTCCTCCAGTAACCCGTGACGAACGTCCCAGCAAATGTGCGTTTGTCACAGCTTCCATCTGGGACGACAGCCATGCAGACCAATTTGATGCAGTGTGCGGTGTATGGTCTGAGCAATGACAGGCTGACCCCTCCCACCCCTTCAACCTCTGCAGCAATGCTGGCAGCACTCATACATCTATTTCCCAAAGACAACCTCATGGACTCATCTTTTTTGTTCGACCATGGTGAGGCCTGTTCTGAGTGGAACCTGTCCTGTTAAACCGCTGTATGGTCTTGGCCACCGTGCTGCAGCTCAGTTTCAGGGTCTTGGCAATCTTCTTATAGCCTAGGCCATCTTTATGTAGAGCAACAATTCTTTTTTTCAGATCCTCAGAGAGTTCTTTGCCATGAGGTGCCATGTTGAACTTCCAGTGACCAGTATGAGAGAGTGAGAGCGATAACACCAAATTTAACACACCGGCCCCCCATTCACACCTGAGACCTTGTAACACTAACGAGTCACATGGCTAATTGGGCCCAATTTGGACATTGTCACTTAGGGGTGTACTCACTTTTGTTGCCAGCAGTTTAGACATTAATGGCTGTGTGTTGAGTTATTTTGAGGGGACAGTAAATTTACACTGTTATACAAGCTGTACACTCACTACTTTACATTGTAGCAAAGTGTAATTTCTTCAGTGTTGTCACATGAAAAGATAGAATGGGAGGGGTGTACTTACTTTTGTCAGATACTGTATAAATCATGGTCTTCTTGAAAGATGCAGACTTTTTCCTGCACCACTGCTTGAAGAAAAAAACTGTCAGTAGGTTTGGAGTTGATGTTGAGTCCATCTTCAACCCCAAAAGGTCCAGCTAGCCCATCATTAATAGTACCAGCCCATACCAGTACCCCACCTCCACCTTGCTGGTGTTTGAGTGGAAGTGGAGCTCTGTGCCCATTACAGATCCAGCCACAGATGGACAGAGAGTCCCTCTCATCTCATCAGTCCATAAAACCTTTGAAAAAATCTGTCTTCAGATATTTCTTGGCCCAGTCTTGATCTTTCAACTTGAGTGTCTTGTTGAGTGGTGGCCGGGTTTCCTTACCTTGGCCAAGTCTCTGAGCACTGAACACCTTTTATACTTCTGTGCACTCCAGGTAGGTTTCAGTTCTGGAATATGACAGCACTGGAGGATAATGGGTTCCTGGTAGCTTCACGTTTTATTCTTCTCCAATCTTTGGCTGTTAATTTGCGTCTTTTTTTCTCAACACGTTTCTTGCAATCCTGTTGACCATTTGCAGCAAAACGTTTGATGGTTCTGTGATCACCCCCCCCCCCCCCCCATATCTTAGCAATTTCAAAAGTGCTGCACCCCTCTGAACGACTTTTTACAATTGTTGACTTTTCAGAGTCAGGTAAATCTCTTTTTTGGCCCATTTTGCCTGAGGAAAAGAAGCTGCCTAATAATTATGCACACCTGGATATAGGGCGTGGATATTCTTTAGGCCACACCCTCCATCATTACACAAATACACATCACCTGATCTGCCTCCATCCAATAAACATTCAAGTTTATACAGCTTGGAGTTAGACAATATGCATAGAAATGAGGATTTGGTCAAAACACGTACCCAATAATTGCACACGGAGTATACCGAAACAGAACATGGAGACAGGACATGGAGACAGAACATGGAGACAGGACATGGAGACAGAACATGGAGACAGAACATGGAGACAGGACATGGAGACAGAACATGGAGACAGAACATGGAGACAGGACATGGAGACAGAACATGGAGACAGAACATGGAGACAGAACATGGAGACAGGACAGGACTTACAGAACATTTGTAAGAATAGGTTGAGTGTCTAAGACATGGGGGTCATCTGTTCATGAGAAATGCCAAAAGAACAACATGCCGGCAATCGAGGCGATATCATACAGACTAAACCACTGAGGTCTTCACGATTCTGTGGCACAAATGAAGGATATGAGCAGGAAGCCTGGCCAAACATTATATATATATATATAGACGGCCATGGCCTACGCTGTTCATCTGGAGTCTACAGGAGCTCAACAATGAGGGAGGAAAGTCCGTAAGGGCCGGCGGCAGGGAGAATAGAGAAGGAGAGAGAGGGAAAGGGAAATAGAGAAGGGGGGGGGAGGACGGGTACCCCAGGGGGTTTTAAGCTGTGCCACATAGAACCTTTACCGTTCTAAGAATTGGGAGGTAATTTGAGAGGGGGGGGAGTGGTCTATCCAGGACTGACAAATCCATTCAAATTTGTCATTCTTGTCCTCTTGTTCTTAACCTCTTCGAAGCTGAGAAGTGGTGTCTTCTATGACCACACTATAGTTTACTTCGTCACCATAAAAATATGGATGATGGGGGTGTTCCTGACGGGTAGAGTCTGCGATGGGTTTATGTAAAAGTGCCTCTCTGTAAATTCAAATGAAGAACTGTATGGAACTAATGTGTCTACCCTAATCCACATCCAAGGACAGGTCCACTGTGTCTACCCTAATCCATACCTTCTGGACCTTGAGACAGGACCACCATATACTCAATATTACCAAAAGTATTGGGACGCATTTACACACACATGATCTTTAATGGCATCCCAGTCTTAGTCTGTAGGGTTCAATATTGAGTTGAATCACCCTATGCAGCTATAACAGGCTCATTGATGGAGGTGGGGAGGGAAGGCTCATTGATGGAGGTGGGGGGGAGGCTCATTGATGGAGGTGGGGAGGGAAGGCTCATTGATGGAGGTGGGGAGGGGAAGGCTCATTGATGGAGGTGGGGAGGGAAGGCTCATTGATGGAGGTGGGGAGGGGAAGGCTCATTGATGGAGGTGGGGAGGGAAGGCTCATTGATGGAGGTGGGGGGGAGGGAAGGCTCATTGATGGAGGTGGGGAGGGAAAGCTCATTGATGGAGGTGGGGAGGGAAGGCTCATTGATGGAGGTGGGGGGATGGAAGGCTCATTGATGGAGGTGGGGAGGGAAAGCTCATTGATGGAGGTGGGGAGGAAAGGCTCATTGATGGAGGTGGGGGGGAGGGAAGGCTCATTGATGGAGGTGGGGAGGGAAAGCTCATTGATGGAGGTGGGGAGGGAAGGCTCATTGATGGAGGTGGGGAGCGAAGGCTCATTGATGGAGGTGGGGAGGGGAAGGCTCATTGATGGAGGTGGGGAGGGGAAGGCTCATTGATGGAGGTGGGGAGCGAAGGCTCATTGATGGAGGTGGGGGGGAGGGAAGGCTCATTGATGGAGGTGGGGAGGGAAGGCTCATTGATGGAGGTGGAGAGGGAAGGCTCATTGATGGAGGTGGGGAGGGGAAGGCCCATTGATGGAGGTGGGGAGCGAAGGCTCATTGATGGAGGTGGGGAGGGGAAGGCTCATTGATGGAGGTGGGGGGGGAGGGAAGGCTCATTGATGGAGGTGGGGAGGGAAAGCTCATTGATGGAGGTGGGGAGGGAAGGCTCATTGATGGAGGTGGGGGAGGGAAGGCTCATTGATGGAGGTGGGGAGGGAAGGCTCATTGATGGAGGTGGGGGGTGGGAAGGCTCATTGATGGAGGTGGGGAGGGAAGGCTCATTGATGGAGGTGGGGGAGGGAAGGCTCATTGATGGAGGTGGGGAAGGAAGGCTCATTGATGGAGGTGAGGAGAGAAGGCTCATTGATGGAGGTGGGGAGGGAAGGCTCATTGATGGAGGCTCATTGATGGAGATGGGGAGGGAAGGCTCATTGATGGAGGTGGGGAGAGAAGGCTCATTGATGGAGGTGGGGAGGGAAGGCTCATTGATGGAGGCTCATTGATGGAGGTGGGGAGAGAAGGCTCATTGATGGAGGTGGGGGAGGGAAGGCTCATTGATGGAGGTGGGGAGGGAAGGCTCATTGATGGAGGCTCATTGATGGAGGTGGGGAGGGAAGGCTCATTGATGGAGGCGGGGAGAGAAGGCTCATTGATGGAGGTGGGGAGGGAAGGCTCATTGATGGAGGTGGGGAGGGAAGGCTCATTGATGGAGGTGGGGGGGAGGCTCATTGATGGAGGTGGGGAGGGAAGGCTCATTGATGGAGGTGGGGAGGGGAAGGCTCATTGATGGAGGTGGGGAGGGAAGGCTCATTGATGGAGGTGGGGAGGGGAAGGCTCATTGATGGAGGTGGGGAGGGAAGGCTCATTGATGGAGGTGGGGGGGAGGGAAGGCTCATTGATGGAGGTGGGGAGGGAAGGCTCATTGATGGAGGTGGGGAGGGAAGGCTCATTGATGGAGGTGGGGGGAGGGAAGGCTCATTGATGGAGGTGGGGAGGGAAAGCTCATTGATGGAGGTGGGGAGGAAAGGCTCATTGATGGAGGTGGGGGGGGAGGGAAGGCTCATTGATGGAGGTGGGGAGGGAAAGCTCATTGATGGAGGTGGGGAGGGAAGGCTCATTGATGGAGGTGGGGAGCAAAGGCTCATTGATGGAGGTGGGGAGGGGAAGGCTCATTGATGGAGGTGGGGAGGGGAAGGCTCATTGATGGAGGTGGGGAGCGAAGGCTCATTGATGGAGGTGGGGGGGAGGGAAGGCTCATTGATGGAGGTGGGGAGGGAAGGCTCATTGATGGAGGTGGAGAGGGAAGGCTCATTGATGGAGGTGGGGAGGGGAAGGCCCATTGATGGAGGTGGGGAGCGAAGGCTCATTGATGGAGGTGGGGAGGGGAAGGCTCTTTGATGGAGGTGGGGGGGGAGGGAAGGCTCATTGATGGAGGTGGGGAGGGAAAGCTCATTGATGGAGGTGGGGAGGGAAGGCTCATTGATGGAGGTGGGAAGGGAAGGCTCATTGATGGAGGTGGGGAGGGAAGGCTCATTGATGGAGGTGGGGGAGGGAAGGCTCATTGATGGAGGTGGGGAGGGAAGGCTCATTGATGGAGGTGGGGGGTGGGAAGGCTCATTGATGGAGGTGGGGAGGGAAGGCTCATTGATGGAGGTGGGGGAGGGAAGGCTCATTGATGGAGGTGGGGAGGGAAGGCTCATTGATGGAGGTGGGGAGAGAAGGCTCATTGATGGAGGTGGGGAGGGAAGGCTCATTGATGGAGGCTCATTGATGGAGATGGGGAGGGAAGGCTCATTGATGGAGGTGGGGAGAGAAGGCTCATTGATGGAGGTGGGGAGGGAAGGCTCATTGATGGCGGCTCATTGATGGAGGTGGGGAGAGAAGGCTCATTGATGGAGGTGGGGGAGGGAAGGCTCATTGATGGAGGTGGGGAGGGAAGGCTCATTGATGGAGGCTCATTGATGGAGGTGGGGAGGGAAGGCTCATTGATGGAGGCGGGGAGAGAAGGCTCATTGATGGAGGTGGGGAGGGAAGGCTCATTGATGGAGGCTCATTGATGGAGGTGGGGAGAGAAGGCTCATTGATGGAGGTGGGGAGGGAAGGCTCATTGATGGAGGTGGGGAGGGAAGGCTCATTGATGGAGGTGGGGAGAGAAGGCTCATTGATGGAGGTGGGGGAGGGAAGGCTCATTGATGGAGGTGGGGAGAGAAGGCTCATTGATGGAGGTGCATGGGGAGAGAAGGCTCATTGATGGAGGTGGGGAGGGAAGGCTCATTGATGGAGGTGGGGGGGGGTGGCTCATTGATGGAGGTGGGGAGGGAAGGCTCATTGATGGAGGCTCATTGATGGAGGTGGGGGGGAAGGCTCATTGATGGAGGTGGGGAGGGAAGGCTCATTGATGGAGGCTCATTGATGGAGATGGGGAGGGAAGGCTCATTGATGGAGGTGGGGAGAGAAGGCTCATTGATGGAGGTGGGGAGGGAAGGCTCATTGATGGAGGCTCATTGATGGAGGTGGGGAGAGAAGGCTCATTGATGGAGGTGGGGGAGGGAAGGCTCATTGATGGAGGTGGGGAGGGAAGGCTCATTGATGGAGGCTCATTGATGGAGGTGGGGAGGGAAGGCTCATTGATGGAGGCGGGGAGAGAAGGCTCATTGATGGAGGTGGGGAGGGAAGGCTCATTGATGGAGGTGGGGAGGGAAGGCTCATTGATGGAGGTGGGGGGGAGGCTCATTGATGGAGGTGGGGAGGGAAGGCTCATTGATGGAGGTGGGGAGGGGAAGGCTCATTGATGGAGGTGGGGAGGGAAGGCTCATTGATGGAGGTGGGGAGGGGAAGGCTCATTGATGGAGGTGGGGAGGGAAGGCTCATTGATGGAGGTGGGGGGGAGGGAAGGCTCATTGATGGAGGTGGGGAGGGAAGGCTCATTGATGGAGGTGGGGAGGGAAGGCTCATTGATGGAGGTGGGGGGAGGGAAGGCTCATTGATGGAGGTGGGGAGGGAAAGCTCATTGATGGAGGTGGGGAGGAAAGGCTCATTGATGGAGGTGGGGGGGGAGGGAAGGCTCATTGATGGAGGTGGGGAGGGAAAGCTCATTGATGGAGGTGGGGAGGGAAGGCTCATTGATGGAGGTGGGGAGCAAAGGCTCATTGATGGAGGTGGGGAGGGGAAGGCTCATTGATGGAGGTGGGGAGGGGAAGGCTCATTGATGGAGGTGGGGAGCGAAGGCTCATTGATGGAGGTGGGGGGGAGGGAAGGCTCATTGATGGAGGTGGGGAGGGAAGGCTCATTGATGGAGGTGGAGAGGGAAGGCTCATTGATGGAGGTGGGGAGGGGAAGGCCCATTGATGGAGGTGGGGAGCGAAGGCTCATTGATGGAGGTGGGGAGGGGAAGGCTCTTTGATGGAGGTGGGGGGGGAGGGAAGGCTCATTGATGGAGGTGGGGAGGGAAAGCTCATTGATGGAGGTGGGGAGGGAAGGCTCATTGATGGAGGTGGGAAGGGAAGGCTCATTGATGGAGGTGGGGAGGGAAGGCTCATTGATGGAGGTGGGGGAGGGAAGGCTCATTGATGGAGGTGGGGAGGGAAGGCTCATTGATGGAGGTGGGGGGTGGGAAGGCTCATTGATGGAGGTGGGGAGGGAAGGCTCATTGATGGAGGTGGGGGAGGGAAGGCTCATTGATGGAGGTGGGGAGGGAAGGCTCATTGATGGAGGTGGGGAGAGAAGGCTCATTGATGGAGGTGGGGAGGGAAGGCTCATTGATGGAGGCTCATTGATGGAGATGGGGAGGGAAGGCTCATTGATGGAGGTGGGGAGAGAAGGCTCATTGATGGAGGTGGGGAGGGAAGGCTCATTGATGGCGGCTCATTGATGGAGGTGGGGAGAGAAGGCTCATTGATGGAGGTGGGGGAGGGAAGGCTCATTGATGGAGGTGGGGAGGGAAGGCTCATTGATGGAGGCTCATTGATGGAGGTGGGGAGGGAAGGCTCATTGATGGAGGCGGGGAGAGAAGGCTCATTGATGGAGGTGGGGAGGGAAGGCTCATTGATGGAGGCTCATTGATGGAGGTGGGGAGAGAAGGCTCATTGATGGAGGTGGGGAGGGAAGGCTCATTGATGGAGGTGGGGAGGGAAGGCTCATTGATGGAGGTGGGGAGAGAAGGCTCATTGATGGAGGTGGGGGAGGGAAGGCTCATTGATGGAGGTGGGGAGAGAAGGCTCATTGATGGAGGTGCATGGGGAGAGAAGGCTCATTGATGGAGGTGGGGAGGGAAGGCTCATTGATGGAGGTGGGGGGGGGTGGCTCATTGATGGAGGTGGGGAGGGAAGGCTCATTGATGGAGGCTCATTGATGGAGGTGGGGGGGAAGGCTCATTGATGGAGGTGGGGAGGGAAGGCTCATTGATGGAGGTGGGGGGGTGGCTCATTGATGGAGGTGGGGAGGGAAGGCTCATTGATGGAGGTGGGGGGTGGCTCATTGATGGAGGTGGGGAGGGAAGGCTCATTGATGGAGGTGGGGGGGGGTGGCTCATTGATGGAGGTGGGGAGGGAAGGCTCATTGATGGAGGTGGGGGGGTGGCTCATTGATGGAGGTGGGGGGGGGGGGGGCTCATTGATGGAGGTGGGGGGGGTGGCTCATTGATGGAGGTGGGGAGGGAAGGCTCATTGAAGGAGGTGGGGGGTGGCTCATTGATGGAGGTGGGGAGGGAAGGCTCATTGATGGAGGTGGGGGGGTGGCTCATTGATGGAGGTGGGGAGGGAAGGCTCGTTGATGGAGGTGGGGGGGTGGCTCATTGATGGAGGTGGGGGGGGTGGCTCATTGATGGAGGTGGGGGGGGAAGGCTCATTGATGGAGGTGGGGGGGTGGCTCATTGATGGAGGTGGGGAGGGAAGGCTCGTTGATGGAGGTGGGGAGGGAAGGCTCGTTGATGGAGGTGGGGAGGGAAGGCTCATTGATGGAGGTGGGGGGTGGCTCATTGATGGAGGTGGGGAGGGAAGGCTCATTGATGGAGGTGGGGGGGGGAAGGCTCATTGATGGAGGTGGGGGGGGTGGCTCATTGATGGAGGTGGGGAGGGGAGGCTCATTGATGGAGGTGGGGAGGGAAGGCTCATTGATGGAGGTGGGGAGGGAAGGCTCATTGATGGAGGTGGGGGGGAAGGCTCATTGATGGAGGTGGGGGGGGGGGGTAAGTTAGTCTGTGTAGTCCAATCCACTAGAAGAGCTACTGGAGCATAAATTGGTAAACAAGCGAATTCTTGTTCTGATAGAAAGGTGTCGGGACATGCAGAGCATCGCAGTTTGTTGTGTATGGGGGAGGGGCTGTGTAGCTGCAGACTGGTCAGGGTGCCCATGCTGACCCGTCTCCACAGCCAAAAGGTTCTACAATGGAGGCGTTATCAGAACTGGAGCAATGAAAGAAGGTGGCCTGGTCTGATGAACTCAACAATTATTTGAGGAACACAACAATGAGCTTGAGGTGTTGACTTAGCCTTCAAATTCTCCAGATCTCCAGTTGAACATCTGTGAGATGTGCTGTAAAAACAAGTCTGATCCACGGAGGCCTCACCTCACAACTTAAAGAATCTGTTAGTGAAAGCTTGGCACCAGATACCCCAGCGCACCTCCTAGTGGAGTCCATGCCTTCACAGGTAAGGGCTGTTTTGGAGGCAACAATGTTCTGGCTGATCAGTGTATATACTCTATATACTCTATATACTGTGTATACTGTGCAGGTGATTTCTTTTGTTTTAAACTTTAAAATATTTGTAATCACCTGAAAGACATATTGACTGATCTGATTTTCTGCTCGTCTCTCTTCCCGGGTCTCCTCCTGCGGTGGCGCTTGCCTCTCAGAAATAAACGCCGTGAAATTATAACTTAGTTCATTTGAGAAGTTGATAAGACGTGAAGTGTCAGATTTAGGTGACCGGATTTTCTGTATTTATCATTTATTATAAAATTGCAGCTTTTTCGGGTTCACGGATTTCTAAAAAGCATCGAAGACATCGAAGGCCACATTTCGTCTTTTGTAGAGAAACCATCGAATATCAGTGTGGGAGAAATCAACATCAACAAGAACATTGAAATATCCAGAAAATATCAGCGCCGCCTCTTTTCACTTCTCCTCCAATGGCATTTATAGGGTGAATAACGGTTATCATTTATTGTTTTCCATTAACCACTTCAGCCCTGGAAGATTTTACCCCCTTCCTGACCAGGCCCTATTTTGTGATTCGGCACTGCGTGATTTTAACGGACAATTGCGCGGTCGTGCGACGCTGTACCCAAACAAATTTGACGTCCTTTTTTTCCCCACAAACAGAGCTTTATTTTGGTGGTATTTGATCACCTCTGCGATTTTTATTTTTTGCGCTATAAACAAAAAAAAGTGACAATTCTGGAAAAAAATACTGTATATATATTTTTTCACATTCTGCTATAAAACATTCCCCAAAAAAAAATAAAAAATCTAAATTTTTTTTTAACATTTTAGGCCAATTTGTTTTCTGCTACAAATTTTTGGTAAAAAAAAATCCCAATAAACGTATTTTGATTGGTTTGTACAAAAGTTATCACATCTACAAACTAGGAGAAAGATTTATGTCATTTTTATTTACCGGTATTTATTTTTACTAGTAATGGCGGCGATCTGCGATTTTTAGCGGGACTGCGACATTGCGGCGGACAGATCGGACCCCTAACTGACATTTTTGACACTTTTGGGGGTACCAGTGACATCACTACACTAATCGGTGCTATACATATGCACTGTTACTGTAAAAATGACACTGGCTTTGGGCTTTGCTAATATAATCCAGCATTTAGGGCAGGGGAGGACTGGGCCAGGGGGCAGGGGGGGGCAATTGCCCCCTGGGTCGCTCTGATGCTCCATAAAAACACTGCACTGCTTCTGCCACAGACATGCCTAAAGGATCTTTGGTGAAGAGAAGTAAAAAGTCCCCACTGGTGACCTACTGAGTGTGGGATGAAGACAAGGACAGAGCGCACCCCTCCCCCCTAACATGGATGGTGTAAACTGGGTCTGAGCAGAGGCCGGTTCCATACCCCACTGGAGAATCTCCTCCCCTGCCCAGCCCCTACAAGTTGTCCCAGCTCCCCCCAAACATGGCCGTCTTTTCCACTGGGCATGCCCTGCGGTTGCCCGGGGGCCCCACTTGCCAAGGGGCCCCACATGGATGGTGACATGTCCCTGGTGGTCTAGGGCCCCCCGTTCCGTTGTCCGCCGGCCCACCCCCCCCCCCTTGTTGTTTTCCGCCCGCCTGCGGCGGCCGTGGCTCGAGTCTGCACTGCAGTGCACACTGGTTGCTAAGGCCAGCCGATTGGCATCTAGCAACCAGTGACGTTAGCAGAGCAGAATGCAGACCCAGGATGCACAGCGCCGCAGCGGAGGACTCGGAGGAGGATCCTCCTCCTCGTTGGCTTGTCCTCCTCTCCTCCGTCTTGACCCTAGAAGACTGGCTCCGCCTCCGCCTCCACCCACCTCCTCCCATGTGCAGCCGTTGTAAAGGTAAGGCAGCCCAGCTGCCAGGCTGCTTGATTATTGATATTCTTTTTTTAACTCTCTCATGGCATGATGATGATTGACGACACAAGAGACAGACAACTACCTGTCCTGGAGGATATACCTTACTATATATTGGTCCCTGTAATATGTATATAGTAAGGTATATATCCTCATATATATCCACATGACATCACTCCTATCACATGACATCACTCCTATCACATGACATCACTCCTATCGGTGAATTCGGTGGTAGGAGAATTTTCCTATGAAAGTTTCCTCTTCACTTCCCATATGAGACAAGCGTGCAACAAAATTCCTCCAATGATCTGATTGTGTGTGAGGCTTTCCAGCCCACACATCCAGTTTTTTTTGTACAAAAATTTGTAATCGGCTGTTGAAAGCGCCATCCGAAAATCAGCAGATCGTTCATCAGACTAAATTTTACTTCCGATTTTCTTATCATGTGTATGAGCCTTTAGTCCGTAGGGTTCAATATTGAGTTGGCTCCACCCTTTGCAGCTATAACAGCTTCAACTCTTCTAGGAAGGCCGTCCACAAGGTTTAGGAGTGTCTATGGGAATGTTTCACCATTCTTCCAGAATTTGTGAGGTCAGGCACTGATGTTGGACGAGCAGGCCTGGCTCGCAGACTCTACAGTAGGTGTTCTATGGGGTTGAGGTCAGGACTCTGTGAAGGCCAGTCAAGTTCCTCCACCCCCAAACTCACTCATCCATGTCTTTATGGAACTTGCTTTGTGCACTGGTCTAAATCATTTGGTGGAGGGGGGATTATGGTGTGGGGGAGGGGGGATTATGGTGTGGGGTTGTTTCTCAGGGGTTGGGCTTGGCCCCTTAGTTCCAGTGAAGGCAACTCTTAAGGCGTCAGCATACCAAGATATTTGGACAATTTCACGATCTCAACTTTGTGGGAGGAGTTTGGGGATGTCCCCTCCCTGTTCCAACATGACTGCGCACCAGTGCACAAAGCAAGGTCCATAAAGACATGGATGAGTGAGGTTGGGGTGGAGGAACAAATGCACCTCTGGAAGAATAGTCAAACATTCCCATAGACGCACTCCTAAACCTTGTGGACAGCTGGATGAGAAGGCCTGGCTCATAGTCTCCACTCTATATCCTGCCAATGGTGTTCTATTGGGTCTATCGGGTGAGTTTGGGGTGGAGGAACTTGACTGGCCTGTACAGAGTCCTGACCTCAACCCGATAGAACACCTGCTGTAGAGACTGCGAGCCAGGCCTTCTTGTCCAACATCAGTGCCTGATCTCACAAATGCATTTCTGGAAGAATGGTGAAACATTCCCATAGACACTCCTAAACCTTGTGGAAAGCCTTCCCAGAAGAGATGAAGCTGTTATAGCTGCAAAGGGCGGAGCCAACTCAATATTGAACCCTACGGACTAAGACTGGGATGCCATTAAAGTTCATGTGTGTG